>NC_060122.1:186501460-186811574 GCF_021461395.2 Schistocerca americana
TATCAGTTAGTGGCCTCCCAGGGATCCTGTTGTCATGTTTGTTGTGTGCGTGTGTGTGTGTGTGTGTGTGTGTGTGTGTGTGTGTGTGTATGTGTGTGTTAGATATCTGCGGTACAGATTTTCTTATTTAGGGTGGACCACTGATAGTGACCGGGCCAAATATCGCACGAAATAAGCATCAAATGAAAAAAACTACATAGAGCGAAACTCGTCTAGCTTGAAGGGGGAAATCCGATGGCGCTATGGTTGGCCCGCTAGATGGCGCTGCCATAGGTCAAACGGGAATCGACTGCATTTTTAAAAATAGGAACTCCCATTTTTATTACATATTCGTGTAGTACGTAAAGAAATATGAATATTTTAGTTGGACCACTTTTTTCGCTTAGTGGTTGGCTCTGAGCACTATGGGACTCAACTGCTGAGGTCATTAGTCCCCTAGAACTTAGAACTAGTTAAACCTAACTAACCTAAGGACATCACAAACATCCATGCCCGAGGCAGGATTCGAACCTGCGACCGTAGCGGTCTTGCGGTTCCAGACTGCAGCGCCTTTAACCGCGCGGCCACTTCGGCCTTTCGCTTAGTGATAGATGGCGCTGTAATAGTCACAAACGTGTAAGTACGTGGTATCATGTAAGAGTCTGCCAGTGCGGACGGTATCTGCTTCGTGATACATTACTCGTGTTAAAACGGAACGTTTGCCAATAGCGGAAAAAGTTGATATCGTGCTGATGTATGGCTATTGTGATCAAAATGCCAAACGGGCGTGTCCTATGTATGCTACTCGGTATCGTGGACGACATCATCCAAGTGTCCGGAAGGTTCGCCGGATAGTTACGTTATTTAAGGAAACAGGAAGTGTTCAGCCACATGTGAAACGTCAACCACGACCTGCAACAAATGATGATTCCCTAACAGGTGTTTTAGCTGCTGTCGCGGCTAATCCGCACATCAGTAGCAGACAAATTGCACGAAAATCGGCAATCACAAAATCGTCGGTGTGGAGAATGCTACACCAACATCGATTGCACCCATACCATATTTGTATGCACCAGGAATTTCATGGCGACGACTTTGAACGTCGTGTACAGTTTGCCACTGGGCACAAGAGAAATTACAGGACGATGACAAATTTTTTGCACGCGTTCTATTTAGCGACGAAGCGTCATTCATCAACAGCGGTAACGTAAACCGGCATAATATGCACTACTGGGCAACGGAAAATCCGCGATGGCTATGACAAGTGGAACATCAGCAACTTTGGCGGGTTAATGTATGGTGCGGCATTACGGGAGGAAGAATAATTGGCACCCATTTTATCGATGGCAGTCTAAATGGGGCAATATATGCTGATTTCCTACGAAATGCTCTACCGATGTTACTACAAGATGTTTCACTTCATGACAGAATGGCGATGTACTTCCAACATGATGGATGTCCGGCACACAGCTCGCGTGCGGTTTGAAGCGGTATTGAATAGCATATTTCATGACACGTGGATTGGTCGTCGAAGCGCCATACCATGTCCCGCACATTCACCGGATCTGACGTCCCCGGATTTCTTTCTGTGGGGAAAGTTGAAGGATATTTGCTACCGTGAGGCGCCGACAACGCCTGACAACGTGCGTCAGCGCATTGTCAACGCATGTGCGAACATCACGGACGGCGAACTACTCACTGTTGAGAGCAATGTCGTTACACGTATTGCCAAATGCACTGAGGTTGACGGACATCATTTAGAGCATTTATTGCATTAATGTGGTATTTACAGGTAATCACACGGTAACAGCATGTGCCGGCCGGAGTGGCCGAGCGGTTCTAAGCGCTACAGTCTGGAACCGCGCAACCGCTACGGTCGCTGGTTCGAATCATGCCTCGGGCATGGATGTGTGTGTTAATTTTAAGCAGTTCGAAGTTCTATGGGACTGATGACCTCAGAAGTTAAGTCCCATAGTGCTCAGAGACATTTGAACCATTTGTAACAGCAAGCGTTCTCAGAAATCATATGTTCACAAAGGTACATGTATCACATTGTAACAACCGCAATAAAATGTTGAAACGTACCTACGTTCTGTATTTTAATATAAAACAGTGTTACCAACTGTTGGTCTAAAATTGTGAGCCATTTGTTTGTGACTATTACAGCGCCATCTATCACAAAGCGAAAAAAGTGGTACTTCATATTTCTCTACGTACTACAAGAATATGTAATAAAAATTGGTGGTTCCTATTTAAAAGAAACCGCAATTGATATCAGTTTGACCTATGGCAGCACCATCTAGTGGGCCAACCAGAGCGCCATCTGTTTTCGCCCTTCAAGCTAGACAAATTTCGTTCTTTGTAGTTTTTTCGGTTGACGCTTATTTGATGAGATATTTGGCCCGGTCACGAGAAATGGAACACCCTGTGTATAAATGTCAAGCAGTATTCTTGAAACGTTATCAGCAATGTAGGGCACACCATTTGCCTGGGTCACGTAACATTTCTTTGATATTGTGTTCACTTACGGATCTTACGTGTTTGAGAGTGTTCCAATGTAATGCCACTTGTTCAGGAGACGCATATGCCCTACATGTGCACGTAGCGCTCTGGCTAAGGCCCATGCGGCTGAAGTGTTCAGTGTACGGACTGTAACTGATCAAAAAATGAGCCATGCCACGAATAGGATCCAAATACTTCAGCTTCAGACGTCCACATATACTGGGGAAGAACGAGAAACTGCGGGGCCCTCGAAGATGTTCTCTTGCTTACAATACTTGGGCAAAGCACCATTTAGTGGGAGTAGTGCTCCAGCAGATGGCTGTAGAGATGTTACTGTTGGAACTACTAGCATGCTGGGGAAATGAAAGGAAGACATAATTTTGTATTTCTACCCAAATATGCAGAGTTATAGTTTTGAACAGATGTTACGGCAATAATGTTTATCTTACGACAAAAAGATTTTAGCTGCTTGGAAATTTATGACGGGATATCACGTACTAATAAGTTAGCGCATTTTGTGATCTATAGTTTTGCTAGGGTAAGTCTGTGTAGGAATTGCGCTCAGTACCCATTCTCCGTGCTTTTATGAGCGGGCACAATAAATTTATTATTTTATTACTGCTTAGTTCACGATGTAGCTCACCTTTCAAAGAATCTAAGAAACCTTAAAAGCACAGAAACAGTGGGTTATAAGAAGGTACTGTAAAATATCCGTACAAGACAGGTTAAGTAGAATTAAATTTTTTTATGTTGATTGTTCGAGAAGTGAAACTCATCACATTGTCCACAGCAGGAGTATAATAATTATGACATGTACACGTGATATTGTGTAGTGATGATGAAACTGAAACTCCTATTGCGTCGAAAAATGTCACGTTCCCAAATTCTTGTTAAGACAGTTTCAGATGTAGTTGTTGGAGAGCGGAAAAGGTAGTAGACGCAGGAACGTGATAACATTAAATTATAATGTAATGACTGATTTGCATGACAGTAGCAATGATATTCGGACTTCGAAGAAAGAAAATTAGACTGCAGAGTCGACTTATGAAAACATAAATGTACATTCGACAACGCGCTGACGGCGCGCAATCGGGTCACGTCATCAAACCGTCCACTTCCAAAGGTCTGATTAGCTGGAAACATATAAATGACACGCAGTTAGTAGGACAGGATCATAACGAATGAAATCGCATTTTTAATTATTCGGTGGAGGCTACTACAAATGAAATAAAGAACCTCTTTCTCTGCACGTCGATCCCCGAGAACGAACAAATAAAAGACAACACTTGAAGCAAGAGGAAGTCGTACTTCAATTACTTGAAACAGATGATCCACATATCTTACACCAATTTTCTCACATACGCAAGTGAGATACTCTCTGAAGGAAGTTGGTGTTCTTCGCTTTCAATAAACCATCATTACAATACTCACTTTGCTTCCTGAGATTATTCCGTCACTGTTATTATCCAGCTATTTATGCTTCACTTCTATGGCAAAATTACAATCATAATGTACGACGTACATATATCTTTCATGCAAATATGTTATATTGTACACCTATACATTACACAAGACAAGATAGCTTCTGCTAAAAATGTAATATTGCACACTGTTGATTTATTTATTGTAGTTTTGCTATGTCTTGTCTCTCAACCTTGAAAGAGAACTGTGTTATACCGGTTATAGAACTGAATTTATACTTAACCCTTTGACTTAGTGAAACATGCCGTTTCCTTATCCCTATTTAACTTTTCTTCCTGACCTTTGTGTTGTATTGCGTGACTATTGGGGAACAAATGCACTATCTTTGGAGGTGGAGCAAACCTCATCACCGTCCCCATTTAAGCTGGACAACGGGAACCCAACATTTGTTTAATTTAAATAGCCTTTGAATGGATTGGGATAAGACATAACCTAAGATTGGTTTAAAACTTCACGAATAAAATTTATTTTCAGTTTCAACAGAAAGTAGAATCGACATGAGGCAATCAGTAGTTTACATAAGACAACATAGAAAACATAGAATTACTGTTATGTCCTAGCCAGTAATGCCACCCGAGCCCGCTGCCAAAAGGTTGGCAGCATCAAAGTCCGGACGCCGTCCGCATAAGCAGCGCCAGCGAGACTGGAAATCGCCGCAAGTCTGCGCGCGCCACCGCTGGCTTCTGGCTTCTTAAGCGCTGGAGTCGCGAGCGCTAGGACAGTTCTGTATTCGCCGCTCAGTTGTATACTCGCCTCCGAATTGTGTACTTGGTAGTCAGTTGGGTGTTCATCGCAGCAGAGTTGTTGTTTGTCATCAGCCGACGCTAACCTAGCCGCTCCGACTCGAACTAGACAGATTTCTGTAGACACCGAGTTCACTACTGTGTTACTGTATCTTCATCAATAAAGATAAGTACCGACTTTATTTAATGAGAGTGTTTGGGTATTCATCTTTCTGTTCACTGTTCCAGTGGACCGGTCGGCCCGCTATTAAAAGTGTGGCGGTGACTTCGTAAGCCATTTCTACAGCCAAGTGTTTGTCGCTACGAACACCGCCACAAAACTGTCGACGAGGTCTTCCGAACTCGTGTGCAGGGCTGGTTCAACTTGTTCTTGTTATACTAATTATAGCGATAAACTTTTGGGGGCTGGTTTAATTTGTGTTCACTATGTCTGCCGATTTACAACAGTTGAACTTGTTACAGAGTCAGCAAATACAAAGTCTGGTGGAAGCAATCGCCAAACAAGCGGCTAATCCTCCAACACAAAAGGAACAAGCACAGGCAGCACAACAGTTCCGGGTTTTTGATGAATCCAGAGAAGAATGGCAAGAATATTTCGCGCAGTTGCAGGCGCACATGACAGTCTACAAAATCACAGGTACTGAGCGGCAGCTTTATTTAATTTCCACTGCAGGCGTGGAAATCTATCGACTCCTTTGTAAGTTGTTCCCGGAATCCCAGCCAGAAGCTTTAGACTATGACGTTGTTGTTAACAAGCTTGCTGAGTATTTCGAGTCGCGAGTTCATGTGGCAGCAGCCAGATTCAAGTTCTTCAGATTAAAGAAACTGCCACATCAATCTAATAAACAGTGGTTAACAGATTTACGGGGCCTCACCCGTCAGTGCCGATTTAATTGTGTGTGTGGAGCTTCCTACAGTGATGTCATGCTACGAGACGCTATTACTCAAAACATTGCAGATTCTCGTATTCGTGCTGCTATCTTAAAGTTGCCTGACCCGTCATTAGAGACTGTGATGAACATCATTGAAGCCCAAGATACTTTTGACTATGCTGAGTGTGAGTTAGATCAGCCATGTATTTCTCAAATTGCCTCTGCTAAGCAAGTTATGTCACGCCCGCGGCCCCACCGGCAGAGTCAGACTGTAAACACTAGCCGGCTGCGTCATGTTAAACACATTCGTCAGCCGCGTGTGCAAAATGATAAAGTTAAGTCTTGCCCTAAGTGTGTTCTTGCTCATCCTCGTGAACGTTGCCCGTTGAGAAACGCGGTTTGTCACTTTTGTCAAAGGAAAGGACACATCCAGACTGTTTGTTTGCGTAAACGCAAGAACAATTCTAGTGCTGCCCAGCCCATGGATATTCATGTTCTTCAAAGCCAGCCCGCCCAGAAGGTCGCGTTTAAAGACTCTTCCACGGTTCGTGTGGGTAATAAACTTGTTCGCAATAAGCCACCCACCCAGCCCTCTGCTATGCGACCCAAGCGTCATTCAAACGCTGTAAAAAGTAATGTACAGACTGCAAGTGAAGCGGGAGTTGTTGTTCCACCCGCCCAACCCACGAGTTGTCGTAAGCAGCGAACACGCGCTAAACGTGCTGATTTTGTGTCTTCCGCCTCCACTGCACCGATCCAGAGACAGTGTAATAAACTATTTGTGAAGCTACGCATCCAGGATAAGACCTTCAATTTTCAATTACACACTGGTGCGTCTGTGACTCTCATAAATAGTGCTACGTATGCGGCTATCGGCCGCCCTAAACTTTCAGCGGCAAAACATTCTTTGGCTACTTATAGTGGAGAACGAATTCCTGTGTTAGGTGTATGTAGCGTGCCAGCCACATTCCGTGGCAATACAAAAACAGTTTCATTCACAGTGCTCCGCGCTACAGACAGTGTAAACATTTTCGGATTAGACTGTTTTGACTTGTTTGGCCTGTCTATCCAAGACAATTTGTTGCAAATTAATTCTGTTGTTGTTCCACAAGACAGCATAACCGAGTTGTGTAAACGATACAGTGACATATTTAAAGACGAATTAGGTTGTGCTGCGCACTTTGCCGCTCGTATTACGTTAAAAGATAATGCTCAGCCTCGATTTTGTCGTGCTCGTCCAGTGCCTCACGCCCTCCGGGCACCTGTAGAAGATGAACTTCGTCGTTGGCACAACAACGGTGTTATTCAACCCGTTTCAGCGAGCCAGTGGGCTTCTCCCTTAGTTATTATAAAGAAACCGTCTGGCAAGTTACGTTTGTGTGCTGATTTTAAGTCGACAGTTAATCCACAGACTGTCATTGATTCTTTTCCTTTGCCTAGAGCGGACGAGCTGATGGATAAGTTAGGGGAAGCTCGTTTCTTTTCCAAAATTGATCTCCGTGAAGCATATTTGCAATTACCCCTCGACGAGCATTCACAACAGTATTTTGTCATAAACACGTCGTTGGGGTTGTTCCGTTTTCTGCGTTTGCCTTTTGGTTGTGCGTCAGCTCCAGCTGTTTTTCAGCGTTTTTTGTCACAACTTCTGGCTAATGTGCCATCGTGTTGCAACTATTTAGACGATATTGTTGTGTCCGGTCGGACGCCTGCTGAACATTTCCGTAATTTGGAGTGTTTGTTTACAGTGTTGTCTCAGGCAGGCCTACGTTGCAACATCGATAAATGTTCATTTTTCCTTACGGAGATGGAGTATCTGGGACATGTTATTAATGCTCAAGGCATTCATCCCTCCCAGTCACATTTAGCAGCTATTCGTGATTTGCCCGCCCCTCGCAATCTGCATGAATTGCAAGCAGTTCTTGGCAAATTGACGTATTATATTAGGTTTATACCTAATGCATCACAGATTGCTGCACCGTTGCATCGTCTCCGCCGTAAGAATGTTCCGTTTGTGTGGTCAGCTGATTGCCAATCAGCCTTTCAGCAGCTTAAAGAGGCTTTATTGAATGATCGTTGTCTGGTCCATTACGACCCTAACAAGCCTCTGGTGTTAGCTTGTGATGCCTCTTCTTTCGGCCTCGGTGCTGTGTTGTCTCACCGAGTCGGTAACACCGACCGTCCTATTGCGTTCGCATCTAAATTGCTAAACAAAGCTCAGTGTAATTATAGCCAATTGGACAAGGAAGCGTTGGCTGTTGTGTTCGGTGTCACAAAATCCCATCACTACCTCTATGGTAGACCATTCTATTTAGTAACAGATCACAAGCCTCTGACGTCACTGTTTCATCCGTCTAAACCAGTTCCTCAGCGGACAGCTCAGAGATTACAACGTTGGGCTCTTTTGTTATCACAATACCAGTATTAGATACTGTATCGCCCTACAGCTCAGCATGCAAACGCTGACGCGCTTTCTAGATTGCCGATTGCTGCGGATGATGTCTTCGATTCCTCTGAAGACTCTTGCCATGAGATTGACGCCGATGAGCATCAATCCCTCCGGGATTTTCCGATTGATTATCGTCAGGTGGCACGTGAGACAGCTACGGATCCTCATCTGAGTTTACTATTACGTTTTGTTCAACGTGGTTGGCCGTCCAAGGCAAAGGACATATCGGATCCTGTGGTTCGTCGCTATTATCCGCAACGTCATCTGTTGTCTGTTTCGCACGGAGTTTTGCTGTTACGCGCCGAGAATGACCAGCTTCGTGTAGTGGTTCCCCAAGTGCTCCAATCCAAGGTCCTCGACTTGTTGCATCAAGGTCATTGGGGAGTGGTCCGCACCAAGCAGCCTGCCCGCCGTCATTGTACATGGATCGGCATTGATAAGCAGATTACGCAGATGTCTACAGATTGTTCGACGTGTGCCGAACACCAAGCTGCTCCGCCTCAACGCTATTTTGAGTGGGCACGCCCTGCCGGTCCCTGGCAGCGAGTACATATTGATTTCGCTGGTCCATATTGGAATTCTCGTTGGCTCATCGTGATAGATGCATTTAGTAATTTTCCGTTTGTTGTGCCCATGCAGTCTACAACGTCTGCACAAACTATACAGGCGTTGACTTCAATTTTTTGTATTGAGGGTCTTCCAGACGTTTTAGTGTCTGACAATGGTCCACAATTTACCTCTGCTGAATTTGAAAGTTTTTGTTCTGCCAATGGCATTCGCCATGTTCTTACTCCGCCGTTCCACCCTCAATCGAATGGTGCAGCGGAACGTTTTGTACGCACATTCAAGGATCATATGGACCGCCTTCGTGCTACGCACTCTCGTCAGCAGGCCCTCATCACGTTCCTGTCGTCGTACCGGACCACGCCACGCGACGGCCCTTCGCCTGCGGAGCTTCTCCACGGCCGTCGTCATCGCACCCTACTACGGTTGTTGCACCCCCCGGATCGACCCGCCGCTTCTGAGCATCGCACGCGTTTTCAGCGCTACGACGCCGTTTTTTTCAGAGTTTATCACGGTCGCCGTCGTTGGGAACGTGGTACCGTGATAAGTGTCCAGGGTCGCGGTTTTTATACTGTTCAAGGTGCTACTGGGGTGCACAGGAGGCATCAGAACCAGTTGCGCCGCGCTGGCCGCCCGGATTCTGCCGCTCGTTCTTTGTCCACAGATTTGGTCCGCGGCGGGTTCCAGCCGCGCCTTCCGACTTCGCTGCCGCCCCCGGGGCAGCAGCAGCAGCCGTCGCCGCTACCACGCCGACAGCCCGTCCCGTTGATGCCTCCCGCGCAGCTTCCTCCGGGAGCGCCCCAAGTGGTCGCTCCGGCGCCTGCGGTCCCTCTTCGGTCGCCACCGCCTTCGGAGCTGATGGACGTCGACCCCTCAGCCGGGCCGCCTTCGCAAGCGGTGGCTGTGCAGCCTGTCCTGCAGCCGCTTTCCTTGGGCACCCCCAAGGAGTCTGACACCGCAGCGCCTTGTCCGGCGCCCACTCAGCAGCCGTCGACGCAGCGTCAGGAGACGCTGCCTCTCTTCGTGAGTCCCGACGCCCCGTCGCGTCCAGTACCAGAAGCTGCGCCCGTGGTCACTGGTGTGCACCCTGACCTCGGTTTTCAGTCGGTGTTTCCCGAGGCCCCGCGCAGCCAATGCTGGGGTGCGGACCAGGGACTGCCACCGACAACAGTCTCCGCCCCGGTCTCTTCTGCTACGCCTGCGGCCAGACCCCTCCCCCGCCGTCGACGCTCGCCACGTCATTATTCAACGACGGTGCGGCGATTTGGGGGGGAGGAGTGTTATGTCCTAGCCAGTAATGCCACCCGAGCCCGCTGCCAAAAGGTTGGCAGCATCAAAGTCCGGACGCCGTCCGCATAAGCAGCGCCAGCGAGACTGGAAATCGCCGCTAGTCTGCGCGCGCCACCGCTGGCTTCTGGCTTCTTAAGCGCTGGAGTCGCGAGCGCTAGGACAGTTCTGTATTCGCCGCTCAGTTGTATACTCGCCTCCGAATTTGTACTTGGTAGTCAGTTGGGTGTTCATCGCAGCAGAGTTGTTGTTTGTCGTCAGCCGACGCTAACCTAGCCGCTCCGACTCGAACTAGACAGATTTCTGTAGACACCGAGTTCACTACTGTGTTACTGTATCTTCATCAATAAAGATAAGTACCGACTTTATTTAATGAGTGTTTGGGTATTCATCTTTCTGTTCACTGTTCCAGCGGACCGGTCGGCCCGCTATTAAAAGTGTGGCGGTGACTTCGTAAGCCATTTCTACAGCCAAGTGTTTGTCGCTACGAACACCGCCACAAAAATTACAAAGAATATTCTCCCATTTATTTCCAGTAGGAAGTAGGGCTTTTCATTTTTTTGCCACATTCGTTTTTAATTTTTTTTTTTTTACTTCAAGAATAAAAGTGTTATCATACCAGTCTGTGAATATTTCGGTGTCATCGATGCGTTATTTTCGTTTTCCTTAATTAAGGGAATCCTGGTATTTTTGAAAGATCTGGGGTTTTCAGATTTTTCGATGAAGAGCTAAGGAATTTCATAGGTCCCGGTAATGTTTGCGTAATCTTAAATAGTTACTCGCTCTTAAGTATTTTTATATCCTGGAACTGAATTCTCTCGCCGTGAAGCTAAAGATTTTGAAGGTAGTGATTCCTGCTGTAATATGGTTTTATCAGCATCCTAAACAAAGTTCAAGTCATACCTAGTTTCATCAAATCCTTTTCTAAAACCATCTTCAAAAGAATTGATGCATCTGTAGCTGATATTTTTTCGCTTTGTAAAGTTAAACTCATAGTCACTTTCGTCAAATTCAAAATCTTCAGTTTCCTTTTTTTTCACCTCGTATTTCGAATTCGCGAATTTCGTGACGACGTTTAAATCTCTAAAACCATTCGTTACTTGCCACAAAAATTTCAGAGCCACCTATATTTTTATTAACTGTAATGCCTTTTTACAGAACATAGGACTAGATATCGATCGCCTATTTAATCGCTTTAGTAAAACTTAAAAATGCAAAGCATTTTCGAAATGTTCATTTGTCACTTTCTTCATCACTTTTAGATGCTGTTTTCTATCCAGTTTGCATATGTACTTCAAAACTTAATCGGTATTCTTCATAATATCACTTACACCATACCTGTCTTCTAAATAACAGCGAGCAGCTCCTTTCTTCTACTGAATCAAAAATATTTACTATATCTTTGTGCAATAGCTTCATTCTCTTGGGCTTTTAAATTTTTAGGCACAGACGCGACAAAGTACAGCAGCTGTCTAGCTCAAACAATAACAGCACGCGAGGGCAGAGATGACGCGGGCTGGTTGTGACAGGTCGGACTAAAGTAAAAGATATTTACTCGCAGTTGACAATAAGGATAATCACGAATCTGTATAACTGAAGCCACGATAATCAAGTCCCCACTGTAAATGCGAAATGCCGCTGATAAAAGTACTACATAGTAACTTATCACCCTTCACACTAAGTCAGTATAAAAGCACACTCCTCCCTTATTTACAGTCGACACATCACCTCTTCTATGCTCGGGTTCAACGCAACCCGCAACGACTTCAAAAACCACATGAGGGATTTTCATATTCTCTCCCTCGCTACAAGCAAAGAGTTCTACAGATAAATGAACAGGAAATGTTATGCAGTTACGTTTGTACATGGTTTTCACTTGAGGCCACGGTTTTCAGTTTATTGAAGAAAAACGCGTTTGAATGTAATTTTTGTAATTTTTCTATAATAATTCGAAAATTGCGGCCTCTAGCGAAAATGTATCCCAGTACAAAATTCAACTACGTTAAATTGCATACAAATGGTTCCGCTTATTTTTTTATGTAGGACTAACAGTTTGCACGTAGCGAGCGAGAAACATGAAAACTTCGTAGGTAATATTTGAAGGCATTGCAGGTGGCATAAAACCCGTAGGTAAGTTTAACTGAATCACTATGTGTAGAAGTGTATAAGTGTGTTTGTCTTAACTTGAGACAACTAAATATCTCAAAACGAAGCAACGTACTACTTGAGAAGATAATACTATTAAAACGGATATCTGTTTGTGCTACAAGTGAACCTCTTAAGCACCCTTCCATAGCGGGAGAGGACAACCTCTTATTTTCAAACGCGAACCACCCCCCCCCCCCAACCCACCCACACACCCACCCACCCACACACACACAAATACAATGTAAATATAAACCGTTGTGCGTTGTGTTCTAACGCTTGATACTGATTTCCAAACCTTACTTGAATGTTGGGAATGTCATTGTACACTACAGATTATACGGCTAGAGATTGGCATGTCTGACAAATAACGTACTTTTATGCTCCCTACGGGGTTGATTTTGGCGAGTCACCAGGAATTCCCAGGATTATTGCACCGACCGAAAGATGAGAGAAAGTAGTGGCCAACGGCCAGTACTTCGAATCGCAGTTCTTGTAAGTTTTTCACAGTAATGCCTCTAACTTCGACCAAAAATCCTGAAAGGAAATCGTAGGCCAATACGACGGTTGTCGTTTGTATTGCACCGACAGCTGGGTAGTGGACAGTCCGAGCATTGCGGCGATTTCATGAAAACACACAGTAAAATCTATTACACTGATGGTGTGCCTAGGGCGCGCATACAGATATCAAGCATCTCGATGGAAACAGTAAACTGTTACATCCCCGTCGTTATTCCTGAATAACGCTATATGCAATTCCTAACACGACAGTAAAACGGCTAATCATATTGTGCAATACAATCAAATTTCCTACACTGTAGTAAATTTTGAACCCAAAGGTTTACACTTACACCTTAAATAAAATGAAGAATGAAATGCGTAGGTTCTTAATTGCAAAAACAGGGGCCGGCCGCGGTGGTATAGCGGTTCTAGGCGCTCAGTCCGGAACCGAGCGACTGCTGCGGTCGCAGGTTCGAATCCTGCCTCGGGCATGGATGTGGGTGATGTTCTTAGGTTAGTTAGGTTTAAGTAGTTCTAAGTACTAGGGCCCCCCCCTGAACCATGGACCTTGCCGTTGGTGGGGAGGCTTGCGTGCCTCAACGATACAGATAGCCGTACCGTAGGTACAACCACAACGGAGGGGTATCTGTTGAGAGGCCAGACAAACGTGTGGTTCCTGAATAGGGGCAGCAGCCTTTTCAGTAGTTGCAAGGGCAACAGTCTGGATGATTGACTGATCTGGCATTGTAACAATAACCAAAACGGCCTTGCTGTGCTGGTACTGCGAACGGCTGAAAGCAAGGGGAAACTACGGCCGTAATTTTTCCCGAGGGCATGCAGCTTTACTATATGATTAAATGACGATGGCGTCCTCTTGGGTAAAATATTCCGGAGGTAAAATAGTCCCCCATTCGGATCTCCGGGCAGGGACTACTCAAGAGGAAGTCGTTATCAGGAGAAAGAAAACTGGCATTCTACGGATCGGAGCGTGGAATGTCAGGTCCCTTAATCGGGCAGGTAGGTTAGAAAATTTGAAAATGAAAATGGATAGCTTAAAGTTAGATATAGTGGCAATTAGTGAAGTTCGGTGGCAGGAGGAACAAGACTTCTGGTCAGGTGACTACGGGGTTATAAACACAAAGTCAAATAGGGGTAATGCAGGAGTAGGTTTAATAATGAATAGGAAACTAGGAACGCGGGTAAGCTACTACAAACAGCTTAGTGAACGCATTATTGTGGCCAAGATAGATACGAAGCCCACACCTACTACAGTAGTACAAGTTTATATGCCAACTAGCTCTGCAGATGCCGAAGAAATTAAAGAAATGTATGATGAAATAAAAGAGATTATTCAGATAGTCAAGGGAGACGAAAATTTAATAGTCATGGGGGACTGGAATTCGAGTGTAGGAAAAGGGAGAGAAGGAAACGTAGTAGGTGAATATGGATTGCGGCTAAGAAATGAAAGAGGATGCCGCCTGGTAGAATTTTGCACAGAGCACAACTTAATCATAGATAACACTTGGTTTAAGAATCATGATAGAAGGTTGTATACATGGAAGAACCCTGGAGATACTAAAAGGTATCAGATAGATTATATAATGGTAAGACAGAGATTTAGGTACCAGGTTTTAGATTGTAAGACATTTCCAGGGGCAGATGCGGACTCTGACCACAATCTGTTGGTTATGACCTGTAGATTAAACTGAAGAAACTGCAAAAAGGTGGGAATTTAAGGAGATGGGACCTGGATAAACTGAAAGAGCCAGAGGTTGTACAGAGTTTCAGGGAGAGCATAAGGGAACAATTGACAGGAATGGGGGAAAGAAATACAGTAGAAGAAGAATGGGTAGCTTTGAGGGATGAAGTAGTGAAGGCAGCAGAGGATCAAGTAGGTAAAAAGACGAGGGCTAGTAGAAATCCTTGGGTAACAGAAGAAATATTGAATTTAATTGATGAAAGGAGAAAATATAAAAATGCAGTAAATGAAGCAGGCAAAAAGGAATACAAACATCTCAAAAATGAGATCGACAGGAAGTGCAAAATGGCTAAGCAGGGATGGCTAGAGGACAAATGTAAGGATGTAGAGGCTTAAAACACTAGGGGTAAGATAGATACTGCCTACAGGAAATATGAAGAGACCTTTGGAGATAAGAGAAGCACTTGTATGAACATCAAGAGCTCAGATGGAAACCCATTTCTAAGCAAAGAAGGGAAAGCAGAAAGGTGGAAGGAGTATATAGAGGGTCCATACAAGGGCGATGTACTTGAGGACAATATTATGGAAATGGAAGAGGATGTAGATGAAGATGAAATGGGAGATACGACAGAGCACTGAAAGACCTGAGTCGAAACAAGGCCCCCGGAGTAGACAACATTCCATTGGAACTACTGACGGCCTTGGGAGAGCCAGTGCTGACAAAACTTTACCATCTGGTGAGCAAGATGTATGAAACAGGCGAAATACCCTCAGACTTCAAGAAGATTATAATAATTCCAATCCCAAAGAAAGCAGGTGTTGACAGATGTGAGAATTACCGAACAATCAGTTTAATAAGCCACTGCTGCAAAATACTAACACGAATTCTTTACAGACAAATGGAAAAACTAGTAGAAGCCGACCTCGGGGAATATCAGTTTGGATTCCGTAGAAATACTGGAACACGTGAGGCAATACTGACCTTACGACTTATCTTAGAAGAAAGATTAAGGAAAGGCAAACCTACGTTTCTAGCATTTGTAGACTTAGAGAAAGCTTTTGACAATGTTGACTGGATTACTCTCTTTAAATTCTAAAGGTGACAGGGGTAAAATACAGGGAGCGAAAGGCTATTTACAATTTGTACAGAAACCAGATGGCAGTTATAAGAGTCGAGGGACATGAAAGGGAAGCAGTGGTTGGGAAGGGAGTAAGACAGGGTTGTAGCCTCTCCCCGATGTTATTCAATCTGTATATTGAGCAAGCAGTAAAGGAAACAAAAGAAAAATTCGGAGTGGATTTTAAAATCCATGGAAAAGAAATAAAAACTTTGAGGTTTGCCGATGACACTGTAACTCTGTCAGAGACAGCAAAGGACTTGGAAGAGTAGTTGAACGTAATGGATGGTGTCTTGAAGGGAGGATATAAGATGAACATCAACAAAAGCAAAACGAGGATAATGGAATGTAGTCGAATTAAGTCGGGTGATGTTGAGGGTATTAGATTAGGAAATAAGACACTTAAAGTAGTAAAGGAGTTTTGCTATTTGGGGAGCAAAATAACTGATGATGGTCGAAGTAGAGAGGATATAAAATGAAGACTGTCAATGGCAAGCAAAGCGTTTCTGAAGAAGAGAAATTTGTTAACATCGAGTATAGATTTAAGTGTCAGGAAGTCATTTCTGAAAGTATTTGTAATGAGTGTAGCCATGTATGGAAGTGAAACATGGACGGTAAATAGTTTGGACAAGAAGAGAATAGAAGCTTTCGAAATGTGGTGCTACAGAAGAATGCTGAAGATTAGATGGGTAGATCACATAACTAATGAGGAGGTACTGAATAGGATTGGGAAGAAGAGGAGTTTGTGGCACAACTTGACCAGAAGAAGGGATCGGTTGGTAGGACATGTTGTGAGGCATCAAGGCATCACCAATGTAGTATTGGAGGACAGCGTGGAGGGTAAAAATCGTAGGGGGAGACCAAGAGATGACTACACTAAGCAGATTCAGAAGGATGTAGGTTGCAGTAGGTACTGGGAGATGAAGAAGCTTGCACTGGATAGAGTAGCATGGAGAGCTGCATCAAACCAGTCTCAGGACTGAAGACCACAACAACAACAACAAGTATTAGGGGACTGATGACCACAGCTGTTAAGTCCCATAGTGCTGAGAGCCATTTGAACCATTTTTTTGCAAAAACAGGGAGACGTGATATTTGACGATTACAGCGCCATCTACCGCGGATGGAAAACAATGGTTTGAGTAAACCGTTTGTATTTTTTATGTAGAATGCCAGTGTGCAATAAAATGTTAAAACATATACGCAATAAGTCGAGTATTAATGTCAGAAACTGTGTGCATTATTTGAGGATCAGAGCAGATAGCGACTTCGAACAAGGTTTACACAATTTCAAATCTCTCTGAAGCTTTTTCTCTCTGACACCCGTCATAGAACAATGAAAGAAAAAGTTTTGTCCATCACTACAGGCAGAAGATTTCCATTTGCCTGATGTGTTGTCGTGGATACCTTCAATCATTGAAACCTACGCTGTCAAACAATTTTTACCTCTACATTAAGGCCGATTTAGCTTCCGAGAAACGCATTTCCAACCACATCCATAAGTCCTTTTTTCTCCTTACCCTCTCAGACACAGTTTATTGCCGCTTACGCTCATTTAACGAAAACGCCCTGTTAGACATACAGTGAGTTTCTTTTCACGTGAGGTAACTAAAAATATCAATAACGACGTTTCGTAAGAAAATAAAGTTGTAAGTGAAAAGTTAATATTAGCACGGCGGACAATTGTTTGTGTTACAACTAGACACCTCCGTACCACCCTTCCATTTTACTGAAGAGATTAATACAGGATTTTAATTTTTTTCATTTGACTAATATTTATACATAAGACCAAGTAACAAATATTTGTTTGTAGTCCCAGAAAGCCGTTAGCAAATGAATCTACAAGTAATCAGGTGAAAGGTGGACCTTTTAATAATGTGGATATAGAAATAGTTCACTGAAAGTTGCTGAAAGTATAAGTCTGATATACAGCGTTGTATGAAAGTGAGAGATACTCTGTTTCAAATTGAGCATTTGATTTGTAGTGCCACAAAAATATGTTAAAAATAAAATTCGAAGAATAAAGTTCGAAATAATGTACTGAAAAGAATATATAGGGAAATAAACGTGCGGAAGATCCTTACTACAAGTTGAGACGAATTAATGGGCCATCGGCTATAGCACCAAACATCAGTTAATTAGGTGTTAGAAGGAGCTACAGGGGAGTAAAATGGTAGCAGCACATGTATGTAAGAATATGTGAAATAGACTAGAGAGAACGTTGGGTGTATTAGCTGCGAAGTGAAGAAACTATAAACATATGATACAAAAGGTCGAAAGAGAGTATCAACAGAGTAGAATACTGGCGACTTAGAATTAATTTTGTTAAATCACTTCCTGACTGAATCATACATAAATTGTTCAATAAGGGGTAATATCTGTTAGACCCTACAATTCGATGAGGTTGTCTTCAGTGACAATTTACATTTAAAGTTTATGTTGGTTCTATAGTGACGGAGGGGTGGAGGTGGGGGGTGTACAGAGGATAAAATAGTTGTCCAACAGATACTTATCACTAGTCATACCTAAATATTGGGAATAAAATAAAACAAAGTCAATACTGTTTGTGTTGATTTTAAGAAATACTATAGTATCATAGAGAAAACCTGTGGGAGAAAACGAAAATTTTGTAAAAGACGCACTGGATGGCCCGAAAGAGATAGTGAAACTAGCCGGAGAATATTCCATGCCATGTCTTTTAACATAAAAATTGCAAAAATTAAGGAAATGAGGGAGAATAGAACACTTGTTAGTGAATATAATAATACATGAAGCAGAAAACACAGCAATCGTATTAGACGAGGAAATTACATAGCAATAAAAATTATTATACTATCGTTTTCTGAAAATATGGCGTTAATCACTGAAAATCTAGACAAGCTGGAAACAGTGATAAGAGAGCTGTTTGAAAGAGCAAAGGATGTTGGATTAGACGTAAATGACAGGAAAACAAAATTCATTTTGCACCCGAAAGGCAAGGGTCCAGAGTTCGAGTCTCGGTCCAGCACACAGTTTAAATCTGCCAGAAGTTTCATATCAGCGCACACTCCGCTGCATAGTGAAAATCTCATTCTGGAAACATCTCCTAGGCTGTGGCTAAGCCATGTCTCCGCAACATCTTTCCTTCCAGGAGTGCTAGTTTTGCAAGGTTCGCAGAAGAGCTTCTGTGAAGTTTGGAAGGTAGGAGACGGGGTACTGGCAGAACTGAAGTTGTGAGGATGGGTCGTGAGTTGTGCTTGGGTAGCAGATTGTGGAGCACGTGCCCGCGAAAGGCAAAGTTCCCGAGCTCGAATTTCCGTCCGGCACACAGTTTTAATCTGCCAGGAAGTTTCAATAATCTATATCCTTAGAGAACTTCATGCGTATCTTGTCATTCCTGAGTACTTCTGTGTTCCACTTGTTTGCTTATTGATGCTTCCTGACTAAACTCTTGAACGTCAGCCTACTCTTCACCACTACTACATTGTGCTCTGAATCTATATCTGGGTCTCGCCTTAAAATGCAGTATCTGAGTTCGGAATCTCTGTCTGACCAGGATGTAATTTAACTGAAGTCCTTCTGTATCACCTGGCCACCTGTATCATCTGTATCACTCTTGCACAGGGTATTCGCTATTACTAGCTGAAATTTATTATAGAACTCAATTAGTCTTCCCCTCTTCCCATTCCTTGTCCCATTCCTATATTCTGCTGTTACCTTTACTTCTACTCCTTCCCCTACAACTGATTTCCAGTCCCCCATGACTATTAGATTTTCATCTCCAGTTTTGTACCCTTTCAATATCCTCGTATACTTTCTCTAACACTTCATCTTCAGCTTGCGAAATCTGCAGGTATACTTCTTAGTTGGTGTTGATTCTGACAAAAACTACTCTTTCACTCAAATATTCACAGTAACACGCTCTCTGGTCTACCTTCCTATTCTTTACGAATCCTACTCCCGTTATACCATTCTCTGTTGCTGTTGATTTTATCAATTTCTCTTCTCTCACCTCTACTAAGAGGTGCATTCAAGTTCTAAGGCCTCCGATTTTTTTTCTCCGGACTGGAAAGAGATAGAAACATGCGCATTGTTTTAAAATGAGGTCGCGTTCATTGTCAATACATCCCAGAGATAGCAGCACCGTATGGAAGATGGAATTTTACCGCCAGCGGCGAGTATGAGAACTGTTTTAAATACTTAAAATGGCGACGTTTTCCTTACTTGAACAGCGTGCAATCATTCGTTTTCTGAATTTGCGTGGTGTGAAACCAATTGAAATTCATCGACAGTTGAAGGAGACATGTGGTGATGGAGTTATGGATGTGTCGAAACTGCGTTCGTGGGTGCGACAGTTTAATGAAGGCAGGACATCGTGTGACAACAAACCGAAACAACCTCGGGCTCGCACAAGCCGTTCGGACGACATGATCGAGAAAGTGCAGAGAATTGTTTTGGGGGATCGCCGAATGACTGTTGAACAGATCGCCTCCAGAGTTGGCATTTCTGTGTGTTCTGTGTACACAATCCTGCATGACGACCTGAAAATGCGAAAAGTGTCATCCAGGTGGGTGCCGCGAATGCTGACGGACGACCACATGGCTGCCCGTGTGGCATGTTGCCAAGCAATGTTGACGCGCTACGACAGCATGAATGGGACTTTCTTTTCGTCGGTTGTGACAATGGATGAGACGTGGATGCCATTTTTCAATCCAGAAACAAAGCGCCAGTCAGCTCAATGGAAGCACACAAATTCACGGCCACCAAAAAAATTTCGGGTAACCGCCAGCGCTGAAAAAATGATGGTGTCCACGTTCTGGGACAGCGAGGGCGTAATCCTTACCCAATGCGTTGCAAAGGGCACTACGGTAACAGGTGCATCCTACGAAAATGTTTTGAAGAACAAATTCCTTCCTGCACTTTAACAATAACGTCCGGGAAGGGCTGCGCATGTGCTGTTTCACCAAGACAACGCACCCGCACAACGAGCTAACGTTACGCAACAGTTTCTTCGTGATAACAACTTTGAAGTGATTCCTCATGCTCCCTACTCACCTGACCTGGCTCATAGTGACTTTTGGCTTTTTCCAACAATGAAAGACACTCTCCGTGGGCGCACATTCACCAGCCGTGCTGCTATTGCCTCAGCGATTTTCCAGTGGTCAAAACAGACTCCTAAAGAAGCCTTCGCCGCTGCCATGGAATCATGGAGTCAGCATTGTGAAAAATGTGTACGTCTGCGGGGAAATTACGTCGAGAAGTAACGCCAGTTTCATCGATTTCGGGTGAGTAGTTAATTAGAAAAAAATTCGGAGGCCTTAGAACTTGAATGCACCTCGTATATCAACATTGAGCCAGTGTGTTTCCCTTTTTCAGATTTTCTCGCATTCCTATCACTTTCAGGGTTCTGCTTGTCCACGTCCCGTCTCGTAGAACATACGAGGCGTGTTTTTTTTAAGTAAGGTCCGTTTTGTTGTAGACAGTAGTAGTTCGTGCGCATACCTCAACGAGCTATTGCGTCCTGTGCCGGCATGCATCGGGAAAAACTGGGGTCGCTTTCCGCTCTGTAGCTAACCTGTACGGTTCTGTTCTGTGCTTTCTAAATGTTTAAGTCTATCAACTCGTCCAACGTGTTTGAGGTTCGCTCAGTGATACGGTTTTTGTCAACAAGGAACCTGTTTGCTGCAGAAATTCGTCGACAGATTTGTGATGTGTACGGTAATACTGTTATTAGTGAAAGCAAACTGCGTAAGTGGGTACGAGAATTGAAAGATGTCTGTGACAATGTCCATGATGAGGACCGCTCCGGTCGCTCTTCTTTGACTACAGACGATTTGGCGGCTTCAGTTGAAGCGAGAATTCGTGAGAACAGGTGCTTCACAATAACAGATCTCTCAAAAGAATTTCCAGACGTGTCTTTACAACATTGTACCTGAAACACTAAAGTTTAGGAAACTGTGTTCCCGTTGTGTCCCGAAACTCCTAACACAAGACCACAAAAACCAAAGATTTGAGTGTGCGATGAAGTTCTTGACTCGTTATTACGATGAAGGTGACGGCTTCTTGAGTCAGATCGTAACTGGAGACAAAACATGGGTTTCGCATATCACTCCCGAATCGAAGCAACAGAGCATCGAATGGAGACAAACACAGACACTGTCCCAGTGCAAAATCATAGCGTCGGTGTTTTGGGATAGGCATGGTGTTTTGCTGGTCTACTTCATGCTGTGATGAACCAAAATATCAATGCAGAAGCATACTGCCAAACCTTGAGAAAGCTACGCAGATCGATTCAAAACAAGAGAAGCGGAATGCTGATAAAGGGACTCGTTCTTCTCCATGGCAATGCAAGACCTCACACTATAGGTCACACACGCGATTTATTGGACAGTTTTGGCTGGGAAGTTTTAGATCACCCACCCTACAGTCATAATCTTGCCCCGAGCGATTACCATCAGTTCCTCCACCTCAAACAACACCTCAATCGTAACCGTTACAATGATGACGATGACATGAAAACGGCAGACGCAGGCGGCTAGTTTTTATGCAGAGGGTATTTTAAAATTGGTTTGCAACTACGTCGAAAAATACAGTGAGATATGTACCTTCTGAAAATAAATTTACTTTTTTGAAATAACCTTTCCTTGTGTACCAATGTTCAAACGGACCTTACTCAAAAAACTTGCCTCGTACATTCTTTGGTTATTCAATACTAACTGACCCGGTGAACTCTGTTCCGCCTTAAAGCCAATAAATAATCAGATTTTGGATGTTAAGTTCAGTTTTTTACTAGGAGATATTTTATATCAAATTCGTGTCAGTTCCAGAAATCAAGATCTTGAAATGAATGAGGAGATTCATAATCGGACTTTACTCTTGATCGAAGACTTGTATTACCTCATGTGCGGAAGTTATTAGGTTAGGAATGCCAGTGCTAAATCGTGAAATGAATGACGCATTTAATCGAGAATTGGATTGGGAACGTGAATATGATCATCAGGAATTAGATTTAGTAGTTCCAAAGAATGTACGCCTGTTGAACCCCCAAATAAAAGGAAGTTTATGATACATTAATGAAGGCAGTTGATGATGGAAATAGTGGTTTTTATTTCCTGGATACCCCTGGTGGAACTGGCCAGACATTCCTCATGTCAGTAGTTTTAGCCACTGTTCGTGCGAGATCCACCATTGCGGTTGCAGTTGTTTCTTCTGGAATAGCAGCCACATTGTTAGATGGATGCCGTACAGCTCATTCAGCATTAAATTTACCGTTAAATTTTCAAGCTATTGGAGAACCAAGATGTAATATTACAAAAAACTCAGCCATGGCCATAGTTTCATCAGCATCCAAGATCATCGTCTGGGACGGATGCACAATGGCACATAAACGTGCATTAGAGGCACCTAACCGAACATTGAAAGATCCACGCAATGACTCGAGATGTTTTGGAGGAGCAATGATTTTACTGTCTGGCGATTTCCGCCAAACACTGCCAGTACTTCCAAGATCAACGGCTGCAGACGAAATAAATGCTTGCGTCAAACATCGTATCTATGGCACTATGTGAAGAAACTTCAGCTGACAACAAACATGAGAGTTACATTGCTTAATGATATATCTGCTGAAGATTTCTCTGAGCAGTTGCTGACTATCGGTAATGGTCGAGTATCTGTCGAAGAATCGACCGGATTGATTTCATTTCCTCATAATTTTTGTAAATTTGTCTCATCGAAATACGAACTTATCAACAAAGTATTCCTAAACATCATTACTAACTACAAAAGTAATGAATGGTTGAGTGAGAGAGCAATTTTAGCGGCTAAGAATGAAGATGTAGATGACCTAAACTACATAATTCAGAATGAGATCATTGGTAAAATACATTCATTCAAATCTATTGATTGTGTAACAAATGAAGATGAAGCCACCAACTATCGAACTGAATTTTTAAACTCCTTGTATGTGCCTGGCTTACCACCGCACAATTTACGCATAAATTTGGTTCCGTAGTAATCATGCTTCGAAACATAAACCAACCAAAGCTGTGCAACGGTACGCGTTTGGTGGTAAGTAAATCGATGAACAATGTTATTTACGCGACGATACGCAAAGGAAAATTCGAAGGTGAGCAAGTTCTCATTCCGAGGATCCCGATGATCCCAGCCGATGTGCCGTTTGAGTTTAAAAGACTTCAATTTCCGATCTGTCGTGCCTTCGCCATGACCATTAACAAATCACAAGGCCAATCCTTGAAAGTTTGTGGTTTAAATCTGGAATATCCAAGTTTTTCACATGGTCAATTAGATGTGGCATGTTCGCGGGACGGAAGACCATCTGCGTTGTTTGTTATTGTGCCTGAAAATAAAACGAAAAATGTCGTGTAATACAAGGTATGCAATTGAAGAGTGGAAGCTATGCACCAAAAAACATAGAGAATAAAGAATCATTAAAATACTTAATTTTTTATTTGTATTTCCTAATAAAAATTGAACTTAACATCCAAAATCTGATTATTTATTGGCTTTAAGGCGGAAAAGAGTTCGCCGGGTCAGCTAGTTAATGATATATACTGATACTTAACAATAGACGTTTAGCTGTCATTTGCGTTTTGTTATTCCATGTCAGATGCGTTTTTGTTATACCACGTTTAAAAGTGACGTATAGCTGACATTTGCGTTTTGTTATTCCATGCCAGATCCGTTTTTGTTATACCACGTTTTATAGCGGTCGAACGGGATAAAAAGTACCCTATGTCCGTCTCCTGGTTCTAAGCTACTTCTGCACTAATTTTCAGCCAAATCGGTCCAGCCGTTCTTAAGTTATAAATAGTGTAACTAACACGATTTTCTTTTATATACACAGATTTTTCTCATTCACCTCCCTCTTGGCAGTCCCCTCGCGTAGATCCGAATGTGGGACTACGTAGCGACGACACCTAGCGACTGGAAAGAAGTACAGGCTATGCCCGTTTTCAAGAAGGGTCATAGGACACTTACACATAATTGTAGCGCTGTATACATGACGTCAGGCTGTTGTAGAATTAATGGACATGAGTTATGCTAAAGAATTACACTGTTTTTGGAGAACGTAAATCATCTGTAAAATAATTAGCATTGATTCGCAAATAGTTATCCTGTGAAACTCAGCTTGCTCTGATCTTCCGTGACATGCATACCGCTGCAGACAGCAGCGCTCCGTCGCTGTCGTATTCCTTGACTTCAGGAAAGCTTATGACACTATCCGGCACTACCGTTTAGCGAACAAAAACACTAACCTACCGAATATCGGAACGGGCTTGCGAATGGGTTTAAGAATTCTTTGCAGATAGAATTCAACACGTCACTCTTAACGGAACAAAATCGACAGATGTATATGTAATGTCCAGAATACTTCAAGGAATTGTGATAGGACCGTTACTGCTTACAGAAAAAAAATTATCAATTAGAAAGCATAGGAAACTCGTTAAGATTGTTCGCAGAGAAAGACTGCAGCAATGCCAGAAATCAGTATTAATTTGTAGACTATCCTACCAAGGATAGATGAACGTTGCAGGCTTTGGCAGATAAATACGTACGTAAAAAGATGTAACATATTGCGCATTTATAGGGAAAGAAACCCACTACAGCCTAACTACACCATTCATGAGAAAGTAACGGAAACAGAATCTACCGAAAAATACCTAGGAACAATGACCACGTAAAACGAACAATAGGAATGGCAGATGCCATGTTGAGATTCGAACGAAGAACCTGAAGGAAATGTTACTCATCCACTAAGGCAGTGTTTTATGTGGGGCGCTTTTTCGGCCGATTCTGCAGTTTCGTTCATCCGTGTGGAATCCTTACCTGTGGTTGCGAAAACAAAGTGTCGACTTCTTCCGTGACAGCTTCAGAAAACTTGTTCATCGTTGGCGGAAATGTATCCAATTGGCTGGTGATTATGTGGAAAAGTGAATATTGGTTATTAGGATGGTAGTACTAACAGAAGGGATGATCCATCGAGGAGCTGAGCGTTTCGTCATGGGATCCATTAGTTGGGGCAAGAGCGTTACCCAAGTAGCAAACGTCACAAGAGACGAATTTTGCATCACGGAGAGTCTTGGTATTAAGATTTCGAGAGCATGTCTTCCAGGAAGAGTCGAACAACATATCACGTCCTCACTGCCATATGGATATCGCGAGGGAACCACGATAGGTAATTTCGACAAATCAGAGATAATATAGTGATTAGTGGCAATCATTGTTCCTATGCGCGATTTGGTCGTGAAACAGGGAACGGGGGACCATTACCGTTCGCCACATTCGGTTAGGTGGCTTGCGGAGTATCACGTATATGTAGATAAGACAGAAAAACCCTTAGGATAAATATTCCTCTATCAATGAAAGTGATCACTGGACATCAGTGTTCATATCGACACAGTATCAACACACCATGACGATTATTTTCGCCGCTGTCTTGCCTTTAAACTCTCCAATCTAAAGATCGACACTAATCTTGTCTCCAAAGCCACAACGCTATTTTCATTGTGTGCCTTGTAACGATATTTCTCCTGCTTGTATACCATGATCACTGTCTACATTTGCATCTACTTGCACATCGATGCTCTGCAATCCACCTTACGGCGCATGGCGAAGGGTACCCGTACCTACTAGTCATTTGTTTCCTGTTTCACTTGCAAACAGGACGAGGGAAAAACGACAGTCTATATGCCCCTGTACTAGCCCTAGTTTCTCGAATCTTATCTTCATGGTCCTTGCGCACGATATGTGATGGAGGGTACAGAATCATTCTTCAGTCAGCTTCAATCGCCGATTCTCTACATTCTCTCAAGCAGTGTTCCTCGAAAAGAATGTCACCTCCATTCCAAGGTTTGCCATTTCAGTTCCCGAAGTAGCTCCGTAACACTTGCGTGTTGTTCGATCCACGCTCGATCAGTACTAAAGAATAGATCGCACTTCCGTCCTATAATCGGTCTCCTTTACATATGAAGTACATTTTCCTACAATTCTCCCAAAAAACCGAAGTCGACCGTTCGCCTTTCCTACCACAACCCTAACATGCGTGTTCCGTTTCATACCGCCTTGCAACGTTGAGCCCGTATATTTAAACGACGTGACTGTATCAAGCAGGACACAGAAAAACATAAACACAGCAGTGGACACTCGAGATTACATTTAGCCTTTGTTTGAGTTGAAAAATTTGTCATGGTAGATGAAGGAAGCTACCAAGAAATAAAATAAGTTAAACATTTGTGTGCAGAACGATGTTTACACCTAGATTCACGAAATCTGATCAATAACGTTCCCTTAAGGAGTTACCGGGATTTAATAGCCGGTAAATTTATACGCGTCTCTTTCAATAGAAAGATATTCCCCATAAAATAGTCTTCAGAAATGGAAAGCGACACAATCAAGCTCAGCAAACCGCGCAATATCTTTGTATAATTAATGCTAGTTACAGACCAGCAACATTGGACAAGTATCGTCATACCCTCCGAGACCAAGTTACCCGGAAGGGGTCGTTCATTAAAGCGTCTATTCAAAGCGTATAATTACAGAGAGCACCTGCCACTTAATTAATTTTCCATCTCCTCTGTCGGTAGCGGGACACTCTCTCTCAAGCTCTCAGAGGCTGAACGGAGGAAACAATTCCGCGCTTTATTACTGAATCAAACCCTTATTTAGAAACGGTTATCGTTCCAAAAGGAAAGTCCCCCTAATCATACGCTGCCGATAATGCAAAATGTTTTCTCCCTTAAAACGTTTTATAATTCGAGTTCTTCGATGCTCTATGAGATTAATTTGGGCGCTGCAGCATACTACTTACAAATTCGCTTTATTCTTGAAGAATAAAGTTCGCCAAGATCGCTAGTAATTTTTTATTATTATTACCGTTTTCGACAGATACATGCTGTCACCATAGGGCTGAATTTTCTCAGTTTGAGAATACCGAAGAAGCGATCTGTTTTACATGCTAAAAACATGCACTTCTTAAAATGTTTGCCTTAACTAAAATATTTTGAGTTGTACCCTGCATGTCGTTTAAAGCGGATTTTCAATGTTTACAACATGTCCAGCTTAGGTAAACAGATTTGCTACTGCGCACTATGTTTTTGTAATGAAACAAGGATCTGTGATCGATATATGTATGAGCATGGCCATTTCAGCAAAGTGTTCTACGTTTTCAAATATCTTTAGTTACGACAAACCTTTTATGAACTGCAAATTTTGATCCACACGACAACATGGCGTGAGGTCCAAGTAAAATGAATATGTTTCTCAACAGAAAGATTATTTAAATCCTGAAGATTATAGCAAATTCTATAGAAATCGGTAGTTTTAAAATAAAGATATCTTTACACATCCTTGGCTGTTGAATGTTTTTAGTATGTCATCGTAGAGTATTGCAACATTATTAGATGTGCATGCTTTTCACAACAATGAAATTCACTTAGTGATGTTGCGCAAAATTGTAATAAGAAGTTGCAGGGAAGACAAGCGTGTCTCTTTTTATTATAATTTCATGCAACAACGCAATGTGCCTTTTTGTGTTGCAGAAAGCATGTATATATACTTGTGTTGCAAGATTCTATGATGGCAGAGTAGATCTGTCGACACCAGTAATAGTAACAAAAAGAATTATTAGCGATCTTGACAAATTTGATTCTTCAGGAATAATAAAATCTTCAAATCGTTTCGAACGATTGAGGTAATGTCAAACATATATTATCAGATTTGACATATCCACACTTTTTAAGGTTAGACAGACGTTTGGAATTTTTTATATTTCACGCGAATACCTTAAGATCATTGCTAATGTTCTATGCTGTTCATTTCCTGGATATGTATAGCTGTTAGTTACGGTCTGCAATGATTTATATTTTTCTATATTTTTATAAAACGTGTTCCACTGTTGCTTCTGGCACCCCCAACGGCCTACAAATAAATAAAACAAATATTGCCACATTGTTTCATTGATTTTTCTCAGTTAGCCTTCCTACAAATAGCTTGCCATAACAGTACATTTAGGTTAACGCAATATTCATATTATTAAATGCTTTCTTTTCTTCCATCACAAACCACTGTAGTTCCGTGTGACTTTTAGGTACAAAATGCTAGTTAAAAAGCAGCAGTAACACGAAACAAACCTCAGAAGCCATCTATTTTTATTCAGAAGAGAAACAGCATTAAAGTAACAACTGTGGAAATGTATTTCCAGATTGTAGTAGATTATCAGTACTTTCTACATCTCGTTTTGCAGCTAGTTATGCAGTCAACAACAGGAGAACTAGCTTTGCTTTAATTTACGTCTATTGTCACAAACTTTTTGTTAACAGATTACCGGTTTCGGTCTATAATGACCATCATCACATCTGTTTCATAAAAACAAAGTCGTAATGTACTGCAGACATAGTGGCATCATCAAATGTTAAATGCAAAATCAGCACCAGCGTCTTAAAATATATACAGGGTGTTACAAAAAGGTACGGCCAAACTTTCAGGAAACATTCCTCACACGCAAATAAAGAAGAGACGTTATGTGGACATGTGTCCGGAAACGCTTAATTTCCATGTTAGATCTCATTTTAGTTTCGTCAGCAAGTACTGTACTTCCTCGATTCACCGCCAGTTGGCCCAATTGAAGGAAGGTAATGTTGACTTCGGTGCTTCTGTTGACATGCGACTCATTGCTCTACAGTACTAGCATCAAGCACATCAGTACGTAGCAACAACAGGTTAGTGTTCATCACGAACGTGGTTTTGCAGTCAGTGCAATGTTTACAAATGCGGAGTTGGCAGATGCCCATTTGATGTATGGATTAGCACGGGGAAATAGCCGTGGCGCGGTACGTTTGTATCGAGACAGATTTCCAGAACGATGGTGTCCCGACAGGAAGACGTTCGAAGCAATTGATCGGTGTCTTGCGGAGCATGGAACATTCCAGCCTATGACTCGCGACTGGGGAAGACCTAGAACGACGATGACACCTGCAATGGACGAGGCAATTCTTCGTGCAGTTGACGATAACCCTAATGTCAGCGTCAGAGAAGATGCTGCTGTAGAAGGTAACGTTGACCACGTCACTGTATGGAGAGTGCTACGGGAGAACCAGTTGTTTCCGTACCATGTACAGCGTGTGCAGGCACTATCAGCAGCTGATTGGCCTCCACGGGTACACTCCTGCGAATGGTTCAACCAACAATGTGTCAATCCTCATTTCAGTGCAAATGTTCTCTTTACGGATGAGGCTTCATTCCTACGTGATCAAATTGTAAGATTTCACAATCAACATGTGTGGGCTGACGAGAATCCGCACGCAATTGGCAAACACGTCATCAACACAGATTTTCTGTGAACGTTTGGGCAGGCATTGTTGGTGATGTCTTGATTGGGCCACATGTTATTCCACCTACGCTCAATGGAACACGTTATCATGATTTCATACGGGATTACCTGTGCTGCTAGAACATGTGCCTTTACAAAAAATGTCTCTGAACACTATGGGACTTAACTTCTGAGGTCATCAGTCCCCTAGAACTTAGAACTACTTAAACCTAACTAACCTAAGTACATCACACACATCCATGCCCGAGGCAGGATTCGAACCTGCGGCCGTCGCGATCGCGCGGTTCCAAAGCGCCTAGAACCGCTCGGCCACTCCGGCCGGCTGCGCCTTTACAAGTACGACACAACATGTGGTTCGTGCACGATGGAGCTCCTGCACATTTCAGTCGAAGTGTTCGTACGCTTCTCAACAACAGATTCGATGACCGATGGATTGGTAGAGGCGGACCAATTTCATGGCCTTCACGCTCTTCTGACCTCAACCCTCTTGACTTTCATTTATGGGGGCATTTGAAAGCTCTTGTCTACGCTACCCCGGTACCAAATGTAGAGACTCTTCGTGCTCGTATTGTGGACGGCTGTGATACAACGCGCCATTCTCCAGGGCTGCATCAGCGCATTAGGGACTCCATGTGACGGAGCGGTGGGTGGATGCATGTATCGTCGCTAACGGAGGACATTTTGAACATTTCCTGTAACAAAGTGTTTGAAGTCACGCTGGTACGTTCTGTTGCTGTGTGCTTCCATTCCATGATTAATGTGATTTGAAGAGCAGTAATAAAATGATCTCTGACATGGAAAGTAAGCGTTTCCGGACACATGTCCACATAACATATTTTCTTTCTTTGTGTGTGAGGAATGTTTCCTGAAAGTTTGGCCGTATCTTTTTGTAACACCTTGTATAATTAACAGTATATGTACGAGTCATGTTGTCAGTAGCGCTACTTGCACAACTAGCGTTGTATGGCGAGAAATATTTCTATAGTTCAATTTTTGCTTGTATTTGTTCAACAAATTATTGTTTACTACATAAACTACTGCAGAAACGCATATGCTGTTTCAAATCTCATCCACGGTTAACGTCTCAGAATCACAATAATAAATAAAACCGGTGGAACCCATTCAGTTCTTATATCTCTTATCTATATACATAAACCATTTCAAATCGCCTCCTGCAGCCTATCTGTAAGTGCAGGCTAAACTCAGTAACTGCTGTACGGTGTTCGTTGCGGTTCGAATAGATACACCCATTCACGCGGAAGATTGTTTGCGTAATTTATAAACATTTGATACAAACTGTCTGAATTATGATGAATTGAAGTTAAGGTGTGCAGAAAATTCCACTGTCACCGAACTAACAGCGGCCGTAACTCAAGAGAGCAGCAGTGTCTTGAGTTAACAGAAAGCGTGACCCAATTCGAATCTGGTTTGGTGGTCTAGTGGCAGATTACGAAAGTCACCGGATCAAATCTCAGCAAGGTCCCTTTTTTTCCATTCTGCCTTTTAATCAAGCGTTCACCTCTCAATGACGTGGAGATTCGCCAAAGTTCAACGTGTCTCGGTTTCCACGTAACACTGGAAGTCCCCTTTTCCCGATGTGATGATTGTTCAAGGACATGCATGTCGCCTATGTGACATCCACTTGATGACTTGATGGCAGTCTTTTCAGAACTGCTACCTAACAGAGAAACATGAGGGTCCAAAACCTGTGATTTTCAGTTATTTAACCGCAGGGTAAACCGATGCGTGCGATGCAGCTTCACTTCATTTATATGAAGAAATTTTCGTGCGTACATAAGAATCAGAGCTATCTTGTGTTTACCAAAGGCAATGGAACCCATTGCATCCATCGAAAGAAAGCATGTCCACATCCAACATGTACAAAATATATTCAAGTTTCGGCGTCACAGAAAGGTTCGTTGCCAACTATATACGATGGGTCAGGCAGCCAGCATTTTTTTTTAATCACAACACGAAATGTTCGTTAATTTATCTTGATTGGGAAACAAGAGGATAGGAACAGAGATGAACAAGCCGTAATCAGGGTTACTTCAGTAATACCTATAGATGACTCAAAATTTTATTCGGACGATAACATCAACGAGCGGTATAGCAGGCGCCGCAATATGTCGTACATCTCGCCTTCAGACAGGAATCGATTGGTTGATAGTTTTGCAATTATCTTCATTTTAGTACACCATTTTAGCTATCGTGTGAGTTAATTTCGATCATTGAGTCATCTGCATAATTTTTATCTAGAGAAATTGTTATCACTGGCTTTCTCTAAGGAAACAATTGACGAAAATCTGGATGTAGCAGTCTCCGTCGCCGAGCGAAGCAGATGTTTTTACAGTTACGGAGCATGTGATACTGAAGAAACAAATAAAAAGTGGTAAGTGCAAAAAAGATATCTCGGTTAAATTTTTCCTTATTAATCCAAATCCATTCCACCTCCTGGTATCGACGATCTGATGTATTTTCAGGTTGAAGTCGTAGGGATATGACTTGCTGTAACTTTCAAGATGAAATAATGCTTCAGCCGTCAGTAGCGATCCAGAATCCAACAAGCAGAAACACGGAGAATCTACCAAGAACTAAAGAACTCGATAAAATACCCAAAGGAAGTTAAAAACGTAATGGAAATGAGTGTAGGGTGTCACCTGAACGCAGTAACTGTACAGATTGTCATCTGGGCGAGAGATCTGAGCAATAGTTTTCAACAGATTTAAGCGAATAAATTTTTCCAGAAGCGCGAAAGAACAAAAAAAAATATTGGAGAAGATCAGGAGGTGCGGGGAACAGGCAATTGGACGTCTTGGACAAGGATTCAGGAACAAATACTTTGATTATGAAAGGAATAGATGTGAAAATGTGTAGTTAGAACACAGCCTGCTGCAATAACAAAGTTAGCGGAAACTAAAGAGAATATTATCGATAGTTGATGGTTGGAGAGACAACATCGAGGTTACAGATTGTCTGCGATACCCAGTTACAGATGTTGGCCACTGATACACGGTGTAGACGGATGGTGTTAACTCATCAGCATCAGATAAAGCCTGAAGATGATGCACTGAAGCACCGAATCTGGAGCCATACAATTTATGACGTCATAAGGATGGTTGTAGGTGTTCTATGTTATTACATAAAGAGAATATAGTGCGAGATACAAACGTAAAAACGTGTATTAAGAACATAAGGCTCAATTCGAAAAAGTGCGCATTTACCAAAACACCCTTTAAAAATCTGAGGAAAAGGTGAATTAAAGCAGTGATGATAGTCGATAGGATGAAACGAAATGTACCGAAAACGGAAACAACTACAGCATTAGTGAAAATGGTACTGATAATCTTATAACAAACTTTCGAACACTCCATCTTCGGGATGAAAGAAGAAAATAGGAGAGTAAAAAGTATAGGACAGAAAGGCAGCATTTTAATATTGGTAGAAATAGAATGAACAAACCCAATTTTCATTGGAGGGGACCTCTATGTGGGAAAGTTGAGAAGGTGACGCTCGTAGGAACTGTTGATGCAACGTGCGGAAACGTAAGACATAGCCTAAGAGAAGAAAAAACTGAATGTGGTGTCCTGCAACATACATACGGTATTCATATCATAAGTATAATTGGATGGGGCTACATCAATCGTCAGTGCTATTATTATGAGTCCTCTTAAAGGGCAATAGAATAGGGAGATGATGATGTTGATTGGTTTGTGGGGCGCTCAACTCAGCAGTCATCAGCGCCTGTACGAAGTCCCAATTTTTACACAGTCCAATTTTTTTCGCAATCTAATCTAGCCACTGTGACGAATGATGATGATGATGAAATGATGAGGACAACACAAACACCCAGCCCCCAGGCAAAGAAGATCCCCAACCCAACCGGGAATCGACCCCGGGCCCCGTGATCCAGAGGCAGCAACGCCAGTCACTAGACCACGAGCTGCGGACAGGGACAGAATAGGGAGAGGACTTGATGTCTTAGAGTCTGAGGATCAAGTTATGAAACAACTATAGTAATTTCTTTATTGGTCAATCATAAAATCAAAACAGTAGTCAATGTATCGAAGTTCATGATGAAAATCAATGATGTGAGCTCGAACAGTTCATTTCACCGGGACTAAGGGATAACCGCGTTGTAGGTATCATTAGACGAGTCTTTCACCTGTGTGTGTGTGTGTGTGTGTGTGTGTGTGTGTGTGTGTGTGTGTGTGTGGCAAGGTAAGAACCTCTTCGTCTCAAAATAGGACATGCACCCGACGTCATCATTTACTTGCTGGATGTATTCCAGTTTTAGTCTTCTCCTCTACAGCTCCCTCTAATACCATGGAAGTTATTCCCTAATGTCTTGACTTAAGTCCTATCATGCTGTCTCTTCTCCTTCTCAGTGCTTTCCACACGTTCCTTTCTTGATCGATTGTGTGGAGAAACTGTTCATACCCTATCTTACCAGTCCACCTAATTTTCAATATCTTTTTGTAGCTCTTCATCCACAGACGCTTCGATTGCTTTCTGTTCCGGTTGTCCGACTGTCCGAGATTCACTACCATACAATATACGGCTCCATGCCTTCATTCTCAGAAATTTCTTCCTCAAATTAAGTCCTATGTTTGATACCAGTAGATTTCTCTCGGTCTGGAATTCGTTCCTTGCCTGTCATAGTCTGCATTTTATGTTTTCTTTGCATCGTTATTCATGGATTATTTTGCATCCAAGTTAGCAGAGTTTCTTAACTACGTCTACTTCACGTTCAGTAATGTTAAGTTTATCGCTTCATTAATTTTTACTTTTCTTTATGATATGAATATATTAAACAATTAACATAAATAAGTATTAACATATTCATATAATAAATGGAAGTAGCAAAAATGATTGTAGCAATAAACTTAACATCAAAATATTAACATCTATATCCATTACCTTCACACTATCGGAGCCAATACTCATGGCAGTGTAATACCTTTGGCAATCAGTGTCACATTTCATGAGACTCTTGTGAATCTCTTAGTCATCGATATGATCGATAGTTTTGCTGTCGTTCCATTTCTGTGAGTTTCTCGTATGTGGCCCGTAATTTAGAAATTTAAATTTGTTAAAGATGTCAAAGGATCAAATGTGTACCATTACTTGTCAGGAACAAAAAAATTGTTTCGGATAACTGCATTAGTAGGACTTGCCGAATATTCATTTGGGAATGAGCCCCAATAGATAAATGAATAAAATTACTTACTTTGGAGGAATTAGAATAACAGTAATTTTCGAGAATATTTCTCATGGAGAACAGCGGTTTTTTAATACTCTAAAGTGAACATAAACACTGACTGCAAGAAACCTTTGTTTCGTGCTTGCCGGTTTTGGTCAGTTTTTGACCATCCTCAGACCACATACCATGATGGCAGCGGTGAACGGAGCAGGTGTTACGAATCCACGTTGACGTGCTCCGTATTCCGCCACCATCACGGAACGAGGTCTGAGGATGATCAAAAACTGATCAAAACTTCCCGTCGATACTGGTGATGTTCATTTTACAGAATAACAGCTTTTGTTTACCTACCATGTAATTAATCGTTACGGAAGCGCTATAATTAGGACGACTGAAAAAATCATGTACAGAGTCGTGCTTTTTGGAGGGGTCGGGGGGGAGGGGGGGGGAGCGTCTTCGTGATCGCTTTCCATTTGAGCTTTTGGCTCATGCCGCACGAGTGGCCATCTGTGTAGGAAATCGAAGATGTTTTACCGTAGCTACGTTACAATATACTTAGCAAGGTTCTATAGACGAAATGAAGCCGGTGCCAAGGTGAATCGAGCGAATCGATTAATTCCTTTAGCAAAAGATCTTAGTTCGGCTGAAATTAATGCTCAGCTAATGACACGGTATGTATATGGACCTTCCGGGTTTTACGTGCAAGTAACATTACCTGTAGCTTCGTTAACAGCAGAGCTTGAGTCCCGGCTCATTTCGTCAGTCGTTCAAAGCAGCGCCAGAGAGGCCTTTTCCTGTGGTTGGTTGCGGCACAGCGTCACCGATTAAGAGTGTCTGTCTTGGTGCAAGATTAAAATCTACTTATCGTACATTGACAGCGTTGGAATGATATCATTTTATTGCACGTTGAAGGTCCCGTACCACCCTCTGACTGTGAGAGTTCACGGTTGCCGGTAAGAAGTGACACGACTACATTGGTAGTTATAGTGGTGGCTGTTTCAAGGACTTCACATAACGATTGGCCGTCTCAAAACTGACAAATTACTAGTGGCTCTACGAGGGCTATAGTTAGCCTGGTAAGAATCGAGTCCTCGAGGAGGGTAGGAGGAACACTGTCGCAGTACCAGTGGCCAGCGAGAATCGATGTAGTACCAGTTATATAGCCGTGCGAGTTTATCAAAACCGCAGCTTCCGGCAGCAAGCAAAGCCAGGGCCTCCTCGAGAGCAAAATCTTATATAGGCAACCCGAAAAACCACGCCACAAAAACGCAATCAAGCTGCGACTCGCAGGGATGCACAGGGGTGCCTCACAGAGAGAGCTACAACACCACGTATCGCTTCTCGGGTTTTGGCATGATCAATGTGTAGTTTCTTTCTGAAGGTCACAGACTTTATTTATGAAAATAGTCACACCACCAAGTATTTCAGATGTGGTGCTACAGAAGAACGTTGAAAATTAGGTGCATTGATAAGGTAAGGAATGAGGAGGTTATCAGCAGAATTGACGAGGGAAGGAATATGTGGAAAAAAGGAATATATGGAAAACACGGATAAGAAGAAGTGACAGGATGGTAGGCATTTGTTAAGACATCACGGAATAGCTTCCACGTTACTAGAGGGTGGTGCAGAAGGTAAAAACTGTAGAGGAAAACAAAAACTGAAATGTGTCACGATGGTAGGACATCTGTAAAAATGTCGCGGAATAACTTCCATGCTACTAGAGGGGGGTATAGAGGGTAAAAACTGTATAGGAAAACAGAAATTGCAACATATCCATCAAATAATTGAGGACATAGGTTGAGACTGCTTCTCTAAGATGAAGGAGAGGAATTCACGGTAGGAGGCATAAAAACCTGTCAGAATAGTGATGACTAAAAAAAAAATTACCGTTTCACCTCATCAATATATTGTCCCATCACGGGCCGGAGGTTTTTGACGCCCCCACTTCTATGCTGTAATCTTGTATTAATCTGTTCAAACTTTGCACGAAAGTAAATAAATGGATAAAGTCAAAACGATTTATTTTCATTCAACAGTCTTTATCCGTTGTTGAGAAACGATGGTATAAATTCCAGTTAAATGTAGCACGTAAAACTGTCTCTTCCGTGAATGTAATGAGCGAGAACAGTTTACACTGAATCAAATAAATGAAAATGAATTCTTACGATAAATGGCCTGGGCAGAGTGAGGGATTTAGAGACGGGAACTAGGTTTTTGATTTATCTGGCGACTTGGGAGACATTTAAGTCAAAATATCTCGATATATTCGCTCATTTGTACAAGATACATCTGCTTCTCAAGCTCATTGACCTCTCTTAACCGTAAGATATTGGCACACCTGCATCTTGCAATTTATAGACTAAAATCACCGATGGTTTGTCTAAAATCCAAAAGATTCCCCAGCCATGGAAAACAATGTGTAATATCACATGGCAAAGAGCAGACATGTAACAGCTTAGAAAGTTTTTCTGGTGGCATTAAATTTCTTGGCGTAGATTTGTTCCTACATTTCTCTGCCGTACCCACCTTCTGTTACATGTATGATGAGGGGTGTTAGAACAAATAGACAAAAATTTGTATGCTTCTAGAGAGTGGGATGCATCTATCCGATAGTAAACTTTAAAAACAAGTTTTGTCATTCAGCACGACGTGATAAATAACATGTTGGATGACGTATGTTGTGCTACACGACATGACGTCAAGTATAATATTGCTTTACTTGACACGATACATTGTATTACATGACATGCTTACTAACATTAGCAAGCAAAAATTAGCAAATTTGTTAGGATGATATTTTTATTTAATTTTATCTGATGCTGCCACGTAAATTATGAAGTTAGTTCCCTTCCTTTAACACCCGTAACACTGCCAGTGAGGTATTCACCTTTTTTCACTCTGATACACATGAAGAGTGATACTATCGTTTCATAAGTCATAAAATTATAGATACAAGTACCTTGTATCATGACTCTGCTACGGATGTCAGAGGAAACAATGACATTTTTACTCATCACACACGTTAGTTGTTTGATTTAACTTTCAGAAAACGTATTTACCAAACGAACAAACGAAATAATAACAAACATATAATACATCTAGAATGTGTAAAATTTTCTTCACTGAAAGCGAATGAGAGAAGGTGGGGACAGGACTGCAACCTAAAACGATTATATGCGTCGAAAAGGAATAATTCATTTGTTGCGGAGTCCTACTTCTCTCCATATTAACAGTTTATAAAAGGAGCATACTTTATGACCTGCAGGGCTATTGTAATAACGTTGCTCGTTTTGTTACAGACAAAACTCAGAAAGTTTCCTTATTAAACCCTTTGTGGTGGGACCAATCAAGTCGTTTCTCCTCTACGTTTGTTCTTCTTCAAAGCGAACTCGTCGAGAGATATTCATTAACTCTCGCTGTCGTTTCCCGGGAATTAAACTGATCGGAAAGGCGCGCTGTGTTTCCAAATCGTGATGTGTTGACGCTCCGTACGAATTGACTGTTGCACATATTGGTATCGGAACAATGTTGAATTGCGGTCATCACGGTTTAGACAATGAGATATCCATGCTCACATCACCATATTAATGAAGCCACATATATTGCTTTCTTTCTGGTGTTGCTGTGATACACGATCTTGTTCAATGAAAACATTTTTTTAGATGTATGCAGGCCAAGAGGTAAGCATACTTTGTTCATGAGTGTGAAGAGTCTTATGCAGGATGTCTGATAAAGGTGCTTCATATATTAATGATATATTGCTGTATTAGCAGCACTGCTTCCTGAACATTCAATGCAATCGTTAATCGCAGAATTGCCGAACCTACATGGCCCAATATATTTACTTTTTTTTACAGTTACTAATCATTCGAGTTAGTGCTATAGAAGGTACTTAATTATGTCTGGTCTCTATTAGGCCTCGTATTTCTTACTAGTTATTTTCAAAGGTCGAGTTATGTTCCTCGTTTCTTGCCTTCTAAGCTTTGGCATTAATAAATTTCAGAGGGAGAAATACCTTATTCCAACGTCTTCCTGTGTGGTAACCATCTTACGCTATTCGCATCTCATCATCCCTTTGCTATAAGTCCTATTCTTGTCAATTAGTCCTGTTGTCATAAAATTTACTAAGTTACCTTGTACGAAAATTCGTTACTGCTTTCTTGGTATGGTCGAAAAGTTTTCATTTGCATTTGAAATTCTTGGTGTAAAAATTTGTGTACCAATCGATCTCTTCCTTCAGTTTTAATCACAGGCGATTGTGTACGTTTTGTTTCGTACATGATGAGCTGTTATTTCGAAATTCACAGCATTTAGCGCAGAGAATAGATAACTAGATCAGATAGGTAATACGTTCCCAAGATAAAAGCAGAAGACAGGTTGCAACCATAAAAACTTCCAGTACGTGACGTGAACGTTACTAAAAGTGAGACTGATGCAAAACACTGTTTTCCATTGATTCAATATAAATTTGATTTCCTGATTATTCCTACACTCAGTTTTCTACACCCTTTCTAAAAATCTGCCCCGAATTTGTGTTACTGTTGTACAGTGTCAATTATTGGTTTAATTAAGAAGTGTTATTGTTTTTACGTTTTTCTTGTAGCACACAAACACCTCCTATTGTTCATATTTACGCTGTTGATTTGAGTGGATTACTTCATTATGGTACCCAAATTTCTGGGATCGCTAGATATTATGATACTTTTTTGAATATCATGTATGTGCATTTTTATCGAAAGCAATATAACTTTTCTTTATGAAAGGTATGTCAGAATCAATATTTTCAGTTAGTTAGTTTATTATTATGTCCTCCGTCTTTCTGTTGCAACTTCGATAGACGATTCGAAGAATGTACGAGCTATGCTGGCCAATGGTAGCTACGTTTTGACACTGTTTATATTCTTATACGTGTTACAAATATATTTCTTATAGGATTGTGAACCCGTTGGAATTTAGCTTGTTCTCTTCGACTCTTGTATACCCCTAACAGCTTCACGCACATAACGCACGAGTGAAAAAAAAATGAAACGAATGAAAAAAAATTGGTACCATAGGGCACAAGTTTGAACGGTATCTTCTAACGAACGCACAGCGATTTTCGGTGTTATTATCATGATACTATCAGATCAAGACCCACCTATGTTAGGTTGTTAAATTTCTTTTCTAAGGCACTCTTACAGATAAATGTATATAGTTCTATTAAAGACGAAAGTGTGTCATAGTTTTGCCGCATCTAAAATTAAAAAATTGCTTGGATATGTCGGAAAATTCTGCACATTATCCTCTATAGCTTATTGTAAACAGCGCCTTCTTATACCTACTAGTCCGAGATATGAATGGTGCACGAAACTTCTAGGAGTAACAGATGACGTCATGGGCAGAAATGTTGTTCGAGACAAAATGTTGCATAAAACTTCCAGGCTACTCCAGGCATCCTTCGGTATTCACCGGTCCTGGCAATATGAGATTTTACCGAACTAGCAGCGTTTACTATTTAGTAGCTCTTCACCTGCATGCTATCTATCCCACTTAATTGACAGACTGATTTTGAACAAGAGTTTTTAATAATGATTGTCTCTAAACACATAAAAAATATTTTAGAAGTACCCCATGAGATTTAATTTTGCTGGACTTACTATGTTTCATATTGAGCAAACGACTGAATTATGGGCAACAAATAAGGCACACACACCCCGCAGAGTGCATACGCCTTGTAGAGTCGCAGCAGCATAACTAGTGTAAAAAGACGCCGAGCATCGCTGGGCAGCATCATCAGGTAATACATTCTCTTACAAAACTTGCTCGCCTACATGTTTGATGCAAAGACTTTGAGACGCCTTGAATTTTGGGTGGCCTGTCCTGCCTGCTCTATACTGTATACAGGGTGAATCACCAAAACTGGCACCGCAAATATTGTGGAAATAGAAAGTACTAAGATGCGCTGTTTTCACAGATTGAATTAGTGGTCAGGCGCTAGTAATATTAGTCAATAAATAGATTGTAATAATATTGTATATATGGTTCTCGGGCAAGACGTCGGATGTCATAGTGCAAACTCCACAATATTTCGTCAGCGCAACTGGCCGACATCTTCAGGTGCGACGAACACACTGCTAAGGCAGGACCAGGGCCCCCTATTTATGCCAGTTTTAGACAGGAAGTGCGCATGCGTGGAGGCGCCAAATTCGATGGCCAATAGCGACGATATCAGCTAGTAGCTGGAAGGACAGTAACGCCACCAACAGGATGAAGAACCAAATACTTCGGCGCACGCGCGGAGGCTGCCGCCACTGCTCTGCGCTGCCATCGGCCGCCCCAGCGACCTCTGTCGGAGGCCGCAAGCGCGGAGGCTGCCGCTGTTACTCTGCGCTGCCATCGGCCGCCCCAGCGACCTCTGACGGAAGCCGCAAGCAAAACTGCGCGTCCACGTAGGCGCCTTGATTATTCTCCCGTTGTCAACGGAATATTTATGTTGCTGGCGAATCGTCGTCAGTCTCATGACCAATAGTATTCCTCTCTGCTCGAAGCGACTTCAATATGGCCAGTGCTGGATCCCAAGCTGTACTAAGCTGAAAGCCCGTGTCTCTGTTTACAAGATTCGTCGAGTTACGTATTTCCACTGCTTCCTTAATAACACTGTCCCAGTACGAACTCATCGATGCGAGGATTTTTGTATGTTGATAATTCATAGAATGGCCTGTACTGAGACAATGCTCGGCCACTGCAGACTTTTCTGGTTGCTCCAGACGAGTGTAGCGTCGGTGTTCAGTGCATCTCTCTTCTACAGTGCGACAAGTTTGTCCGATGTACGACATGCCGCAGCTACAAGGAATCTCGTAAACACCGGGTTTTCTTAGGCCAAGGCTGTCCTTAGATGAGCCCAAGAGAGCTCTGAGTTTTGCCGGCGGACGAAAAACACATTTAACTTTATGCCTCTTCAATAATCTTCCTATTTTTGAAGAGACACCGCCGATGTATGGCAAGATGACCATTCCCCTTTGTTCTTCGCCTTCTTCCACTTCCTCACGTTGGGTAACCCGCTTCGGTTGTAAGGCACGGCGAATCTCCCGTTCGGAATATCCATTTTGTTGGAAAACGGTGCGCAGATGGAGTAGCTCATTGGATAAGCTGTCTGAGTCTGATATGGCTCGTGCTCTGTGGACCAACGTCCTCAGTACGCCACTTCGTTGCGAAGGATGGTGACAGCTGGTGGCCTGTAAGTATAAGTCCGTGTGTGTTGGTTTACGGTACACTGAGTGACCTAACGTGCCATCTTCTTTTCTCCGTACCAACACGTCCAGGAATGGAAGTTCGCCGTTTTTCTCCATCTCCATCGTGAACTTGATGTTGGGATGAAGCGAGTTAAGATGCTCAAGAAAAACATTCAGTGACGCAATGCCGTGAGGCCAGATAACAAAGGTGTCGTCTACATATCGCCAAAAACACGTAGGTTTCAAATCCGACGTCTGGAGTGCTCTCTCCTCGAAGTCTTCCATAAAAAGATTAGCCACAATGGGTGACAGGGGACTACCCATTGCGACGCCGTCAGTCTGTTCAAAGTATTGTTCATTAAATAAAAAGTATGTCAAGGTGAGCACATGTTGGAATAAGTCTAAAAGTTCCCCATCCAGCTTCTCGCTAATGAGCAACAACGATTCCTGCAATGGTACTCGAGTAAAAAGTGAGACTAAGTCAAAACTCACGAGTATATCTGATGGTACGAGTCGTAAGTTCTTGAGCCGACGAATAAAGTCTTGTGAGTTACGGATGTGATGCTCACACTTTCCTACTAAAGGGCTCAATTGCGCTGCCAGATGTTTCGCGAGATTATACGTTGGTGCCCCGATATTACTCACAATAGGCCGCAGTGGCACATTATCCTTGTGAATTTTGGGCAATCCGTATAGCCTGGGAGGTACGGGCGCCTGTGTACGCAGTCCGATGGCAGCGCAGAGTAACAGCGGCAGCCTCCGCGCTTGCGGCCTCCGACAGAGGTCGCTGGGGCGGCCGATGGCAGCGCAGAGCAGCGGCGGCAGCCTCCGCGCGTGCGCCGAAGTATTTGGTTCTTCATCCTGTTGGTGGCGTTACTGTCCTTCCAGCTACTAGCTGATATCGTCGCTATTGGCCATCGAATTTGGCGCCTCCACGCATGCGCACTTCCTGTCTAAAACTGGCATAAATAGGGGGCCCTGGTCCTGCCTTAGCAGTGTGTTCGTCGCACCTGAAGATGTCGGCCAGTTGCGCTGACGAAATATTGTGGAGTTTGCACTATGACATCCGACGTCTCGCCCGAGAACCATATATACAACATGTCCGTCGGGAAAGCCTCAAGCAACAGATTGTAATAATACTTAGGAAGAGTATTTTTGTGCAAACATATTTTTTTTTTAAATTTAATAGTGCTTGCTGTCACTAACAAACTAAGAGTACGGTAAATTAGAATGTCAGTTGTGTAGGATTCTAGTGTGAGTCGTTTATGAGATACCGTATTTTGAAAAGATCCCGTAGCAGCGCTTGTACAATTTCTTCAATAACTCACGCTAAGAATCAACACAATTGCATACAATAGTTATGTGGGTTCTCAGCAGTAACGAGCCAATAGACTATCGTAGGTTGCGTTCAAAATGAGAACCAGCAATACACTATTACGGTCTGGTATGGAACGACTATGCACACGTTTTAGTATTTCAGTGGAGAAGTCAGAGCAGGCTGCAGTAATTAGTTATTGAATATGGTTCAAACTGCTCTGAGCACTATGGGACTTAAGATCTCAGGTCATCAGTCCCCTAGAACTTAGAACTACTTAAACCTAACTACTTAAACATCAGACACATCCATGCCCCAGGCAGGATTCGAACCTGCCTGAAGCGCCTAGAACCGCTCGGCCACACGGACCGGCACTATTGAATATTATCTGGTGTAGTTGGTGTGTCCTCACACACAGCGTCTCTCAGCTTTCCTCACAGAAAGAAACCTATAGACGTCGAATCAACAGAAACGGGTCGGCCGAAGTAGAGGCCCCATGGTCTAGGGGTAGCGTCTTTAATTCACACTCTAAAACATCTTTGGTCCCGGGTTCGATCCCCGCCACTGCCTAAATTTTGATAAATAATCAACATTGGTGGCCGAAGACTTCCGGCATAAGAAGTCAGCCTCATTCTGCCAACGGCCTTGTCATAGAGGGCGGAGGAGCAGATAGAGGGCACTCTCTTGTCCTAGGGGTGGGAAATTGCCCCTAAAGGCTGAAGAATTAGCAATGATCAACGACATGAGGATGCAGAAGGCAATGGAAACCACTGCATTAAAGACACGTAACGTGTATCCACAGGACATGTGGCCTGTAATTGAAGAAGTGTCATGATGATCTCATCATTGGCAAAAGATTCCGGAATAGTCCCACATTCGGATCTCCGGGAGGGGACTGCCACGGGGGAGGTTACCATGAGAAAAAGATTGAATAATCAACGAAAGGATAACGTTCTACGAGTCGGGGCGTGGAATTTCAGAAGCTTGAACGTGGTAGGGAAACTAGAAAATCTGAAAAGGGAAATGCAAAAGCTCAAACTAGATATAGTAGGGGTCAGTGAAGTGAAGTGGAAGGAAGACAAGGATTTCTGGTCAGATGAGTATCGTGTAATATCAGCAGCAGCAGAAAATGGTATAACAGGTGTAGGATTCGTTATGAATAGGAAGGTAGGCCAGAGGGTGTGTTACTGTGAACAGTTCAGTGACCGGGTTGTTCTAATCCGAATCGATAGCAGACCAACACCGACAACGATAGTTCAGGTATACATGCCGACGTCGCAAGCTGTAAATGAACAGATAGAGAAAGTGTATGAGGATATTGAAAGGGTAATGTAGTATGTAAAGGGGGACGAAAATCTAATAGTCATGGGCGACTGGAATGCAGTTGTAGGGGAAGGAGTAGAAGAAAAGGTTAGAGGAGAATATGGGCTTGGGACAAGGAATGAAAGAGGAGAAAGACTAATTGACTTCTGTAACAAGTTTCAGCTAGTAATAGCGAATACCCTGTTCAAGGATCACAAGAGGAGGAGGTATACTTGGAAAAGGCTGGGAGATACGGGAAGATTTCAATTAGATTACATCATGGTCAGACAGAGATTCCGAAATCAGATACTGGATTGTAAGACGTACCCAGGAGCAGATATAGACTCAGATCACAATATAGTAGTGATGAAGAGTAGGCTGAAGTTCAAGACATTAGTCAGTAAGAATCAATACGCAAAGAAGTGGGATACGGAAGTACTAAGGAATGACGAGATATGTTTGAAGTTCTCTAACGCTATAGATACACAAATAAGGAATAGCGCAGTAGGCAGTACAGTTGAAGAGGAATGGACAACTCTAAAAAGGGCCATCATAGAAGTTGGAAAGGAAAACATAGGTACAAAGAAGGTAGCTGCGAAGAAACCATGGGTAACAAAAGAAATACTTCAGTTGATTGATGAAAGGAGGAAGTACAAACATGTTCCTGGAAAATCAGGAATACAGAAATACAAGTCGCTGAGAAATGAAATAAGTAGGAAGTGCAGGGAAGCTAAGACGAAATGGCTGCAGGAAAAATGTGAAGACATCGAAAAAGATATGATTGTCGGAAGGACAGACTCAGCATACAAGAGAGTCAAAACAACCTTTGGTGACATTAAAAGCAACGGTGGTAACATTAAGAATGCAACGGGAATTCCCCTGTTAAATGCAGAGGAGAGAGCAGATAGGTGGAAAGAATACATTGAAAGTTCCTATGAGGCTGAAGATTTGTCTGATGTGATAGAAGAAGAAACAGAAAAGATAGGGGATCCAGTATTAGAATCGGAATTTAAAGGAGATTTGGAGGACTTACGGTGAAATAAGGCAGAAGGGATAGATAACATTTCATCAGAATTTCCAAAATCATTGGGGGAAGTGGCAACAAAACGACTATTCACGTTGGTGTGTAGAATATATGAGTTTGGCGACATACCATCTGACTTTCGGAAAAGCATCATCCACACAATTCCGAAGACGGCAAGAGTTGACAAGTGCGAGAATTATCGCACAATCAGTTTAACAGCTCATGCATCGAAGCTGCTTACAAGAATAATATACAGAAGAATGGAAAAGAAAATTGAGAATGCGCTATAGTTCAATTCATTTATCTTCGCGGTTCGCGCGTGCCCGCCCAGACGCTGGAGAATGCTGCGTTTCCAGTTGCACCCGACGCACGCGCCAATAGAAGCAGCGCCATAGTATAGCATAGTTCGCAAGCTTACGTGTAGGGGGGAGCGCGCAGTTCATGAAGTAAAGCCACAACGGCCGCATTAACCTTTTCGCTGCTACAAAGGCGTGCTCCCTGCATTCCGCGCTGTGCGCGATTTTGTCACTGCACTGCTCGCCATCGTGTTCCGACTGCTTTGACACTCTTATCAATCGATTCCACAAAAACTATTTGGCCCAAAAATTAGATTTTTACACATCTTCTTGACTGATACCTTCCCCCAATAAATGACTTAATTTTGTTTCGATGTTCAACGCAGTTATTATGCAGCATTAAATATTGTAAACCATTGCACGAAATTTTGAAGAGTTTGTAGAGGTAGAACTCCATAGAGTATACTTTCCGTATGGTCGATTTTAGTTGCCACAATGTTGAGAATGAAATGTGGACAAGATACCTAAATTTCATATAAAATTTACTGTATAACAATACGTCATTTAAGTACCACATAGGTGTCGTATGTAATATTGAGAAATATTCCGTCTTTCGCGACTGTAATAAACGTTTTATTTACATCGAGCACGTTTGGCTTTATTTGAAAGCACTTCAATCAATCAAAAGGAAGTAGACAAAATACATTAAACAAAACTGTGGACTTACAAAAACATTAGGACTTGAATATACCGTCTATCAGTGAAGTGCTCTGAGCTATGTCAAATATAATTTTTGTGTGTGGCACACACAAACATCATTTATTTGCTAAAACACTGATCTGCCAACACAAACGTTGAATATTGTGTTACCGCAGCACAAAACTACGAAAGGTGACTTGGCAATGGAGGAGACAAAATACTGTCCACTGAAGATGCTTCAAAAGAGAGAAACGCGTCTGGTCTAAATAAGTCCCTTATTACAGTTGCAGAAGAGGAATATATTTCAGTACCATTGGTAAAACTGCGACTGTGGAACAAAAACGAGAAAGAGAACATGAGTACCATTGTGTATGTGCCATACCTTTCCTTGATTGAAGTGCTTTAAAATAAAGCCAAACGCGTCCGGTGTAAATAATACTTTTATTACAGTCGCGAAAGATGGAATATTTCTCAATATTAAATACGACACCTATGTCGTACTTAAATTAAATGAGATATTGTCATCCAGTAAATTTTATATGAAATTTAGGTATCTTGTCCACATTTCATTCTCAACATTGTGGCAACTAAAATCGACCATACGGAAAGTATACGCTATGGACTTCTACCTCTGCAAACTCTTCAAAATTTCGTGCAATGGTTTACTACATTTAATGCTGTATAATAATTGCGTTCAACATCGACACAAAATTAAGTCATTTATGGGGGGGAGGGTATCAGTCAAGAAGACGTGTAAAAATCCAATTTTTTGGCCAAATAGTTTTTGTAAAATCGAATGATAAGTGCGTCAAAGCAGTCAGAACGCCATGTGTCTGCACAGGCGAGCAGTGCAGTGATGACAAAATCGCGCACAGCGCGGAATGCGGGGAGGACGTGTCTGCAGCAGCGAAAGGATTAATGAAGAGACAAAGCACTAGAAATTTCAAAAAATTGCATTCAAACGAATTTAATTCGTGAAGTAAGGCACTTCGATATTGTTTTTAAATAATGAATGTATTAAGCACCTCGTAAGGTTCGAACTCATAATCTTTTGCATAGCAGCCCAACACCTTAACCGTTACGCATTTTTTTTTTTTTTTTTTTTTTAATCTCATTTTATTCACTTTTGCCCGTTGCATCTGCTAGGGGCGGACGTCGTAAGACAGCCGTTTAGGTTCGTTGTTGATCGATTAACTCAGTTTTTTTTTATTACAGAGGGCTGCTAACCCTCTGACCGAACACGCTGAGCTACCGCGCCGGCGACGCTAAAGCACCTCGTCTGACTACAAAACGCCGTGAGGACTGTAACACGTCACGCAAAATAATGACAAACACTGTTGGTATGACTATGAATTACTCACGTTTCGTCTAAGTACAATAGGAAATAAACAATTACCGCTGTTCTTTATTGCGAAAAACCGGTTCGTGAGAGTGATACAAACACCTTTCCTTGCTATCGCCTGAATTAGGAGTCTTATTTCTTGTTTGGTTTAATTAATTAATAGAATATGAAGCAATTGGTATAAAGAATGCTTTTTCCAAACTTTCTATAAACGAATGTCTGCTATCAAGACATTGCTTTTGTTCTATTACTTTATTTATGACTGAACGTTCCTAAAACTGAAGACACTCGTCCATGCTCTGCACTGCAGTCGAGATGTGGCAACGTCGTTCTCTGTTCATTGGCTGACTGTGTTTTGTGACGTCAGATGTGCAGAACGAACCTAAACTCGGCCGCCAACATAAATGAAGCGCACTTTAGGTAACGATCAGTTTGGCTTTAGGAAAAGTAAAGGGACGAGAGAGGCAATTCTGACGTTACGGCTAATAATGGAAGCAAGGCTAAAGAAAAATCAAGACACTTTCATGGGATTTGTCGACCTGGAAAAAGGATTCGACAATATAAAATGGTGCAAGCTGTTCGAGATTCTGAAAAAAGTAGGGGTAAGCTATAGGGAGAGACGGGTCATATACAATACGTACAACAACCAAGAGGGAATAATAAGAGTGGACGATCAAGAACGAAGTGTTCGTATTGAGAAGGGTGTAAGACAAGGCTGTAGCCTTTCGCCCCCACTCCTCAATCTGTACATCGAGGAAGCAATGATGGAAATAAAAGAAAGGTTCAGGAGTGGAATTAAAATACAAGGTGAAAGGATATCAATGATACGATTCGCTGATGACATTGCTAACCTGAGTGAAAGTGAAGAAGAATTAAATGATCTGCTGAACGGAATGAACAGTCTAATGAGTAGACAGTATGATTTGAGAGTAAATCGGAGAAAGACGAAGGTAATGAGAAGAAGTAGAAATGAGAACAGCGAGAAACTTAACATCAGGATTGATGGTCACGAAGTCAATGAAGTTAAGGAATTCTGCTACCTAGGCAGTATAATAACCAATGACGGACGGAGAAACTTAACATCAGGATTGATGGTCACGAAGTCAATGAAGTTAAGGAATTCTGCTATTTAGGCAGTAAAAAAACCAATGACGGACGGAGCAAGGAGGACATCAAAAGCAGACTCGCTATGGCAAAAAAGACATTTCTGGCCAAGAGAAGTCTATTAATATCAAATACAGGCCTTAATTTGTGGAAGAAATTTCTGAGGATGTACGTATGGAGTACAGCATTGTATGGTAGTGAAACATGGACTGTGGGAAAACCGGAACAGAAGAGAATCGAAGCATTTGAAATGTGGTGCTATAGACGGATGTTGAAAATTTGGTGGACTGATAAGGTAAGGAATGAGGAGGTTCTACGCAGCATCGGAGAGGAAAGGAATATGTGGAAAACACTGATAAGGAGAAGGGACAGAATGATAGGACATCTGCTAAGACATGAGGGAATGACTTCCATGGTACTAGAGGGAGCTGTAGAGGGCAAAAACTGTAGAGGAAGACAGAGATTGGAATATGTCAAGCAAATAATTGAGGACTTTGCGCCCTAAAACCACAACCAAAAAAAAATAATTGAGGACGTAGGTTGCAAGTGCTACTCTGAGATGAAGAGGTTAGCACAGGAAAGGAATTCGTGGTGGGCCGCATCAGACCAGTCAGTAGACTGATGACCAAAAAAAAAACGTTCAAGCCAATGACTGGAAACGTTTGGTGAAGACATGCTGTAATTCTTTGTACACTATGGTCTGAACAGCCGTAATGTTGGTAATCACTGATTCCTTGTAGTCTGCAGAGAAACGTCTTCTAGCATCCGTGGAAGATGGTCTGTTAGGAGGCTACGATACTTGTGCGCGATCAGTGTTCCATCTATGAAACACGAGCCCATGACCTGATGGATCACTAGCCGACACCACACATTTACACGCCATCGACGTTGGCGTTCTACGTATAGAAGCCAACAGGGGTTGTCAAAGGAACAATAGTCTACTTTTTTGCGGTTTACCTGGCCATGATTGGTAAATGTTTCTCCATCACTATAGAAGATACGTAATAAATCCGCAGTTATCTTGTCTTAATAACCATGTACAGAAGCAAAGACGATTCTCATAATCGTTTCCTTGCAGTTCTTTATGGAGAGAGATGTGATAGTAATGGAACCTATGTCGATATAGAGGGCGTAGGACACTTGCCTAAAACCTGCCACTACCTCGTGCGATTTTGCGGGAGCGAAGATGCAGATCAACTGCAACAGCAGCAAGAACGTTTATTTCCTCCTCTCTGTCGTCACTTGTTTCCTTCGCTTACGTTGTCTATTTGTTACATTACCACTTTCATGTAAATGGCTGAAGAGGTTGATAAATAATTGCCGAGACGGGTGACATCTATTGCGATATTTTGCCGCTTACACCGTACAAGAACGTACCCCATTCCTCCTACACTCTGCATACTCCATGAGCATGTCGGATTCTTCTGCATTAGTAAATCCCATCGTCCATTCACACCCTACTGCTTGGACAGTTGAACAATAAGTGGCTAGCAAGTCGCAGTGCACTCAAGAAACACACTAACCCGCTGTAAGCATACATAACAACATTGCGAAACTTCCTGACACATTAAAACTGTGTGCCGGACCAAGACGGGAAATCGAGACTTTTGACTTTCGCGTGCAAGTGCTCTACCGACTGAGCTACTAAAGTAGGACTAACGACTGGTCCTAACTGCTCTACTTCCACCAATATCTCGTCTCCTACCTTCCAAACTTCACAGAAGCTCTCCAATCTCCTACCTTCCAAACTTCACAGAAGCTCTCCAGCGAACCTTGCAGATCTAGCATTCCTGTAACAAGCGATGTTGCTTCGGCAGAGCAGTTGCCCGCGAAAGACAAAGGTCCCGAGTTCGTCTCGGTCCGGCACACAGGTTTAGTCTGCCAGGAAATTTCGTATCAGCACACAATCTTCTGCAGAGTGAAAATTTCATTCTGATAAACAAAATTATACCCAAAAATTACGCAGGTTGAATGGTAGAAAGAAGTGTCAGTTCGGAAACTTTCCAAAATATGATACCTCGTAAACGACTCGTACTAGAATCCTGCAACAAAGACGACTGAGGTTGTAATTTACCCTACTTTAAGACTGTTTATGTCAGTAGAGGTAGTTCCATTTACAAAGTGTATGTTTGGACAAAAATATTACTATCTGATTATTGACTAACAGTGCAATCCACTGACTACCAATCCATTCCCCGAAAACTGCACATCAATAGCACTTTCCACTTCCACAATATGTGCGGAGCAAGTTTTAGGTGATTCACCCTCTATAAAGAATCAATTAGAATATATCATCTTTTACAGATAGTTAGGCTAGTAGCAGGGCCAGACATAACTCGATGCATGTGAAACGTCCATTACAGTTGGGGAATAATGAGTCTACATTTACTAACAAGCGCTCGTTGTGAGGAGCGAACGAAAATTTCCTACGTACTAAAACACAATGACGGGAATGTTCGTAATATTAATTACAGAATGATTTGTTTCTAAAGTTCCCTTTCCTATTTGTAACCACACTTCTTATTAATAATATAATGACGTCACACAGCAATACAGATCCACAGGCCTACCGATCAACCATTCACATCCACTGAAATTATAGGGCCAATAGTTTTCCATGTTGAGATGTATCTAGGAAAAAATATTCTGCCTCATGACAGAAGCAACGATTATGCGCAATAAGACTGATAAAATTCGTGTATTGTAGAAGAGACATCGACAGAGGCACCGAGTTTGAATTATGTGTTTCTAAGCTCACACAATGTTTTCAACTCAGAACGACATTGAATTATACTAAAGAAAATCGATACAGCGGGACCTCCATTTATCACTGAATATGTCTGGAGCATAGGAACATAGCACATTGCCATACCGAAAAGAAAAAGCCGTACAAAGAATAAATTCCAGTTAAGATACAGGTTAAAGTGTATAGGCCAGTTCGTTCATTTTTAACCTAAGCCAATACATTTGTTACAAAATAAGACACAGATGGCGTGGATGTCTACAAAATATTATACCCTATTTGGCAGTGTAATGTCATCTGGTCTGATTTTGATAGAATGACGATTTAGTTCAATGGTTCTTTGCAAAGCAAAGGCTTCGACTTCTTTGTAGAGCACTGGGAAACTACCGTGTTCGAAGGATAGGGACTGCTTTCAGTATGCTTTTATAGTTTACAATGCAGTGTACTTCAGCTGTAAAGGCGACATACCAAAGCTGATTAACAAGGTATGCCGTGAGCATTAAATGAAGCGACCACGTATGGTGGAAGTCTCTAGTAGTGTAAGGTGTAACAGAAATGATCGACAACCTCAAGCTCGTAATTCAATGCGAGAAATACCTCCTATATGCATAATTAAAGATCTCAAGATTCACTCCTCAGTGTGGAATATCCTTCAACGCAGAACACGTATCTTATGGTACAGTGAAGGAAAAGTCAATCTGCTTAGTGGCACATGAGCACTAAATTTTCATAATTCGTTTGGTATTTGAAAGAGGTAAAATAAGTAGCCTCTTTTATTAGAGAACGCCATTAGTAGTGTGGAAAGTAAATGCTTGATAATGTCCGACCTTACAGCGCCGAAATTCCGACCGCGAAAGTGAAGCTGTCCACAATGATGGAGAATGTAAGAAAAAAACGGGACTGACTTACGTAGCGGTGTTAAGCATAGAGGGCGAAAATACTCGTAAACATTTAATGGAAGTTATTGCTTATAAAAAAGGAAGTAGATTTTTCATGTACTACGAAAGTGTGAAGGAAAATTAAATACAGTTATAGGATTGAATGTGCAGGGGAAGAGACTGCAAGGACGAAAGAGAATTCTGATCAAGTACCATTTGTTTAATTGATGTAAATAAATGAAGACCTGAAGAATGACATAATAGATTACAATATATGGAGACCGGAAAGGAGTGCTCCCTCAGCAGAAAAGTGATGATAATGATGATTACACAAACTATACACTATATCTTCATCAAGGATGCAAGATAGGTAATTGAGCGGTATCGTCGTCCATAGTTGACAGTTCTCAAGCAGATTAGATAAAGGAGTCCGTTAACAAAGCAAGCGAAAAATTAAAAGCAATATGGTTTCAAATATAACTGGAAATTCTGGGAATACGGTATTCGAATAACACATTTCGATTAATTTTATATGAACTGAGACTGGTGTGTGGGTAAGATATGGTACAAAATAACTCTAATATTCAGCTCACCGTTACGGATGGGAAGCACACAATGAGCAGTATTCCAACGTCTCTCCCAGTACATTGCAGCGTAGCCACATTTTTCAAGCTGCCATGGAAATTTACGGGTGTCATTTATACACACACAACATGGACTGTGATTTACGCACTGCGATGTTCAGACTAAAAAAACGCATACAAATGACAGTAACCAGGCAAAACCCCTGCGGGCTTCCACGTACCACGTCTCCGGAAGAGGCAGAGCTATATGACAAAAATGTTGAAGTTCCTTCCCTCGCCTCATTTATGAAGAGAACACCGTTTTCTGCGACGGAGTCGGAATTTGTCAAGAGTATACCAACAGCTGATGCCACCCTTATGTTAAACTGTTGTAGATTGTAAGTGTGTAACTTCACATTCAATTACAGTTTCGGTTATGCAAGCAGATCATTCAGTTTATTTCTCCACCTTCGAAAGAAGTATGAGTAAACACAAGATGTGTGTGTGTGTGTGTGTGTGTGTGTGTGTAGTGTGTGTGTGTGTGTGTGTGTGCGCCCGCGCGCGTTACAGAGAAAGAGAGAGAGAGAGAGAGAATCAGAGGACATTCATTAAGTACTGCTAACAGTACAAGTAATAGGTTTGGCTGACTTTTGAGTTGCCTACTATATCATATTGCATATTGCACTCAACAGCTTAGAAGAGCAAAGGGCACTTGTAATGGCGAATGTAAGTGAGGGAGTTACCCCTTAGCGAAACTCGATAGTGAACACGTACTCTCTAAAACCACACAAGAATATCTTTCTGCTCCTTCTCATTCCTACGATTTGAGTGGGTGAAAGAGGTAGAGCTATAAGGTAGGGTCAGGGACCCATCACCAGTTGGAATAGTTCAGCTTCGGAGTAGCTACCCTAGATTGCAGTAGTGTACTTCCGCCTGAGTCCTCACCACGATCCGATGTGCCTTCTAGCGTCCACAACGAGTCTACGTAACGGTTGTTCGATCATTTACAAAGTACACTATGCGATCGAAAGTATCCAGACACCGCCAAATACATACGTTTTTCATATCCGATTCATTGTTCTGCCACCTACTGCCAGGTACTCCGTATCAGCGACCTCAGTAGTCATTAGACATTGTGAGGGAGCAGAATGGGTTCACTGAAAAGCACAATGTCTACGTCCATTTTAATCAGTTACTTGTTAACAAGTGTGTAGTAACCTTTCTCTTGTTATGAGTACAAGGGCGTTAATTAAACTGAGTTTAACATGTTTGACCCACCATCCCAGAGGATTTTAATGGCTTGCGTGATCACACAGTCCTCAAACGGATATACTTTTTATATGATATACACTATTATCTCTATGTAGAATTATTTTTTAACCATCCAATTATTTTGTAAAAGTTCACTTTAATGTGCCTCTTACAAATGCTAGATATTGAGAATTCACAATTCTCACCATAACAGCTTTCCATTCACAATTAGAAGTTACAGGTTGCAAATAGCAACTAAAAGTAGCATTTAACATTCAACCCTGTGTGCAGCCTGTTGGCAGAAATTCGTACTTATTTCTAAGAGACTGATGTCACGCTATCGTCTCTGGCTGCGATTTCAGTAACGAATCAGAACTACAAGTAGTAAGTATGAACTAAAAGTTACTGTTAACGTTTAATGTCGTGCTCCATGTGTTAAACGACGTTCGTACATCGTCCTGCCCGGCCGCTGTTGCCGAGCGGTTCTAGGCGCTTCAGTCCGGAATCGAGCTGCTGCTACCGTCGCAGGTTGGAATCCTGCCTCGGGCATGGATGTGTGTAATGTCTTTAGGTTAGTTAGGTTTAAGTAGTTCCAAGTCTAGGGGACTCAAATGTCAAGTCCCGTAGCACTCAGAGCTATTTTAACCATTTGAACAGGATGCTTCCCTGGGGTACTTCAGCTTGGTACCGTGTTGTGTCAATTGTTTGCCCCGCGCGTCAGTATTGAAACATCTGTTCGTGAGATGTGAGTGTATGAGCATAAGCATAAGCGGCGAAGGCGTTTGTTATCCAAGGCATTACACCTATGGCAAGCTGACATACATGGACAAGCGACGATATCGGCTAGCCTCTGCAAATCAGCAACACTGACTCGATATGCCAGCTGCTATTAAAGCCAACCAGCAGGCTACAGCAGGGAAACTGACAAGCTCGTACACTAACGCACAAACAAACCGCCAACACTACCCTGTACTGTGAAATAGATATATGACCAATCGGACACAAAACGATGATGAACCTAGCTGTTACAGGAATGCTGACACTGACCGAGAAGCCAACACCGACACCGAACAGGAGCCGCTGAGTAACACCATCGCACAACGTCAAAGGTATCGACCTGGATGATACCAACTACTAACTAATCCTACTATTGCATGACATGCCGCAGGCAGCAAGGACACCGCTACTGCTCTTACAACCCTTGGCTCTTGCCTTGGCAGTTTTTACCGCTCTGCCCTTCAAACTGCTACCGTTGGTTCAGATTTCGACCGAATGTATCTCCAGATGAGCACGTATTAATGGTTAACCTTAACCAGACGTAGGCAAACACGACAGTACCCACGTCCTGCGAGACCTCACTTTAGTGAAAATTAACCCTCAACGCAGATACGGCAGTGGACCTTTTGTGATGACATCATGCCGGTGTGGGCATGGAGCGACTCCATCCCTCTTCTTCTAAAAATAAATTTAAAAAAATGCAAGGAGGGGATGAGTAAAATGTCCAAAACATAACATTTATCAAAAGTTTAAGAGTGGTATATTCACAAGCTGGATGTTGTTTGTTGTTGTGGTCTTCAGCCCTGAGACTGGTTTTATGCAGCTCTCCATGCTACTCTATCCTGTGCAAGCTTCTTCATCTCCCAGTACCTACTGCAACCTACATCCTTCTGAATCTGCTTAGTGTACTCATCTCTTGGTCTCCTTCTACGATTTTTACCCTCCGCGCTGCCCTCCAATACAAAATTGGTGATCCCTTGATGCCTCAGAACATGTTCTACGAATCGATCCCTTCTTCTGGTCAAGTTGTGCCACAAACTTCTCTTCTCCCCAATCCTATTCAATACCTTATGTGATCTACCCATCTTATCTTAAACATTCTTCTGCAGCACCACATTTAGAAAGCTTCTATTCTCTTCTTGTCCAAACTATTTATCGTCCATGTTTCACTTCCATACATGGCTACACTCCATACAAATACTTTCAGAAATGACTTCCTGACACTTAAACCTATACTCGATGTTAACAAATTTCTCTTCTTCAGAAACGCTTTCCTTGCCATTGCCAGTCTACATTTTATATCCTCTCTACTTCGACCATCATCAATTATTTTACTCCCCAAATAGCAAAACTCCTTTACTACTTTAAGTGTCTCATTTTCTAATCTAATTCCCTCAGCATCACTCGACTTAATTCGACTACATTCCATTTTCCTAGTTTTGCTTTTGTTGATGTTCATCTTATATCCTCCTTTGAAGACACTGTCCATTCCGTTCAACTGATCTTCCAAGTCCTTTGCTGTCTCCGACATAATTACAATGTCATCGGCGAACCTCAAAGTTTTTATTTCTTCTCCACGGATTTTAATACCAACTCCGAATTTTTCTTTTGTTTCCTTCACTAATTGCTCAATATACAGATTGAATAGCATCGGGGAGAGGCTACAACCCTGTCTCACTCCCTTCCCAACCACTGCATCCCTTTCATGTCCCTCGACTCTTATAACTGCCATCTGGTTTCTGTACAAATTGTAAATAGCCTTTCGCTCCCTGTATTTTACCCCTGCCACCTTCAGAATTTGAAAGAGAGTATTCCAGTCAACGTTGTCAAAAGCTTTCTCTAAGTCTACAAATGTTATAAACGTAGGTTTGCCTTTCCTTAATCTAGCTTCTAAGATAAGTCGTAATGTCAGTATTGCCTCACGTGATCCAACATTTCAACGGGATCCAAACTGATCTTCCCCGAGGTCGGCTTCTACCAGTTTTTCCATTCGTCTGTAAAGAATTCGCGTTAGTATTTTGCAGCTGTGACTTATTAAACTGCTAATTCGGAAATTTTCACATCTGTCAACACCTGCTTTCTTTGGGGTTGGAATTATTATATTCTTCCTGAAGTCTGAGGGTATTTCGCCTGTTTCATTCATCTTGCTTACCAGACGGTAGAGTTTTGTCAGGACTGGCTCTCCCAAGGCGGTCAGTATTTCCAATGGAATGTTGTCTACTCCGGGGGCCTTGCTTCGACTCAGGTCTTTCAGTGCTCCGTCAAATTCTTCACGAAGTATCGTAACTCCCATTTCATCTTCATTTATACTCTCTTCCGTTTCCATAACATTGCCCTCAAGTATATCGCCCTTGTATAGACCCTCTATGTACTCCTTCCACCTTTCTGCTTTCCCTTCTTTGCTTAGAACTGGGTTTCCATCTAAGCTCTTGATGTTCACACAAGTGGGTCTCTTTTCTCCAAAGGTCTCTTTAATTTTCTTGTAGGCAGTATCTATCTTACCCCTAGTGAGATAAGCCTCTACATCCTTACATTTGCCCTCTAGCCATCCCTGCTTAGCCAATTTGCACTTCCTGTCGATCTCATTTTTGAGACGATTGTATTCCTTTTTTGCCTGCTTCATTTACGGAATTTTTTATTTTCTCCCTTCATCAATTAAATTCAATATATCTTCCGTTCTACTAGCCCTCGTCTTTTTACATACTTGATCCTCTGCTGCCGTTACTATTTCATCCCTCAAATCTACCCATTCTTCTTCTACTGTATTTCTTTCCCCCACTCCTGTCAATTGTTCCCTTATGCTCTCCCTGAAACTTTGTACAACCTCTGGTTCTCTCAGGTTATCCCGGTCCCATCTCCTTAAATTCCCTCCTTTTTGCAGTTTCTTCAGTTTTAATCTATAGGTCATAACCAATAGATTGTGGTCAGAGTCCACATCTGCCCCTGAAAATGTCTTAGAATTTAGATCGTGGTTCTTAAATCTCTGTCTTACCATTATGCAATGTACCTGTAACCTGTCAGTATCTCCAGGCTTCTTCCATGTATACGGCCTTCTTTTATGATTCTTGAACCAAGTGTTAGCTATGATTAAGTTGTGCTCTGTGAAAAATTCTACCAGGCGGCTTCCTCTTTCATTTCTTAGCCCAAATCCATATTCACCTACTACGTTTTCTTCTCTCCCTTTTCCTACTCTCGAATTCCAGTCACCCATGACTATTAAATTTTCGTCTCCCTTCACTACCTGAATAATTTCTTTTATTTCATCATACATTTCTTCAATTTCTTCGGCATCTGCAGAGCTAGTTGGCATATAAACTTGTACTACTCTAGTTGGTGTGGACTTCGTATCTATCTTGGCCACAATAAAGCTTCCACTATGCTGTTTGTCGTAGCTTACCAGCATTCATATTTTCCTATTCATTATTAAACCTACTCCTGGATTACCCCTATTTGATTTTGTGTTTATAACCCTGTAGTCACCTGACCGGAAGTCTTGTTCCTCCTGCCACCGAACTTCACAAATTCCCACTATAACTAACTTTAACCTATCCATGTCTCTTTTTAAATTTTCTAACCTACCTGCCCGATTAAGGGATCTGACATTCCACGCTCCGATCCGTAGAACGCCAGTTTTCTTTCTCCTGATAACGACATCCTCTTGAGTAGTCCCCGCCCGGAGTTACGAATGAGGGACCATTTTACCTCCGGAATATTTTCCCCAAGAGGACGCCATCATCATTTAATCATACAAGCTGGATATTGTTTTCAAAACAACAATACGCAGTTAAGGTTTCATGTGTATCTTCAAGTATTGGCCCAAAATTATTCCCAGTGCCAACCTTTAATTGAAAGTTCGGTACATCCACTCTTTTCACTTGCATATCATCAGCCTTAAAACCATTACCAATATTTATTAACAACTAATTTGCAGAAAAATTTAGAAGTGTGAGACAGCTTTGACAAGGGAGCATGGAATTTTCACAACTCACATTTGAAACTTTCCGCAAACTGAAACTGTGGGCTGGACCGAGACTTGAGCCAGTGGAGTATGCTATTCGAAGGCTATTCCTCTACCTGCTGAAGTACCGAAGCACAACTTAAATTTCTTATCCGTTGCCAATCACTTAATGGCTTCAATGACACAATGTTCAAATACTCAGTTTTCCTGCGTTACAGGTGAGAACGTAGAACTTTAGTTGTACCGACGCTCGCTCCCTGACACACACGCGCGAAAACACGAACACACACACACACACACACACACACACACACACACACACACACAAACACACACACAAACTTCACTCCACTCTGCCAGAAATACCAGTTACCAGACACACACACAGACACTCACTCACCTCACTACAATTGGCCAGAAATACCAGCTACAAGGTATACTTGCGAGTACCTCTTAGTTTGTCGTTATGACTAACCACAGTGTAACCTCTATGGAGCTACTCGTAGATTTTAGAACTCGCAGAAACCCTATTTTAGCGTTGGTGAGTGTGGAGCGATAGAAGTTGTGAAGGCATGAATACTCTTTTAAACTGTGAGAAACTGCAACAAAAATCGCAGTTATCGAAATCAAGCAGTCGTAGAAATAACTGGTATCGTAAAGTCACAATTTTGCCCATCGCTGTTATATACGTTTTTCTTACATGTCCAAATACTGTCTAGGTTGTAACTATTATATGCAAAAAAAATATTATACTGTATGCAAGATAATATGATGGCTCAGTTAATCATGAAATACGAGTTTTAAATTGGTCGTACAACACGGTTTTCATATTATTTAAATTTCTGATAAATCTTTCGGTCCATGCTCATGGGAGTTGGGCTAGGTATTATAGAATAAACTTCAGGTACATACTTCAGTTCACAGGGAGTGGGGCAGAGGGATCACAGTTGGGAATATTTGGGAAAGGGTTAAATATGCCTGACCATCAAAGTAAGTATCCAGAAATCTTTGATCGGAAGTCTACTTACACAATTAATTAGAAACTGTAGTAATTTTAACTAAACATTATAAAATAAAATAGAAAGATGAAAAAGTACATCCACAATTTGTACCGTTACAACATGCATAGTTTGTAACAGAGATCATAACAAATTACCACTTTACTCAGAACTGTTTCTACTTAAACACAGCGCTCATTATGTTGTTATTTTATAGTCGAAATTACTTAGAAACTATGTACTGAAGACCAACCTAAAAAATAAGTCAATCGATTACGGTTCCCAGGGTAACCCTCAAAGAAATCCTGTTCTTTTCGATTGGGAATCACTATTTGCTAATATTTGGTAGAATCGGCTTTGCAAAACAGGAAATCAGTACTGATAACAGTTATGAAATTTGAAGATGTCAATACAATGTAATAATTTTCATTCACTTATATTTAGTGAGAAAATATTGCTTTTGTCGTTACAGTTTTATTGAGAACAATGTTTTTGAAATATTTAACACTTTAACTTCACTGTACTGTAATAATGGGTATGCATCCTACACCATGTGCTGCCTAATATGTTCCAAAACGCCGCGCACAAGTACTGTATTCTTCCGGTGCTCATACCTCGCGTTCCATTGCTGATGGAAAAGTAGGATCAAGTGTTTCGCGTAGCTATTCGGTTACGGACCGGTTCTATATCAATAAAGGAATCATCGTAGTGTTACTACCCTATAGCACAGAGTCACACTTGCTCCTGCTTAGTCAAATGGGGCAAATCGGTTAGTTCTTTTTGAATATCATGTGATATACGGTGTGCTTCAAGGGGCTTATGGCAGCACCATTACAGGTGGTTGCTTAGAAAACTGCAGCAGTATTTTTCTATTCTTAGTACCAAACCGAGCCGCGGATTCCTAGGCGATTATGCACAGGAAATAGGTCTTATTTTTGTAATATATTTTTAAAATCCCGATCTCAGACTAGCCTGAAAATTTCCTTGCTAACTTTATATGTTTCTGAGGTACAGAGTTTCAAAGTTGCCTTACGTGTAAAATTAGTTTTGTGTTATTTGAATTACACGTAAGTAAACTTCCAAAATTTTATATCCCAGTGAAGTACTTTTCATGAAAGTGACATCCTTGTTGTTACAGGGAAAAGAAGCGACCCAGAGGAAAAATACTGATATCAGAGCACATAAAAAGCAAATATGCCCCTCTTTAAAAGACTGGCAAAAAGTGGAGTACCTGCCGTCTCATTCAACCTTCATTAGCACATTTAAAAATTTTCCCGAAAATATTGACATGCGAAATATTCGCACTTTATTATACTGAGAGAGAAGATGACGATACCAATGGGAAAGAGACTGTAACCTAATAAATACTGGGAGACAGTCCGCAGTGCTTGTCGTGTACAGATACCAAAGGAGACAATGACAGTGTGAGAGAAAGAGAGGAACACAGAGCCAGTGGAACATAGTTGACTGTATATGCATATTGCTAGGAAGAGAGTGAAGGAGACAGTGCCAGTGGGAGAAGAATAAAAAGACAAAGAAAGTGGAAGTGGGTGAGCGCCAGTGATAATGGGAAACTGTATTTATGACAATGAGAATGTCCGGCCGATGTGGCCGAGCGGTTATAGGCACTTCAGTCCCGAACCGAGCGACTGCTACGGTCGCTGGTTCGAATCCTGCCTCGGGCATGGATGTGTGTTATGTCCTTTGTTTACTTAGGTTTAGGTAGTTCTACGTCCTAGGGGACTGATGACCTCAGATGTTAAGACCCATAGTGCTCAGAGCCATCTGACCAATGAGAATGAGGAAGAGCCAGTGACACGCAGAACAGACAGCTCCAGTGGGAAGCAAAGAATGAGGCGGTACCAGTAATAAATACCGAGGAAGAGATGGTGACAGTGATGGGAGACAGTGGTACTTGGACAGAACGAAGGAGACATTGAGTGTGAGGCAGGAGAGAGCTACAGTTGGAGAGATACAAAGAGATAACGACAATAAGTAACGTCGAAAGAGTGAGTGAGCATCGGCAAGTGGGAGTGGATGAATATGGCCTACTTGAAACGATGGACTAGTGAGTGTCAGCGAGTTACAATTTGGAAAGAGCTGCATGTTCAGAGGACTGTGAATATGGTTTCATTCCATAATTTTTGGGAAAGTTTGAAACGTGCTGTCGAAGGCAGAATGAAGCATATGGTGCCGCACTTTTCACAGTCTTTTAAACAGTGCGGTATCGGCCGCTATCCTGTGGGTCTCTCTTCCAAATAAGCGCACCGCCAGATAGGGTACCGCGTTTCCTACAGCCGCCACCGCGGTACAAGGGCGCAGCCACAAATAATTACGCCGATGCCCATGAGATGCAAGCATCCCCTCTCCGGAGCTCGAGCGGCCGGTGTACTTGAGTTCCAACACTCACGCAGAAAGATCATGAGTGTTTGCCAGCTGAAAAACATTTACAGACTTTCACAGTGGCCAGGGCTCGACATCTTCTGAATAGACCTCTGCCTGCATATCTAGGTTCAAAACTACTATTAGCAGGTGATGCTACAACTTTAGCAACACCGTTACGTATTATTTTTACTATTTGATATCGGATGTAGAATACATTAATTTCTGAATTCTCTGTTCATGAACTGCATCTGTTCCTCACTCTGGTATCCACTAAAGAACCACACAGCAAGTGAAGGAAGTCATATACTGGAGATGAGGAAAAAGACAGTGGAACAAGAAGCTTTAGACACCAAAGCAGGAAATTTCTTTTTCCTTTCTATTGAATTCCTTTCTTTGTGTGTCTGTATATTAAGTTGAAATATGTAAGTTGAAATAGGTAAGTTGAAACATTTAAGATGAGATATTTAAGGAATCGTGGCAAACGAGAGAGAGAAACATCTAAGTGCTGAGGAGCATCTCTTGCTCAGTTTCAGGGTCACCAAATGACAGAACTGCTGTCAGCAGTTTCTTGCCTCGTAAAGCTCAAACAACTGCGGTAGGTGCCAGAAACTAAAGAAGGAATTCAGCTGCCATCTCTGCCCTTCTGAAAGTTTGCTGCGACGAAGGAAGCGTGGAAATTATACATGACACAGGTGCCTCAACGAATACATAATCAAAGGTGAACCACGTCGTGCATTTATTTTCATGTGTAGGAGCGTACAGTCACAGTCTGCTAATGGAATTGTTTCCCTTCAGTGAGCCACAGCACCAACCCAACGAGATATTAATTGCAAGATTAAACTAAGTTTGTCAGAGTCAAATTTCCCAAGCACGGTATAAATTTTTCCGCATGTAATGTCGTAATGATCAGCCCTATAAAGAATGGGGCAACGGCCTTGCCGCAGCGGCTGCACCGGTTCCCGTGAGATCACGGAAGTTAAGCGCTGTCGGGCGTGGTCGGCACTTTGATGGGCGATTACCCAGGCTGCCATGCACTGTTGCCATTTTTCTGGGTGCACTCAGCCTCGTGATGCCAATTGAGGAGCTACTAGACCGAATAGTATCGACTTCGGTCAAGAATACCATCATAACGGCCGGGAGAGCGGTGTGCTGACCCCACGCCCCTCCTATCTGTATCCTCCACTGACGATGACACGGCGGTCGGATGGTCCCGGTAGGCCACTCGTGGCCTGAAGACGGAGTGCTATAAAGAATGGCCTGCGGAATTGCAGGGTATGACTAGAGACTGTAAATTCAGTTCTGCCAGTGGCGCAACTTATCAGGATGAAATGACTCGTGACGCTATTATTCAGAACATATCAGATCAGAGACTGAAGGCTGAAATTCTGAAGCATCGCAAAGCTAGCCTCAGTGTAGTGCTTAAAGTTGTCGAGGCACATGAAGCTCACCGTTTAGCTGAGCAAGGTTTCCGTCTATCAATTATCGCTTCGGTGGAGATAAACAACCCGTGCCCCAGCCACAGCACAGGCTCCAGCACACGCCAAGTCAGTAGTGCGTAAACAAGGCGGGACACACTACATAGAATGTTTGCCGGCCGACACCATGCTAATTACACTGCACTACCTCCTCGCAAAGTCCATATTATGTCACCCATCGTCAAAACAACTGCTTCTTCAGACAAGCTGAATGCAAGTTTTGTCTTCACATCTGACATACTAAAGCGATCTGACTGCAGAAGACTAGAAAGCTCTATTCTGTTTTGACGTGGGAATGATGCAAAGCAGGAATGGATAAAAACCAACGTCAGCTTACGTTCAGATGGCGCGCCTCCTGCGGTTCAAAATTCAGACAGGCAAAAACGCAAAAAACGCCCACACACGCATTTAACGTGAATACTACAAGCCAAAAAGGCTCTCCTAATCACGAAATACACGAACGCGTTCTAGGGTCCAGGTGGAAACAGAGATCAGTTTCTCACAACACGGAATGGACACGGCTGGTCCCGGCGGAGCTTCCAGTCCTCCCTCGGGGATGGGTGTGTGTGTTTGTCTTTAGGATAATTTAGGTTAAGTAGTGTGTAGGCGTATGGACTGATGAGCTTAGCAGTTAAGTCCCATACGATTTCATACACATTTGAACATTTTTGAACGGAATGGACAGCTGTATTGAGAGAAGACGCTACAAACTGTTAATAGAATTGCAAATTTGTAACCATTCCGTGCCTTTTGAACTAAATACTGTAGCTTCTGTCACGTTGCCTAGTCTAGATACATGTGAAAAAATTGACCAACCACCTATGCAAACATTAAGTCTGCCGCTCACTGTCTACAATGACGACAGCGTTTCATTGCTCGGAACATGGCCTCGCGGAGTGGCCGCGCGGTTTGAGGGATCGTGTCACGGACTGCGAGCTCCTCCCGCCGGAGGTTAGAGTCCTCCCTCTGGCATCGGTGTAGGTGTCGTTCTTAGCATATGTTAATTTGAGTAGTGTGTAAGTCTAGGGACCGATGACCTCAGAAGTTTGGTCCCTTAGGAATTCACACACATCTGAACATCTTGGAACGTGCCAATTAACTACAAACCAAGAAGGAAAACCTCCTTCCACTGTAGTCCACCCACGCTAGAGCCCAAAGGCATGGAGGCATTTGACTCCTTCGGCGTAGGCATACAGAACAATGTATATGCGCATTTGCTTCCTTCGGCGTAGGCATACAGAACAATGTGCATGCCATTGACACAAAAGTGTCCCGCGCCGCACTTCAACAACTCTATGACAAAAATCAACATTTGTTCGACAGTACTGTAGGATGTGCGAAAGATTTTCACGCTCATAATACAATGAAAGCGAATGCATAACTCAAATTTTTTCACCATTACGCGACGACGTAGCTACAGAAATTGAAAGACTTAAATCTGTTGGTGTCTGAAAACCTATTTCAGTAAGTCAGTGGGCATCACCCTTAGTCATCATTCGTAAGCCAAATGGGAAGATTCCTACTTTCGTGTGCGTAGTTCAAACACACACAGTCACGGACAATATACCTGCTCCCACTTATAAAGGATATTCTGGATTGCCTAGCGGAAGGACAGTTATTTCCAAAAGTTGATCTTGCAGAAGCCATGTTCAATTACCACTGGACGAAGAAGTAAAGAAAATTTTTCTTGCGAACACTCATATCGGCTTGTTTGAATATCAGTGCCTACTTCTCGGAGGAGTTTACGTGCCTGCGTTGTTTCGAAAATTTGTTGAACCGGTAGCACCCAGCGTGACTTGTTTCAATTTTCTTGACGACATAATCGTCTCCGGACGCAAATTGCCGCGCCTCTGAACTGCCTCAGACGTAAAAATGTTCCATGCCATTGGACGAAAGATCGTGACCAACCTTTCCAAACACAAAAAAGCACATTACTTCGTCAACCTTGCGTTGGCACTACGATCCTCTCAAATCACTTGTGCTTGCAGCCGGTGCCTCGTCCTGTGGCTTTGTGACAGTTTTACCTCTTAAATTTGGCAAAACAGAACGCCCCATAGCATTTTATTCCAAAAACTTTGAACAGTGCTCAGATTAATTAAAGTCACCTGGAGAAGGAAGCCATAGCTATTATATTTGGTGCCACTGAATTTCATCATTACCTGCATGGCAGAAAATTTAACCCGGTCACGGACGACAAGCCTTTGATTGCGTTGTTTCACCCGTCGAAACAAATTCCCGATAGCATAGTGCAAAGTCTTTAATGTTGGCCGTTATTATCGTCCAATTACCAGTATGAAATGCCGACACATTTTCTCGTTTACCTATCGGCAAAAATGCAGCATTCGACGCATCGGATGACTTCTGTTTACGTTCTGATTCTTCTGATTCGGCAGCAGTGGATTTTTCTCCATCTGATTCACAGCGGATCACACAAACCATAAAGCGTGATCAGTTTGTACCATTTCTAAAGGTTGCATTCGCAAAGGTTGGCCGCGCTCTCATAAATATATTTCCGATCCCTTAGTGCGAAGATGCTTTGTGGAACGTAATAGTTTACCTCTTCTGAATGTTGTGATTATGCTTCACACCCTTAACTAACAGACAAGAGTGTTAATCACCACCTGATCGCAGCAGGAGAAAAAATGGCTCTCAGCACTATGGGACTTAACATCTGAGGTCATCAGTCCCCTAGAACTTAGTACTACTTAAACCTAACTAACCTAAGGATTGGCATTGGCGGCCGAAGACTTCCGGCATAAGAAGTCACCCTCATTCTGCCAACGGCCTTGTCAAAGAGGGCAGAGGAGCGGATAGAGGTTCAGGGCACTCTCTTGTCCTTGGGGTGGGAAATTGCCCCTAAAGGCGGAAGAATCAGCAATGATCAACGACATGAGGATGCAGAAGGCAATGGAAACCACTGCATTAAAGACACGTAACGTGTATCCACAGGACATGTGGCCTGTAATTGAAGAAGTGTCATGATGATCTCTCCATTGGCAAAAGATTCCGGAATAGTCCCCCACTCGGATCTCCGAGAAGGGGACTGCCAAGGGGAAGGTTACCAAGAGAAAAAGATTGAATAATCTACGAAAGGATAACGTTCTACGAGTCGGGGCGTGGAATGTCAGAAGCTTGAACGTGGTAGCGAAACTAGAAAATCTGAAAAGGGAAAAACAAAGGCTCAATCTAGATATAGTAGGGGTCAGTGAAGTGAAGTGGAAGGAAGACAAGGATTTCTGGTCAGATGAGAATCGGGTAATATCAACAGCAGCAGAAAATGGTATAACAGGTGTAGGATTCGTTATGAATAGGGAGGTAGGGCAGAGGGTGTGTTACTGTGAACAGTTCAGTGACCGGGGTGTTCTAATCAGAATTGATAGCAGACCAACACCGACAACGATAGTTAAGGTATACATGCCGACGTCGCAAGCTAAAGATGAACTGATAGAGAAAGTGTATGAGGATATTGAAAGGGTAATGCAGTATGTAAAGGGGGACGAAAATCTAATAGTCATGGGCGACTGGAATGCAGTTGTAGGGGAAGGAGTAGAAGAAAAGGTTACCGGAGAATATGGGCTTGGGACAAGGAATGAAAGAGGAGAAAGACTAATTAAGTTCTGTAACAAGTTTCAGCTAGTAATAGCGAATATCCTGTTCAAGAATCACAAGAGGAGGAGGTATACTTGGAGAAGGCCGGGAGATACGGGAAGATATCAATCAGATTACATCATGGTCAGACAGAGATTCCGAAATCAGATACTGGATTGTAAGGCGTACCCAGGAGCAGATATAGACTCAGATCACAATATAATAGTGATGAAGAGTAGGCTGAAGTTCAAGACATTACTCAGGAAGAATCAATACGCAAAGAAGTGGGATACGGAAATACTAAGGAATGACGAGATACGTTTGAAGTTCTCTAACGCTATAGATACAGCAATAAGGAATAGTGAAGTAGGCAGTACAGTTGAAGAGGAATGGACATCTCTAAAAAGGGCCATCACAACAGTTGGGAAGGAAACATAGGTACAAAGAAGGTAGCTGAGGAGAAACCATGGGTAACAGAAGAAATACTTCAGTTGATTGATGAAAGGAGGAAGTACAAAGATGTGCCGGGAAAATCAGGAATACAGAAATACAAGTCGCTGAGAAATGAAATAAATAGGAAGTGCAGGGAAGCTAAGACGAAATGGCTGCAGGAAAAATGTGAAGACATCGAAAAAGATATGATTGTCGGAAGGACAGACTCAGCATACAAGAGAGTCAAAACAACCTTTGGTGACATTAAAAGCAACGGTGGTAACATTAAGAATGCAACGGGAATTCCCCTGTTAAATGCAGAGGAGAGAGCAGATAGGTGGAAAGAATACATTGAAAGCCTCTATGAGGGTGAAGATTTGTCTGATGTGATAGAAGAAGAAACAGGAGTCGATTTAGAAGAGATAGGAGATCCAGTATTAGAATCGGAATTTAAAAGAGCTTTGGAGGACTTACGGTCAAATAACGCAGAAAGGATAGATAACATTCCATCAGAATTTCCAAAATCACTGGGGGTAGTGGCAACAAAACGACTATTCACGTTGGTGTATAGAATAAATGAGTCTGGCGATATACCATCTGACTTTCGGAAAAGCATCATCCACACAACTCCGAAGACGGCAAGAGCTGACAAGTGCGAGAATAATCGCACAATCAGTTTAACTGCTCATGCATCGAAGCTGCTTACAAGAATAATATACAGAAGAATGGAAAAGAAAATTGAGAATGCGCTAGGTGACGATCAGTTTGGCTTTAGAAAAAGGAAAGGGACGAGAGAGGCAATTCCGACGTTACGGCTAATAATGGAAGCAAGGCTAAAGAAAAATCAAGACACTTTCATGGGATTTGTCGACCTGGAAAAAGCGTTCGACAATATAAAATGGTACAAGCTGTTCGAGATTCTGAAAAAAGTAAGGGTAAGCTATAGGGAGAGACGGGTCATATACAATATGTACAACAGCCAAGAGGGAATAATAAGAGTGGACGATCAAGAACCAGGTGCTCGTATTAAGGAGGGTGTAAGACAAGGCTGTAGCCTTTCGCCCCTATTCTTCAATCTGTACATCGAGGAAGCAATGATGGAAATAAAAGAAAGGTTCAAGAGTGGAATTAAAATACAAGGTGAAAGGATATCAATGATACGATTCGCTGATGACATTGCTATCCTGAGTGAAAGTGAAGAGGAATTAAATGATCTGCTGAACGGAATGAACAGTCTAATGAGTACACAGTATGGTTTGAGAGTAAATCGGAGAAAGACGAAGGTAATGAGAAGTAGTAGAAATGAGAACAGCGAGAAATTTAACATCAGGATTGATGGTCACGAAGTCAATGAAGTTCAGGAATTCTGCTACCTAGGCAGTAAAATAACCAATGACGGACGGAGCAAGGAGGATATCGAAAGCAGACTCGCTATGGCAAAAAAGGCATTTCTGGCCAAGAGAAGTCTACTAATATCAAATACCGGCCTTAATTTGAGGAAGAAATTTCTGAGGATGTACGTCTGGAGTACAGCATTGTATGGTAGTGAAACATGGACTGTGGGAAAACCGGAACAGAAGAGAATCGAAGCATTTGAGATGTGGTGCTATAGACGAATGTTGAAAATTAGGTGGACTGATAAGGTAAGGAATGAGGAGGTTCTACGCAGAATCGGAGAGGAAAGGAATATGTAGAAAACAATGATAAGAAGAAGGGACAGGATGATAGGACATCTGCTAAGACATGAGGGAATGACTTCCATGGTACAAGAGGGAGTTGTAGAGGGCAAAAACTGTAGAGGAAGACAGAGATTGGAATACGTCAAGCAAATAATTGAGGACGTAGGTTTTAAGTGCTACTCTGAGGTTAAGAGGTTAGCACAGGAAAGGAATTCATGGCGGGCCGCATCAAACCAGTCAGTAGACTGATGACCAAAAAAAGAAACCCGTAATGATATCACAAACATCCATGCCCGAGGCAGGATTCGAACCTGCAGTCTCGCTGTTCCGGACTGAAGGGCCTTGAATCGCTCGGCCACCGCGGCCGGCGATCGCAGCAGAAGATGTTAAGTCTTCTACATAGGGGTCGTTGGAGAACTGTTCGCACTAAGCAGCTGGCACACCAACACTGTACGTGGCTTCTTTAACACAAATAAGCAGAACGTGTGACGGCACAATGTCACGCTTGCGCCGACCATCAGCCTGATCTGTGCCAAGCATATTTCTCCTGGTCTGTCCCTACAGCAAACGCCCTTTTCTTATCCCAGCGCATTCGTCGAAGGCTACCTCATTATCAAGGTGCTCGCTTCTGTATTTTCTTTCGAAGACGTGTCACAAACAATTGTTACTACAAAGTACCTCTTTTCCTTCCAAGGAATTTGCATAATTTTGGAAACATAGTGGAATAGAATGTCAGAACGTCACCATTCTCTAACGGCAAGGCCGAACGTTCAGCTCGAACGTTCAATCCACAAATGTCAGAATTTCGAGTTTCACAATCAAGTGGAAATGCCTTACTGATGTTTCTGAGCTCATACATTCACTGGCAGGACGTTTTCGTCGTCACGCCATCCGACCTTGCTGCATTTGCTTCATCCTTACCTCTCTCCTGCAGCTTCAGACTTCATCACGAAGTTTAAACCGAACGTTAGAGTTCTATATCGAATGTACAACAAGCCACATTTGTGTGTATCCGATGCTGTTATCACATCAGCTGACAGAGCGCAGTATACCATTCGTAGCAAGGCACGCACGCAGCAGCGCCACCAAAATGAACTACTGCTTCTTGAATTCAGTGACCATGCCTGAGATCAAACTGTTTCAGATTCCTTCGCAGCCCAACGTCCATTCGCCGTGACGCTGCCACATCCATCCGCCGTAACGCAGCCTCCAATGCAGCTTTCCAAGAGGGTGCCATCCACCGCAACCATCTTAGCGATGGTAGTCTCTGCCTTCCCATCTACGACGCCGTTGAAGCCAAAGCCGCAGATTTCCTCTCCCGTGAACATCGACGCCATCGCCTAGTCGCCGGAAACCTCTGCGGCACCCTCCGTGTTCCTACAGGGTGTTTCAAAAATGACCGGTATATGTGAAACGGCAATAAAAACTAAACGAGCAGCCATAGAAATACACCGTTTGTTGCAATATGCTTGGGACAACAGTACATTTTCAGGCAGGCAAACTTTCGAAATTACAGTAGTTACAATTTTCAACAACAGATGGCGCTGCGGTCTGGGAAACTCTATAATACGATATTTTCCACATATCCACCATGCGTAGCAATAATATGGCGTAGTCTCTGAATGAAATTACCCGAAACCTTTGACAACGTGTCTGGCGGAATGGCTTCACATGCAGATGAGATGTACTGCTTCAGCTGTTCAATTGTTTCTGGATTCTGGCGGTACACCTGGTCTTTCAAGTGTCCCCAAAGAAAAAAGTCACAGGGGTTCATGTCTGGCGAATAGGGAGGCCAATCCACGCCGCCTCCTGTATGTTTCGGATAGCCCAAAGCAATCACACGATCATCGAAATATTCATTCAGGAAATTAAAGACGTCTGCCGTGCGATGTGGCCGGGCACCATCTTGCATAAACCACGGGGTGTTCGCAGTGTCGTCTAAGGCAGTTTGTACCGCCACAAATTCACGAAGAATGTCCAGATAGCGTGATGTGGTAATCGTTTCGGATCTGAAAATTGGGCCAATGATTCCTTTGGAAGAAATGGCGGCCCAGACCAGTACTTTTTGAGGATGCAGGGACGATGGGACTGCAACATGGGGCTTTTCGGTTCCCCATATGCGCCAGTTCTGTTTATTGACGAAGCTGTCCAGGTAAAAATAAGCTTCGTCAGTAAACCAAATGCTGCCCACATGCATATCGCCGTCATCAATCCTGTGCACTATATCGTTAGCGAATGTCTCTCGTGCAGCAATGGTAGCGGCGCTGAGGGGTTGCCGCGTTTGAATTTTGTATGGATAGAGGTGTAAACTCTGGCGCATGAGACGATACGTGGACGTTGGCGTCATTTGGACCGCAGCTGCAACACGGCGAACGGAAACCCGAGGCCGCTGTTGGATCACCTGCTGCACTAGCCGCGCGTTGCCCTCTGTGGTTGCCGTACGCAGTCGCCCTACCTTTCCAGCACGTTCATCCGTCACGTTCCCAGTCCGTTGAAATTTTTCAAACAGATCCTTTATTGTATCGCTTTTCGGTCCTCTGGTTACATTAAACCTCCGTTGAAAACTTCGTCTTGTTGCAACAACACTGTGTTCTAGGCGGTGGAATTCCAACACCAGAAAAATCCTCTGTTCTAAGGAATAAACCATGTTGTCTACAGCACACTTGCACGTTGTGAACAGCACACGCTTACAGCAGAAAGACGACTTACAGAATGGCGCACCCACAGACTGCGTTGTCTTCTTTATCTTTCACATCACTTGCAGCGCCATCTGTTGTTGAAAATTGTAACTACTGTAATTTCGAAAGTTTGTCCGCCTGAAAATGTATTGTTGTCCCAAGCATATTGCAACAAACGGTGTGTTTCTATCGCTGCTCGTTTAGTTTTTATTGCCGTTTCAAATATACCGGTCATTTTTGAAACACCCTGTACCTGTGCCGGAGGATGCGTCCTATGCCTGGTTTTCCGCAGCAGTTTCCCCGGCCTTCGCGAGATGCAAAGTCGGGACGCGGGACGGGCTGCTCTGCCCGGTCTCATCACGATCCACGGCAAAGGCGTCCCCTCCTATCGTTCAAGTTGGGCTCGGAGGTGTTCGGTATCGGCCACTATACGGTCAGCCGCACTTTCAAATACGCAAACCGCCAGTCACACCGACGGCTTTTCTACAGCTGCCACCGCGGCACGAGGGCGCTGCCACGAACAGTTAGGCCGCTGCCCAATAAGGTGCAGGTATCCCCCCTGCGGAACTCCAGCGGCGAGTTCCTTATATTCGAACATTCATGAACTGAGCACATTTTGAGTGTTTACCAGTTACATAGTGGCCGAGGCTCGACATCTTCTGAATACACATTATAGTGGAGAGTGACGGATTTAAAATCTTTTTTATCTGTATATATTTCTACATTCAGATCTACTGTTAGCATCTGACGCTGCAACTTCAAACAACAAACTTATGGTTTTATTTTTACTATTTGATATCAAATGTAAAATACATTTTCATGTCCTACAAAAATATAAAAAGCTCTTCCCTCTCGATCTGAAAAAGAAATTAGTATAAATGCTTATACTCCCAATCATTGACTACAGCGATATTATCCTACAAGGTCTCTCTCAGGAAAATTCGCGACATCTGGAACTGGTTATAAATGCCTGCGTCCGATGTATCTGTGACGTTCGACTTTTTGATCACATTTCACAAGCATATGCACAACTGTCCTGGCTGCGAGCAGACAAACGCAGAGATTTCCATACACTGCCTTATAAATGTACACTGTCCCTCATATCTCTCCTCGTCCTTATCGCTTATGTCGGAACAACTTGACAGAAACACACGTTCCCATCATAAAAAAAAAATCCTGTCTGTTCCACTGCATCGCTCAGTCACCTTCTCCAAGTCCTTTACAGTAGCGGGAACCCGACTCTGGAATAACCTCCCTCGTTACGTTAGAGAACTTAAAAACAGGTCCGGCTTCAAAAAACAGTTACTGACGAATCTACTTAAGCAACAGTAATGCCTTCCTCTGTACGTGAATGCACTTCACCTCATTACTCTCCTCTTTCCCCCTCCTTAAATCTCCCTTCCCCAAAACTCGCTATACTAGTAAACATCTACTTTACACACCAAGATTTTATTGTACATCTGCACAAGTCTTCATTACTATTGACCATTTTTCTCGTGTTTATCATTATTATTTGATTTTTTTACTGTTATTATTATTTCTTTTATCATAATTTGTATGTATAGCACCTGTTGTAAAAATACTGCCAGCATTTACTTAATTAGGTCTTAGTCATTACTCTTTATTCATATTGTCACTAGAGTAATCTAATTTTCTTATTTAAACTATTGTCATGATGTAACTCAGATGTGTGAAATGCTGCATGTATGGAACACTGGTCCGATGTAAGAGAGGGCCTGATGCCCCTAATCTGATCAGGTTAAATAAATAAATTAATTAATTAATTAATATCTGAATTCTCTATTCATGAATGGCATCTGTCCTCTCCTGTGTCGACTAAAGAACCTGACAACGTGCAAAGCAAGATGTAGCAAACAGGAGCATATTCGCCTTTTTTGTGCTCCGATTGCAGCAGTTTGCCATTGGTTAAATATTAACTGAAATAAATATAGGTAATTTTACGCTCTCTATCGCTTGCTATGGCTCAGTGTCCGATACGGGTTGTAATGAAAGTTGGAAAAGAACTATGCAAGGAAACACAAGTGGGTGACAGACCAATGAGCAAGTCGTGCACTACCGTACTGCCTCTCTAGGAACTATTTGAGCTTTCTCCCATGAGCAGCAATATTTGACATGGAAATTAAACTAAATGCTGGACGGGTGCATTGGATTCACAGCTACTTCTGTGAGTAAATGAATTTAACAAGTGCTGTATGAAACATATCACAGAGATCGAAGCAAAACTAAGGTGTTGTCAAAATGTACATCTGGGCAACCTCAATTTAACCCTTAACTGGTCTAGTAGGGTCTGACAGACTCCAGGACTTTTTTTTCTACACATACCTCTATATCAAGGCATCAGATGGCGCTGGCAGTTTTGGTATTCTCTAATGGTCTGTAGATGACTGTGCGCGCCATTACATTGAATTCATTCCAAACGGTTTGTCAGTTGCGAGCAATCCTGGGTGTGTGAGACCCCACCAGAGCGTTCACAGTAGTGTTTCTCCCATTAAGGTGAATATTTTCTAAGGAGCTTTCTCCCTTTTTTTTTTTTTTTTTGCTCTAAACTTTTGTAATATTTGCAGGAGTTACGGTGCCATGGCTTTGAGGAAGCGTTTGATAGACGAAGAAATACGGCGTCTACTGGATGACCCAACTCTCAATGATATCAGCGAGAATGAGTTATCATCTACCTTGGAAATCTCAGATGGTGTAGTGGAGCCTGGTGACATATCATCTTCAGAGGAAACTGATGTCAGCAAGGAACAAGACTGTGTGCCCACTTGTGACTCCAACTATTTCTATGGGGATAATAAATGTTTCAAATGGAGCACGAATCCCCCTGCACTTGGACGTACATTTGCCCATAACATTGTTATCAGATTGCCAGGTGGTCGTTGAGCTGCAAAGGATGACGGTGACAATGACATTTTCGGTACTTGGCAATTATACTTCACTGACACCATGCTACAAATTATAATGACTCATTCAAATGACAAAATCCGTCAAATGAGAAGCAGGTATAAACAACCTCTGCCATCATTTGTGAGTGATGTTGATGTGACTGAAATCAAAGCAGTGGTAGGACTGTTATACCTGGCAGGTGGATTGAAGTCAGGAAACGAAGATGTGTATGCCTATTTGCTTCAGGTGGTACACGCAGAGAGATCTTGCGGGCCACTATGAGTGTCGAAAGATTCTTGTTCATTCTTGCAGCCGTGCGGTTTGACTGTGCCCAGACACGAGCAGAGCGAAGGGAAACAGATAAAGTTGCTCCTATTCGTGAAATTTGGGATGTATTTATCAATAATTGTATTCATTATTTTGTTGTTGGAAGCTTTGTGACTGTTGACGAAATGCTGGTGCCATTTCGGGGACGATGCCCTTTTAAAATGTACATGTCTAAAAAAACTAATAAATATGGAATAAAAGATCTATGCTTCGCACATTCCAGGGACTTCTATATGAATAATGCTTTCGTTTACATTGGTTCAGAAAGTGAAGTTCGCAGAAACATGTCAGTGCCAACGCAAACAGTGATGCGATTAATTGAACTCATGAAATGGACAAATTGAAATGTGACTTTTGCCAAGTGCTTCACCTCCATTGAACTTGCTGAGAAATTGAAAACACAGAAGCTCACCATCCTGGGAACAGTGAGAGGAACCAAACGTGAAATTCCACAAGATTTCTAAGCTAGCCGGCCTAGACAAATTGGATCTACTCTCTTTGGACATACTGCAGACCCCAGTCTTTGTTAATATGTTCCGAAGAAAAAAAAACGGTTATATTATTGTCGATCATGCATCACGACGAGAAGATAACAGACTCTGTAAAACCTGAAATGATAACCAACTACAATGAGAGAAAGGGTGTGGTGGATATCCTTGACCAGCTATGTGGTACATACACTACTTCGAGACGCAGAAGGAGATGGTCTATGGCTATTTTCTTCGCAATGTTGGACATTACCGATGTAAATAGTGCTACCGTGTCATACTGCAAGCCTAATTCGACAGCACAGAGGATGCCAAGAAGGAAATTTTTGACTTCATTAGGCATGGCACTTATCAAAGAGCATATAGATAGATATGAAACCAGATATCTTCCAAGGGAGCTGCAGCAGGTTGTTGCCAAAAATGGAGGTGGAGATGAAGAGTGGGGAGTCCAGAGCCACGTGTCAGAAAGGGGCGTTGTCAGTTATGCCCCCGAGAAAAAGACAGAAAGAAGAAATTTTCTTGTGTGAAGTGTTTTAAGTTGCTTTGTTTCGAACACAGTGTATGTATTTGCCCAGACTGTGCAAAAAAAACATGGCTTCTTTTACATGCACAAATTAATTATGTGATGACACATAATGTATGTATATACACATAGTTCATGTATTACACATTCACATGTAATAATATGTATCTTATTTGACAAGTAAATGCCATTATTTCTGGTAACATCTTATGTTCAATCATTGTTATTTCTCAGACCCCACTAGAATTTTAATGCAATTTTTTTTTTCACCGGACCAGTTAAGGGTTAAAAATCACGCACTTTAGGGCTACAAGCCACAGATATGCCAGTCAGCAGAAGTTGAGTGGTTGTCAATGTTGCACGTGCCGTCGACCTACGATGTACGAAAGTCAGCTGATAATTGGAATTATATCGCAAGAGCTAAAGCAGATCAGTGGACAGAGCAGACAGGGCACAGTGGCAGCGTCTGCAACGGGGACGCCGGACTGACTGACAGGAGTCACTGTTACAACGAGAGCCAATGGCAGTTAAGCCGGCCGGATGACAAGCGATCGCCGAGTACAGTGCGTGGCACGTGTTTTGTTCCGGTGGCCCTGGCTCGAGCGCTGCGCCATAAATCCCCGGTGATGAGCTATTATTTGACGTTTTGAAATTCCACACACCTGCGCGTAGCTGTCATTCAGATTGATGGTTCTCCCATATGTAGTCTGTAGCGTCCTGAATGCTAACTGGCGAGGTCCGAAATAACGATAAATTCATAATACCGTTTAGAATCACCGCCAGAACAACAGAAACAAATTTCACAGTACGAATTAACATTTTAACTATGTATCAAAATATTATTCCGTTTCAGGGTATTGTTTCTGAAACAACCGTTCTTCTCAACGGGTAGAGACAAATTTCAACGCCAGACTGAATTTCGGTTTCGGGGAGGATCCACTTTATGCGAACACTGTATGTGTGTCACTTTTCAAGTAATCTCGGAAGGCGTTCAAGGCAGCAATCAGTACTGATGGATAATGAAAATGAAAAGAAATCATGTCAATGGATTTTTCTGTATTTCCTATGGACAATGATTTTATATTTAAGACTGAAAAAGAGATAAACTACTTTCTGTTCTATTAATATTTGTTTAATCCTGTGCTTATTAGATCACCACCCAGTGACAAGTTGTTACCTGATGGTCACGTGTTCAGCCAAAGGTTGAGTGAATCAAATGAGATAAAATGTGTGAAACATTTTTCTGTTGGTTAATCTTCACACTCAATCAGATGCCATGAACAGAGAAGGTGACGAAGATTTAAAGAAGAGCGATGTGTTCAACCACTAGATCTTTGGGTAAGTGCAAGAGCATGAGATAGATAACTATGAGTCGTCACCGGCTTATGTTACGAGACTGGTGCTGAGATTCATGGATGGTTACCCTTAAAATTTCGGTTTCAAGGATAATCTGACAGCATGTTAATTCCTTTAACACAGATCATGCAAAATGACCATGAAAGGAAAATCAAAGAAGTTTCACTACTCCCAATTAGCAGTCAGTCATTCAATCTACGATCCGCAATCTGAAGGAAGGAAATGGGAGTTAGCACGACAAGTATCTTTTTATTATTTCCTGATGAAATTACATTCATCCAGCCATAACTGTGGGTTCGTTAACTGTTCTGGAAGATGACTCATCGGACTACAACGTAGGAAATATTAGTTCACTTCATTACTTGAATAATTAAAGTATTTACTTAACTTGACACAATTCTTTGCCACAAGAGTGTTTGGCAATTTATAATTATCACTGACTACTAAGCCATTTCTTGATGCGTTAATTAACAAACTGTTCTCTTGAAGTTCAATGTTCAACATTTAAGAAAGTACATGTTCACCTGGAACTTGAATAAATCTTTAATCATACTCTGACTCCTTCAGTTGAGGTAACGAACTGGGTCCGAATTCTTCCCAATTTGGATCTATGTTGACCGCTGTGTGTGGGATCTGCGGAGCTCAGAGAGAAGGCATGTCTTCTGCATCGCTTCCCATTTGTCACTGCAGCGAGACCAAGCTAACCTCTACGGTGTTGCCGTCTTTGGTGTGGAATCGCGATCTTTGGACGCACACTCCTAACCACACGCTGTCTGAACATTATGTTTCATAAACTTTGCTCTGGGCTGATCACTTGGCGCAATACAAATAACTGATTCGCTGTGATGGTCGCACCTGAATGTAGCTGTTAAAATAAGTACCCTATAACCTATTTTTACTACAATTGTATTTATTATGTAGTAACAGTTGTACACTCACTAGGGAATTACGTTCCATTTCGTACCTCATTATTTCGAATTCTATCCATTTACTTGTTAATATCCTTCCTCAAAAATCCTCTTCAGACTTGTTCAGTGCCTTCAACTCTGTTGTTACCATGATACAATGCTAAACGTCACACATATTATTAGTAATATACCTGTCAGTCAGGAATCTGCCTATATGTCGTGTTTCCAGCACCACCCAGCTAGTCTACTGTCAAGTACTGGTTCACTTGTTGCTGGCTTTTTGTGGCAGAGTCTGGTAGGGGTACTCCCCTATGCTCTGCGTCTGTACCTGTCCGTCTCTCTATAGTTTGCTTGTTGCCGAGACTTTCTTCTGTGTGTTATTTGCGTCATCACGGCTTTCATCAGTGTATTATTTCCCTCCTCGGGACTTTAATCCATGCGTTATTTGCGTTATCGAGACTTCCTTCCGTTTATTACTGTCGTCATCGAGTATTTTTTCCGTGTGCTATTTGCTTCGTCGAACTTCTGCTGTGCGTGTGGGTTGTCACTGCGGCCGTATCGATATCGCCGCCACCGCCGCTGCCGCCGCCGCCGTCAACGCCGTGGATGACATAAACCATCCGTCACGCATTAGCCACCCTCTCACTGCCACCGCTGCCGTCACAACCGCCACCTCCATCTGTTTATCATCGCTACCGCATCATCCGCTGCTTTCATCCCTGTCACATCGGTAGCAAAGACTGCGTTTTATTGCCAGAGAACTTAAAAGCTACTGAACTACTAAAGAGACCGCCTACATTACGCTTGTTCGTCCTCTCTTCGTGTACTGCTTCGCAGTGTGGGATCTTTACCAGAAAAGATTACCGGAATACATCGAGAACAAACAAGAGCAGCAGGTTTAGTATTATCGAGAAATAAGGGGACAGAGTCACTGACATGATGAAGGATTTGTGAAGGACATCATTAAAATGAAAGCGTTTATCGTTGCCGCGGAAACGTCTCACGAACTTTCAAACACCAACTTTCGCCTCTGAATGCCAAAATATTTTGTCGACGCCAACCTACACAGGTAAGAACGATCATCATAATAAAATAATGGAAATCAGAGCTCACACGGAAACATATAGATATTAGTTTTCCTTCGCGCGCTGTTCGAGATTGGAATAATAGAGAATTACTGTGAAGGTGTTACGATGAATAATTTGCCAGGTTCTTGAGTATGATTTGCAGACTATCCATGTAGATGTAGATGTTCACAACTCCGCCACACCTTGCCACCATCATCCCAGCGTGTCTTTGGAGGCCGCTCACCCCAATAACATCTCTCATTACTGTGCTACTTCTCCGCTACTGTCACCACATGGAGCCTGTCCTCTCACCCACTCTCCTAGAACTACCTCCATCACCTAGATTATCTCGTCCCACCACTGCAGTATCACACGCATCTCACCCCATCCCGAGCTCCTCTCTCCTTTCACTTTCAGCCATACTCATCTGCCATTACACACACCACAGCTGCATGTGTAACAGTCCGTCGAGATACTCCTCACATTACATCACAAGCTCCCTTTCCTCAAGCCTCACAGCACCAACCAATGCTTCCGTGGTGAACTCTGAGGTAACCCTAAAAACATCATATCCCGTCATCTGTCATTCCACAACCATTATTTCCTCCAACGTCCATTAAAAATCCAACTAATCGTCAAATGTCGACATCAGTCCCATTCCCATAATAAACAGACAAACTAATCGTGAGGATATTTAGCTAATTGACAGAGCTCCTCCCCCTTCAACATTTTCCCCTGCCATTCACATCTTCATCCTTTCCTACCCAGACCCAAAATTCCTCGCACTCAAATCCCTCACCCTCGGAATCAAAAAATACGTACCAAGCGTCCACATCCAACAAATAATCCGTAAAAAAGACTGAAATTCCTGAACAACAACAACCACAATCACCATCTCTCCAAAATTCCCCGTGTTACACTGGTCCTAAGCAGTCCTTGACTTCTTATACAATAACACTAAATGTCAGTAACCTCAAGCTCTCAATCATCTTCCTACTCTCGCCACAGTTATAATCATGGTCGACCTTGAGATCACGTTTGACGAAGTGGAATCTGAACTGAGCAGCAACCTGAATTCAGAAGTTCGAAAATCCCTTCAGATCAACAACAATCATGGTCCCACTCATTCCATCCATGCATTTATTGAATCCACCGCCACCATACACTTTCTCCTTAAAGATGGAACCCTCATATAACACCAGGGCCACAAGGTCGAACCTTCAAAATTCCATCCTCAGTCCTACCAATGTTAAAAGCGTCCTTGCGACAATGATCACCTAACTGCTGACTGGAAATGTTATGTTGTAAAGTCAGCGCCAGCACGTCAGTCGGGAACGACAGAGAAGAGACGGCTGTGAGAAGGGGTCAGCCAATCGCATGCTAACCGACTTCCTTCCAGAACGACGATGTGACAGCAACGGTCCCTAGGTGAAGGGACATAAGCGCCGCCCCTGACTGGTGGGAGCCTACTTCGATAGTAGCTTCAACGTTAGCCACCTCTTTAACTGACGCATCGTAGCTCTATCTCTAGTACTCCCTACGTAGCACAGACTTGTGTTTCTCTACTCTGAAGCAGACTGATTATTTTGTAAGTCACCCCTTGCATGCGATACATCTACCAAAGCTAAGTATTGTAATTGTCTTGTTGCGATAAAGCTCATTAATAAGAGTTGTTTGTCTAGCAAACTGAGTATGCAAGATTCCTAGACACAAGAGTAAAAACCCATCAGCTTATGCACACTGCAAAAACTTTGCTTTCCCTCCTACCTGTAACACCTGCAGTTACTTTCAGCCCACATTTTCTGTGAAGTGCAAAGCCAAGCTTCAACCAGGCAAACATGAACACATTGCCCCAATCCATTCCATTCATACCCCCATTCAACAAAATAATTCCCTCTGCCCAACTCACTACTGAAGACATCAGCAAATTCATGAAATTGTCCTCCAAAACATTCATTCCAGTTACCACACATCGTTCAACAAATATCACTGTCTGCAACGTTTTCCATGTCAAAACGCCTCCTCCCACAACCAGGTCCACTTCTCTTTAATTGCCTTGACAAAATGTCTAGTCCTCGCCCACATAAGCCACTGTTATCCATTATAATGGTGTTGCTGCATTACAATACCCTGTACAACATCATCGGTTCCCTACCTCCAACTTAACCTGTTTTATACATGTCCTTTCGTGACATTCAAATACCTTCACACTAAATGAAAACTTACTGCAGCCCTGTCACACCATTTAACCTGCTTCTATAAACTCCACTGCACAGATACCCCCTTTTTCTGGACAGAGGTGGCACTGCAGTTGGCCACCCCAAGTAAAGTACTGTTCAGTCATAGCGCTTTCGCTATACTCCATTGAATGCCTTATCTTAACCCTCTTTTTACAAACCCTAACTATTACCTGTGCCACCGTCTACATTCGACCTAATTTCCTCATCCCTTATGACTTCCTCACCCACACTGACTGCACTTTTTTCTACCTATATATCTGTTCTCGGCACCCATAGCAGGTACCCCACTGAACTCCAGCAGTTGTGCCAGTTTACTCATTCCCTGCAGAGTGTCATTATGCCCATCCCAGACCACACCCACACCTCAAATGCCATCCCTTGTTCTCCTAACCTCCTGGGACACCTCACTGCAGAAGTCCTCTGTGTCAATGGAAGTGACCACTAACAGAACTCCTTGCCACAGCATGCAGAATCCTCCCAATCTCCACCCTTGAGCCATCCAAGACCACTTCTGCACCAACTGGAATGCCTATTGGCAGTCTATAGAAAACTAGACTGGGAGCCACCCCCTGATTGTCCAGCAACCTGATTATGTCTCTCATGCAAAATCCTTCCTGCAGCAGATCTTGTGAGATGGTATATTCAGCTATATTCCAGCCATATACCTTCACCATCCCACCCTCCCCCAAAAGCTTTACTTCTTCCCCAAGAACTCTGTTACTTTTACCTCTACTGCTTGTGGATTTTTAACCAGGATACACTCAAACTCCACTGGCATCTTCTATCACCATGACTTTTACCTGACTATTTATACCCTTCCTAACCAGTTAACTATACACTGCAATATCTTGGAACAACCCCCGCCCAGCAACTAATGTAGAAACGTGAACCATATGACAGAAAGATCTTAATAGACTAAACTACTAACACGTCTAACTTGCAGATAATAGCCGTCCACTATTCTCCACACGTATAAAACCATGATCTGACTCAGGCTATGTGAATGCTGCATGAATATCTGCCCCACCAAAGTTTTATCAGTCACTCCAAATTCTTGAATGTCGTGCACTGTGTCCCATTTTCTGTTTACTTTCTCCCACATTCCTTTACCATCTCATCAAATTCCCACCCGTCCTCATATAAAAAACACTTCCCGAATTATCTGCAAGCTAAATTTTATAATCCCATTGTCTCTTCTGATCACCCACCTCGGTATGCTGCCGCGATTTTACAAATATATCCCACCGTCCCTATATCTAAACACAGTCCATATCGTACCCCAACGAAATTTCAACCAACTCCTTCTCCCAGACAATGATATCCATCCCAATATTCATATCTCCCACCAACATCAACTCTTCCCCACTTACTCCACTCTACACCAGGGATCCCCTTTCCTGATCTCTCTCCATACCTCATCCCTTTCCTCATGTTGTCATTTCCGATATCAACACACCAAACCCCTTCTCAGTCCCTGACTTTACCATCTTGTGTATTCCAACTATCTCCCCAACGCCTACATTGATGTTCATTGTTTTCCCACCAACATGACCACTATCTCTTCTACCCACACACCTCAGCCCTATGGAACATATTCTCTCCTCCCTAAACACTTCTCACCAAGTGCAAGTTCTTCAGAATTTAAGTGAATGTGCAGTGTTTCACTGTTTTCTGATAAGAATTTCGCTATTCAGCAATGCGTTTTTAAAACGTATATACGTTTCCCCCTCGGCTTTGATTTTTAATTTAAAATAGAAAAGCAGTCCTAATTTTTTCTCGCTGTTGTTGCAATTTTATAATACCTTTGGCGGAAGAGCGGAATACAGTACCGCTGACAGCCCAAATCCTGTCCATATGGCGCGAGGGGGACGAAATAATAATTAAGGAAGAGAAATATTTGTGCATGTTACCACAAAGCACGAAACAAAATATTTAAATATGACATACAAACACAGCACCAATACCATGTAAGTAATTTAAACAACAAATGAAATACGCAAGCGTAATGTTGTCTCCTAACGTCTGATATTTGCTGCACTTGGCAGACATATGAAAGTGGCCTAAGGACGAAAGTACCCAGTAATATAATTTATATGCGTGCTGCAGTACAGGAATAAAAGTGACAGCCTACGGTAGTTAAAATGACTCCCTCATTAGGCGACGTATGGTGATGACGGGTGCATGATTAAAAGCGGCTTGTGAAAGCATCATAAGAACATCTCTCAGAATTCTGCTAATTGCAGAGTTATGACTCTCACAGGTCACAGCGAATTAACTTCGTTTCGAAATTAATATCGAGAACACTGTAGTCCATATACATCTGCATCATACTCCGCATGCCACCTAATGGTGTATGGTGGAGGGTGCTTTCGGTACCAGTATCTGATCAATCTAATCCTGTTCCACTTGCGAATAGTGCGTGTGAAAAATGTTCGTCGGTAAACCCCTGTATTGACTCTAATTTCTCGAATTTTCTCCTCTTGGTCAATACGCGGGATGTATGGGGGGGGGGGGGGGGGGGGGGGGAGGCGAAGTAATACATTGTCCGACTCCTCTTGAAAAGTACTGTCCCAAAATTTCAATAGTAAATCTCTCCGTGATGCACAACGCCTCTACATCTACATCTACGTGATTACTCTGCTATTCACAATAAAGTGCCTGGCAGAGGGTTCCGTGGACCACAGTAAAACTGTCTCTCTACCGCCGGCCGTGGTGGCCGAGCGGTTCTAGGCGCTACAGTCTGGAACCGCGCGACCACTACGGTCGCAGGTTCGAATCCTGCCTCGGGCATGGGTGTATGTGGATGTCCTTAGGTTAGTTAGATTTAAGTAGTTGTGAGTTCTAGGGGACTGATGACCTTAGAAGTAAAGTCCCATAGTGCTCAGAGCTATTTGAACCATTTGTCTCTCTACCGTTCCACTGTCGACCGGCAAGCGGGAAAAACGAACACTTCAATTTTTCTCTGCGAGCTCTGATTTCTTTGATTTTATCGTGATGATCATTTCTCCCTATTTACGTGGGTGCCAACAGAATGTTTTCGCAATCGGAGGAGAAAACTGGTGATCGAAATTTCATGAGAATATCCCTTCGTAACGAAAAACGCCTTTGTTTTAATGGCCCCTCCAATTCACGTATCATGTCTGTGACACTATCTCCCCTAGTTCGCGATAATACAAAACGAGCTGCCCTTATTTGTACTTTTGTACTTTCTCTTGCAACGTCTGCCAGTTGAGTTTGCTTAGCATATCCGTAACGCTCTCTCGCCAGCTAAACGATCCCGTGACGAAACGCGCCGCTCATCGTTGTACCTTCTCTGTCTCCTGTATCAGTCCTACCTGACAGGGATCCCAAACAGATGAACAATACTGAAGAATGGGGCGAACAGTCGCCTTATAAGCCACTTCTGTCGTGGATGACTTAGATTTCCTTAAGATTCTTCCGATGAATCTGAGTCTGGTGTCTGCTTTCCTCACTATCTGTTTCATGTGGTCATTCAACTTAAGGTCGCTCTGGATAGTTAGGCCTAGATATTTTACGGCAGACGCTGTCTCCAGCAATTTGTCATCATTAGTGTAGCTGTACAGTAGTGGATTTCTTTTCCTATGTATGCGCAAAATGTTGCATGTATTTACGTTCAGGGTCAACTGCCATAGCCTGCACCATTCATCAATTCTCTTCAGGTCGTTCTTCAAATTCTTACTATCTCCTGGCACTACTGCTTTGGTATAGACAACCGCATCATCTCCGAGTAGCCTTAAAGGGGCATCGACGCGTTCTACTAGATCATTTATATATACTGTAGACAGCAATGTCTTCCCTGTGGTACTCCAGACATTAATTTTAAATCTGTCGATTTTGTTCCGTTAAGAACACCGTGTTGGGATCTATATGCAAGAAAGTCTCCGATACTCCGTAAGCTCGCATTTTTTCCATTAAACGGCAATGCGGGACGGTGTGAAATGCCTCACTCAAATCAAGGAACATGGCATCAGACTGAGCGCCGTTGTCCACTGCGCTGTGGATCTCATGAAGAAACAGAGCGATCTGAGTTTCGCACTCAGCAACATCTCTGTTTGAGTAATCCATGTTGATTTCTATAGAAGAAATGTTCATTTTCCAAAAACGTCATAATTCCTGAGCATTCTTCAGGCTACAACATGACGGTCCGTGGATATCGTAAGCGGTGGCTGCGTACATTTGGGGCATACGTCACAAAAAGCCGTAAGTCCCTCTCTAACACACAATATGGTCTGACCTCCCTTTTGGTGACATCGGTATCCTTACGTAACAGTGCAAATGGAAACGAAATAGAGCGAACAACTTTGGATATCAAAACATGATGCTGTGGATACACAAGACAGTTTTTGCCCTTTTCTTATCTTATAGATGATTAAAATATTTTAAATAATCATTGAACAGAAGTCACGAAAATGTGACGACGTGATTCACAAGGTTATAATAACCATTCAAAACGATCATAGGCAAACGGCTGGCGACTCCATGTTGCTGTTTACCAAATCTCATATGGTTATTAAGACAGTACAAACAAAAATATATCGACATTACGTGAAAATTCAAGAGGACACAGATAACGAAACTATGAGCACGTAGGAACCAAGCGAGGTACATGGGAAAATTATTCAGCAGCCCCAGTCCTAATTTTCCCACCGTTTTCGAGTTAACTTATTAGACAACCTTGTTGTAACGTTAATCAATGAAATTTAAATGGTGTTGAGAAATAATTCTAGTTATTTGAAGGAGATGCCCCGGTATTGTCTCCTCGTAGTTACAGTTACCATTTATAATTCATAAAGGATGCTAAAAAGAGTAGAAAAGTTCTTTCGTTTAGTCTATAGATTCAATTTTCATTTTTCCAATGGCTAACACTTTCGTCGTCGTGTACCATGAGGCCCTCGGGCTCACTGGTCATTCTCGTCTTCCAATTACGTGTGAGATGGGATGGAACTAATCTCCAAGTTCCTCCCAATGTCTGACGTAATGGTATTTCTCACGCAACTACTTAGCACTTGTGCATGAGTTACTGCTTTCTCCCGTTACCGCTCATAATCCAGGCGACGATTCAGCACCTTAGAACAGACCAAATTATTATTCCTGACGAAATTATTCTTCTGGTCCTCAGAGTACAAAAATTACATTCCAATGAACGTGGTGTGGGTGGGTACGGTTAGCGACGCATCTGACTAATCAGTCATTTACATTACACTGCATCAATGTAGCACTATCTCTAAATAATGCAAATGGTTCTGAGCACTATGCGACTTAACTTCTGAGGTCATCAGTCGCCTAGAACTTAGAACTAATTAAACCTAACTAACCTAAGGACATCACACACATCCATACCCGAGGCAAGATTCGAACCTGCGACCGTAGCGACCTATCTCTCGCCGATCAGAAGAGCAACCATCTCACGCCCATAACCATAATCGGTACCACAGTTACTTGGTGGACAAATCATGATAGTTTCCGAATGTTGCACCGTTGTATATGGTGCTGTAAGCGTAATTAATGCTAAAGCTTTTGGACCAAGTTTCATAAACCTGTCATGTAGATGACAGTGGATTGTTTAAGGCATATTCAGAAGGTGGTGGCTCATGCCTTCGATACATTTGAAGAACATCATAATTTACCGTCATGAGATCCGCGGTCCATCATGAGGATCATAAAGTATTTATAAAACCACGTGTACAAGTATGAAATGCTGATTTCAGACAACAGATATAGCATGAATGCAGTTTGTGCTACAAAGATTAGACACTACGCCATTTTTTTGTGTCATTAACAAGCATCAGACGCGGGAGTGATAAACTGGAAAAGTGAGTGCATAGTCTTGCATTGTTATATTCAATATGTCGAACTTTATACAGAACAAAGAGCATTCGCGGACACCATTAATTTTTAGTATCCATTTGTAGAAAACTGTTGCTGAATCACACCGACTACTTCAACAAGCGAAGCTTATCGTGAACAGGCTCCGTCTCAAGATACGTGTGAACGATGATTTGGGCGTATCAAAAATGGTGACTTCGATGTTGCAGACAAGGAACGTGGAAAACCGCCAAAAAATACTAATATATGAAATTGGAAGCTGTGTTGAACGAAGATGATTCGGAAATACCGAAACAACTAGTCGAACAATTGGGTGTCAGTCACAAAGCCGTTTGCAATAGGCTACTAGAGATATGAAAGATTCAGAAGACGGGTATATGGGTACGACATGAGTTGAACTACTGGCAAAAGGAAAAGCGCGGAAACACATGTTACATTTTGCTCGCTCGATACGTAAGGAAGACATTTTTGCTTCGTTTTGTTACAGGGGATGAAAAGTGAACTTATTTTGAGAATCCTCAGCGCAAATAATCTTATGTAGACCCAGGCACGCCATCCACATCGATCGCAAGTCCTAATCGCTTTGGCAGACTGACGATGCTTTGTGCTTGGTGGGGCCAGAGGGGCACGGTCTATTATGAACTGTTAAAACATAGGAAAACGGATAATACTAAACATTACCATCAGCAGTTGACCGATTTGAACCGCTCGCTGGTTGAAAAAAAAGTCGCAATACCGAGAGGGGCAACACAGAGTAATTTTTAATCGTAACAGTGCTTCTTCACATTCGGCAAACCCTGTTCGCCACACGTTGGAAGCACTTGGCTGGGAAGCTCTACTCCTTGCGGAGTACTCACCAGGCTTTGCTATTCCCCATTAGCAGTTGTTTCCACTGATGGGTCACGGACTTGCTGAGCAGCGCTTTGGTTCTTACGAAGATGTGAAAAAATGTCTCGATGATTGATTCTTAGCAAAAGAGCAAAATTTTTACTGGCGTGGTATTCACAGATTGCCCGAAAGATGGGAAAAATGTATAACAAACGATGGAGTATACTTCGTATAAGGCAATACTTACCACTCTTCTGATTTCAACATGCTTTTCAGACAAAAAGTGCGCATTTCATATGAAATGCTACTAGAATGGCTGATACTAGAAAGCCGCGTTTCGTAGTTGAATGTTGATATACCACGAGGGAGTACGCTCTCAGGCACGTTTTATGTTTGACGATGTTATTTATGTTACTATGTAACAACAGTGACACTTAAGGTATTTTTTTATCTGAACCCATTGACATTACAACGTCCAGTGGTCTGTTGTAAATTATTTTATGAACGTGATGGTGATCTATGGACCGAAACTGGTTGTTCAACTAAAAAATTTTATCAGCAGCTCCTGGTTGCAAATCATGATGATCCTCGAAGTTTGGTCACTGGTTTGTGAGAATAAGGAGATAATTTCGAAAGAGGTAACTGCTCAATGAACATTTGGCACCAGCCATATATCCACGAACGTCAGTGAGCATAGACTCAATTGGAGCAGGGAGTAGAGTAAGACTTATGAAACCAAGAAACACTTAACTATGAAATAAGAAAATTGTAAACCAAATAAATGTAGTCTGATATAATACGCACATCTCCGCCCGTGTATGAAATCATAATCCGTTGTTTAGTTAACTTCAGTTCCGTATCCCTACAAAAAAAATGGCTATGAGCACTATTGGACTTAACTACTGTGGTCATCAGTCCCCTAGAACTTAGAACTACTTAAACCTAACTAACCTAAGGACATCACACACATCCATGCCCGAGGCAGGATTCGAACCTGCGACCGTATTCCTACAGTTGGTGCAAGTTGTTAACAAAGTGGTCTCGACGTTTCATCTTACAACTTTCACATTCTTTGACAGCGGTCAGCTTGAGGACATTCATTGTGTGAGGAGGGCTCCTGAGACGTGGCACTGTAATTTTTCCTCTTCCGACGTGTGCCTATTAGGGTTCATGTCAGCAGACACTGCAGGCCACTCGTCCGGTTGTTTCTCGCCTCATCGAAGGAAGTGTTCCCCGAATTGGCGCATCGTGTTCGTCCATTATCGTTTCGAATGACGAACCCGCAGCCGAATTGTCCACTACGTGTTAGAAGCTTTAGTCACGACACCGTGCTGTACTCTATGCCGTCCGATATTGATGCCAGATCCAGATACCAGCCCAAACAAGACCCACATGCATACCACGAGCATGATCTAGCAGAACAGTCGTATATGATGATTATCAAGTGTCCCACAGATCGTACACTCGTGAGTAGAATGCAGATCACAATATCAGATTCAGTTCCACGTGTTCGCTAAAACACCGTTTTCAGAAATAAGTGTTCTTTTTCTACTGTTGTTCGTAACTGAAGGCTACAGGCTACATTTGTTATATGGTGACGGCATCATGCTGTCTAGATCGATAGAATTCTCAAAGTTGAAACGTGCTAATCTGTTGCGTTCTTGTAATTCTAACAATAATTTGTAAGTCATCCACTGGTGTTCTTTACCGATGGCGATTACTAAGAGGTATAATGTCAGAGTTTTGTGCCTCTTGATAGCTGACCAATGCCCGAATAACGTCCTCGTGGTATATTCCATTGCGGTAGGCAAGTTAAGTGGTGACAGACGTTACATGAAATCGGGTTGTCGTGCGTGTACATGTGCACGGAACTGGTTTCGGAACTGCGACTATGATGGTGTACTTCCATGCGTTCGGTCATCTCATTTTGGTAATTATTTTGATACAGTGCTACCGAGCGATGTGGTGTGGGGTGGGGGGTAATAATCCTAACTATTGGTATTCGCTACATCGTCATTCAAAGACACTTGTATTGTCTGTATGTGCTTTATACTTAACTTCGCCGTTTACAAGAGCCTATAAACTACTTCTGCGGTCAGCCAGAAAGCGATGGAGAACATACTGACGATAATTTACAGCCTGCAAGTCCACATTACTCTTTGTGCTCACTGAAAGAAAACGTTTCTTCTAGGTATTTACTCAGTGGGTTCAGGAACTCACATTATAAATAAAAGTGTTGAAATTTAAGTGATTGATCTATTAAGTAAAAGTTTACACACACAAAATATAATAATATCTCTAATTATGACAATAATATCGCTATCGGAAACAGCAATAGAACAGTTCAGAGGCGACCTCTACGAGAAGTTCCAAGTGAAATGGTTTACCGCCGTGACTTCTAATCATCGCCTTAAATGTGGAAAATACTCTCGCCACTTGCCACGTGGTTTTGTCAACATCATGGGTGGCACACAGGTATTCCGTGAAATCTAACCAATTCAGGACAGTGTACAGTCCTCGCGAGTTCACTTCCTACTTTTACCGAAAACGCCTTTAAATCTGTTCAGTTTGGACGTCATTCGAGGTACAACTCACACGGGTGTTAGATTGACACGGATATCTCGGTGCGAAGTGTCCCTCCATCCTGTCTTTCCGGCTGTATTTATACGGGGAAAGCAGACCGCCAAACGGCATTCGAGGGTTGGATTCCCTCACTTCCTCATTGAGGACTCGCACTGCCTGCGCTACTCTCAGGGTGTATCTTCGACGTGGAAGAGCCCCAACCGTGCTTGTCGCGTTGTTGCCCGTCTGCACGCCGCCGCCGCCGCCGCCGCCGCCGCCGCTTGGTCGCCGTCTGTCGGTGCTCGTCGATTCCTCTTCTGCCGCCGCCACCTGGTCGCCGCTTCTTCAGCCGCCGCCACCGCTGTCGCCGTCTCTTGGTGCTCGCCGCTTCTTCTGCCGCCGTCTCTCGGTGCTCGCCGCTTCTTCTGCCGCCGTCTCTCGGTGCTCGCCGCTGCCGCCGTCTCTCGGTGTTCGCTGCCGCCTGCAATCATGGACGCCCCAACTACCACATCTACACCTCTCCTTCACCTGCCCCCACTGTCACGTCATGGAGTGCTTCCTCTGGGATTCACCCGTCTCATGCACCTCCCCTGCTCACAGTCTCCTCCCCATCTATCTCCTCTCCATCGCTGTATCCCCACCTGTAAGTCACTCCTGCTCCTACCCCTGCTACTGCCCCTGCTGCTTCTCCCGCTCCTGCCTCTGTCCCTGCTCCCAACCCCCCTCCCACTCCTGTCGCCCGCCAAGACGACTTTCCCCCTCCCCCCCTGCGACTACCACTGCTTCCCCTGCCAGAGTCTCCGCCCGCCGCGCCACAGTCGCCTCCAAAGAGCGCCCTACCCTCTCATCCGGTGCTACTGCCTCACAGGAGGGCCCTGCCTCCCACCACCTCCCCATCCATCCAGTCCCTCATCCCTCCTCCCAGGCAACACCCGCCAAAAAATCTTCCAAACGGCCCAGTGGCGACCTCTCCTCTACTCCTTCCTCCAAAAAGCCACTGCCCGCCCCACTTCCCACTGACCCCGCTATGGATACCACCCCACCTCCCTCCTCTCCAGCCCCCTCCCTGTATACCTTTGTCCTAGCCAACCCTGATCCGAAATTCCTGGATGCCCGCACCCTCACCCTTGAAATCCGGAAGTGCATCCCCAGTGCACCCATCACCCAACTTATCCCTCGCAGAGACTCTGTTCTCATCAAGTCTCCCTCTCCGTCCTTCTATACTGATCTCCTCCGGCGCCTTCCCCGCATCACCTTTGGGCCCCACGCATCCCTCACCCTATTCCTTACATCCTCCTCTCCTCGTCAACCCCAACCGCCTAGCCGTCCGCCGACCCTCACTGCCGTCATCACAAAACTCAGCCCTGTGGTCACGGAGGCTGAGGTGTTGGCGGAACTGAATGCTCACCCCTCCGTGGAAGTCCGCTCTGCCCGCCGTGTTTACAACTCCTCTGGCCCTACTTTCCTCATGCGTATCTTTACAGAGTCCGCCTCCTCCATCGACCACCTCCTCACGCAGGGAGCCATGATTTTCAACCGCCGCCACCCTGTTGACCCGTCCCGTTCCCCTCCTCAATCCTACCGCTGCCAGTGTTGTCTTCTGCACAATGACCACCTCACCCAAAACTGCAAGAACCCACCCACCTGCCCCCATTGTAAAGCCTCCCACTTCCTCAAACAGTGTCCCAACCTCGCCTCCCTCCCATCCTGCAACACCTGCAATGAACCTCACCCCACCTATTCCTCCAAATGCAAAGCCAAGCCCCCTCCCACCAACCCTGCACACACTGTCCCCGTTCGCCCCATTGACCCACCCATCCACTCTAACAATTCCCTCTGCCCTCCCCCTACAGCAGAAGACATCATCCGGTTCCTCACCGTCGTCCTGCAGAACATCCACCCCTTCCAGCGCCCCCACACACTCCAGCAGATTTCCCTCGCTGCTCACTCTGTTTTCCACTTAAACACCTACGCCACATACTCCCACAACAAGGCCCACTTTACCTTCACCTGCCTAGACACCCTCGTTTAAGCCCCTCTCTCCCCTTCCCGCACCCTTCCCACACCCAACTCCGTTGCTTGTCAACAGTATCGTCTCCTCTACCTCAACATTCGCTCCCTCCCTGCAAACAAATACCTCTTCATGCATACCCTCTCCCAGCACCAGGTTGACTCCTTCATCCTTAATGAAACCTTCCTCCAACCCCACCATGTGGTCCGCATCTCCCCTTATCTCCTTCACCACACTGACAATCCCCTTCCCCTAGCTCGAGGTGGGGTCGCTATCGGCCACCCCAGGCATCTCCCTGTCCGGCCACAACCCCTCCTCAATGACCCAACCGAACACCTTCTGCTCAGTCTCTTTTTTCCCTCCCTCACCATCACCTGTGCCACTATATATGCCCCGCAGCTCCTCTCCCCTTTGACTTCATTTCCCATGTTGACCGTATCTTCTCCACCTATGTGATCGCCACTGACCTCAACATCCACAGCCATGACCCTGCCACCCTTCGGCGGTGGCATCAGTTCCTTGCCACCCTCCATGGTGACCTTGTTCCTCTCCCACAGCACACCCGTCCTGAAAGTAACTCCACCACCGATGTTATCCTCGCTTCCCCCAACCTCCTTGGTCGCATTGCCATTGATGTCCTCGATCCCGTCGGTAGTGACCATCTCCCTGTCCTTCTCACCATCTCCTCTACCTGTCCTGCCACTGCAGCCACCCGCCCAACTTCCCCTCCAAAGTCTGTCCATGACTACCACTGTGCCAATTGGGATGCCTACCGGGAATCCACTGCCTTACAGGTTGAAAGCCACCCCCTCACTTTCCACCACCCTGATGACATCACCCATGCCTCTTCCTTCCTTCAGAAGACCATCACTGACGCTGTGGAGGCTCATGTCCCTACCAAACTCATCCACCCTCACCGCCCTACACTTCCTCCACAGGCTGTCCTTGTTCTGCGTGAATCCCGCAGGCTCTACTGCTCCTTCCTCCGCACTTGTGACCGGGATTCTCTCACCCGCCACCGGCAATTACAGCGACATATCCGGAACCTCCTTACAGCAAAGAAACGCCGGGACTGGCATCAGACACGAACGCGCCTCAACTCCACCCTCCCTGTCAACTCCTCCAAGTACTGGTCAGCCTTCCACCGCCTTACTGGTAGCCATCCCACCCCGCATTACCCCATCCTCCATGACGATCGACCCTTCCTGACAACCTCAGTAAGGCTAACCATTTTGCTTCCGAGGTCTTCTCCATTCCTGACGATCCCCATTTTGATGACTGCCTCTTCCCCACCGTCCTTGACCGCACTGACACCTCTCTCCCCCCGCTCGCCCCTAGCTTCCAGTACTTGGATCAGCTACCCCCCTCCGACATCAACACTCCCATCACCATGCAAGACATCACACTCGTCCTCCACTCCAAACGCAACACCGCCCCTGGTCATGATGGCGTCTCCTACCGTCACCTCAAGGAATTCCCTGCATCCTTCCTGTCTGTCCTTGCTACCCTGTACAATGTCCTCCTCTCCACTGGATTTTACCCTGACCTGTGGAAGTCTTCTCGTGTCCTGCTGTTCCCTAAGCCTAACAAACCCCCCTCTGCTACCTCTTCCTATCGTCCCATCTGCCTCACCTCCGTGATCAGTAAGGTCTTTGAGGCCATCCTCTCTCGACGTATCCACCTCCACCTTAACCAGCACCGCCTCCTTCCTCTTACTCAATGTGGCTTCTGGCCTTCCTTCCCTGCTGACGACCAGCTCCTTAGCCTTACCCATCTTCATTCCCTCCAACTTAACTCCCGTCGCTCTGCTATCTGTGTTTCCCTTGATCTCCAGAACGCCTATGACTGTGTCTGTCATCCCGGGCTCCTTTTCAAACTCCAGACCTATGCTCTCCCCATCAACTCCGTCCGTCTCGTTGATTCCTTCCTCTCCCATCGTCCCTCCTGTGTGACTATCCACAATTCCAACTCCCGTACTTCCTACCCCTCTGCCGGCGTGCCCCAAGGTTCTGTCCTTTCCCCTCTCCTCTATCTCCTGTACACTGCTGATATGCCCAAACCTCCCCCTCCTGTTCTTTTTTTCCAGTTCGCTGACGACACCGCCTTCCTAGCCCTTCATCCTACCCTTCAACGGTCCCAACGTACCCTCCAAACCCACCTTGACCGATTCACCACTTGGTGCAACCAGTGGTTCCTACGTGTTAATCCCTCCAAGACCCAGGCGATCATCATAGGCCGCACCACCCGCTCCTTCCGCCTCCATGATATCTACCTCACCATTTGTGGCCATCGTATCCACCTCACTCCTACCCTCAAATACCTTGGCCTCACACTCGACCGCCACCTCACCTGGACCCCCCATCTCCTTACCATCCAAAACAAAGCTCACAACCACCTCCGCCTCCTGAAACTCCTGTCGGGCCGGACGTGGGGTCTGCATCCTTCCACCATCCTCCACACCTACAAATCCATGATCCGCCCTCCAAATCCTCGAACGCCATGCACTCCGCCTCGCCTTCCGCATCCACCTTCCGTCCCCCCCGCGCATCCTCTATGACCTCATACCCTTCCCCCACCTTCTCCTTCTCCTTGAACACATCCGCACACTATATATTGTCCACCGCCTTGATCCCCCTCACCCCCTGGTGTCTCCCTTCCTCTCCACTCCCAACCAGTTGCCGCACCTTTACCGTTGTGTCCCTCCCTCTCTCCATCTCCACACCCCCCATCTCCTTTCCCAACACAACTTCCACCGTCTACCACTCCCGGATGATGAGCTTCGCCCGGACATCTACCCTTCCTACCAACTCTAACCCACTCTTCCTGCCTCCTCCTCAGGGCTCCCTCTCCTCCCCCTCCCTCCTTCTGAGCGGATTTCCCCTCCTACTCCCCCTCCATCTCTTGTGCCTTCTTTCAGTGTCTCTGCGCTCCCTCCTGCCCTGTCTTCCCTTTTCCTCTCCCACCCCATGTGTCTCCTACCTCTTCGTGAACCCATGGTTGCCCCTCCTCTCCTCATCCCACCACTTCCCCAGCTGCCCCATGCTCTTCCCTCCTTTTCCATCCTCTCTGACCTTTCCATCGGCAGGTCCCACCTGGTAGTTTTATTCTTCGTCGTGTGTGCTCCAAGTGGGTTTTAAGTGTGTTGTTTCGGAGTGTTTTAATACTGTGGCCAACTTTTAACCTGTGCATGCGCATCCAGTGTCTTCTCTGTGTTTTAAGAATCGCCAACTGTGTTTTTTAACTTTCTGGTGACTTTTTTGTCCCCAATGAACGTCTACATGTCAGTGTATTTTTACCTCCATTTTCTCCCCTTACTCTGTTGTATGTTCCCCTTTTTTACCTCCTTATGTATGTATTATTTTATTCTTGTTTTAGTTGTCATGTCACTCGGCTGAAGATCGGCGGATTGTGCTGCTGACACCCCTCCCCTGCCCATATGGGGCAGGGGAATGAAATCACAATAAAGAAAAAAAAAAACCGCCAAACGGAACAGCTGCCATCAACCGCCGTAGGCACAGGCAGCAGTATCTGAATGGCCCCTTCTTGGACAAGTATTAATTAATGGCTCTGTGACTGAACAATTTACATTCTTTTTCATTTTTATATAAATAGAGTTAAGATTCATTTAATTACTGAAAAAGTTTTACCTCGACTACATTCAAATCTTACTTGATAGAATTTTTAGAGCAAGACCGACAGTACAACGGGACCTCTAAACTGCCTCTTTAAGATTCCTTGTACTTACAATTATTTACAATTGTCTTGAAACTTGGTGCAGCTGTTTTGTAGCGGGAATGTAATCGAGTGCCTTAATTAGAACTTTCTGTTACAAATACTAATTATCTATTATGCATACGGACATAGGTTTTTTAGTAAATAACTTCAAAGCTAATAGAGGTAGCTTATTGGTGTCACACATACAAGATTTTTACATGAAACTTGGCTATATATGAATTTTTATCTTTCTGAGGTCTAATATTTAGCGCCTTTAATTTTTCGTAAAAACGTCTATTTTGACCAAAATATTGCTCTGATCCATTTAAGACTTCTAGGTTTTAATTGTGACGTACATTTGCGTATTCTCAACAACTTTTAGCTTTGAAGTCTTGTTATTCAGCGCCACTAATTTTGTTTATTAAGACTGTATATTTGTCTAACATATTCATTTAATCATTCTGAGATCTTACAATGTTATAGTTAAAAAAATGTTCCCGGACTACTACGCTGTAGTCGTATGGATTTCACTTCAAAACCCGACGTTTGGCCCTAATGTGTCGAGGACACTTTTGAAGGGGAATCATAGCTACTTTGAGTGTCCGATTTACAGCTTGATTCGCTTCTGATTCCAGCAAAATTCCGTCCAGACGTGTTCCCGTGCAATGGCGTGACGTTATATGTTTTGAATACGCGAGCGCAATTGGTCGTTGTCGACTGCCGTCTTCCGCTTTTGTTGTCATCCCTTGGTGGAAGACTGGTACACTTCTTCTTCAGCAACGGAACCCAAATAACATACAATTTCACACCTTTACCCTTCCTATTGAAATTCTTGGGAGGGTTTTGCAATCTCTGTGGCCCCTCTGTATGCCCTTTCATGGTGTCCGCTTGTGGCAGCCAGTACTTGGGTGCTATCAAAGTGGTAGTCTCCTGGCTGTAAGGCATGTTCAGCAACAGCTCTTCTGTCAGTAGCCCCTCTTCTGCAATCGCCCCTGTGCTCTTACGATATTAACATTAATATACTGAAGCACGCACTGACAAAGTTTGGGAAAGGTCTTTTAATTTTTAATTTCACTCTTAGGTTATGGTACAACCCTTTGTCTGTTAAGAGGAGACGCGTTATGGTGATTCGACGATGGAAGCAGGGAACGGAGGTAAGCCCCGGCACACTCGCTCGCCTCTGTATCTCTGGATGATATAGCACTTGTTTCGCCTCAAATGGACTCGCATTCGGGAGGACAGCGGTTCAGACACGAGTCCGGCCATACAGATTTATGTTTTCAGTGATTTCCCTAAATCGCTTCAGGCCAATGTCGAGATGACTCCCTCGATACGACACGACCAATATCTGTCCCCATCCTTCCCTAACCGGAGCTTGGGTTCCGTCACTAATGACCGCGTTGTCGACGGGACATTAAACACTGTTCTTCTCCTTCTCCTGTTGGAACATTGCTCTTTTTCTCCCGGTGACCTGTGTTCAGTTGCCTTTGTGTTAGGTAGACTTTCTAGAATAACTAGAGGTGTATTTTTTTTTCTCTGTGTGCCGTGTTATGAGTATCCTGACAGGTTTCAGAGGAATGAGCGTTCCTATCGAAAACATCTGACATATGTAGCCGGCCTATGTGGCCGAGCGGTTCTAGGCGCCTCAGTCTGGAATCACGCGGCTGTTGCGGTCGCAGGTTCGAATCCTGCCTCGGGTGTGGATGTGTATGCTGTCCTTAGGTTAGTTGGGTTTAAGTAATTCTAGGTCTAGGGGACTGATGACATATGTTAAGTCCCATACTGCTTAGAGCCATTTGAACCGTTATTGACAGATGTAGATGGACCCAGTATACTTGTTATTGGTGGCAGTCGAGAGGGCGGTTGAGAGAAAATAAGCGTCGTATCCCGAGTTGTTTCATCTCACTGCAGTGCTGAGAGCAGCTGCCAACTTTGATTGCGATAACTGGTGACTGCAGTCTTAACGTAACTTCTCAGAAGGCTCACGCGCCACTTGATGACGGAATCGCGTGTGAATGTGCAGCTGGTTCTGAGACGGTCCGGCGCACGTATCGCGCACAGGATCTCCAAAAGCAATGCGACGGCAGGGCTCTCAGAACGTCTGCGGCGTAGCCTCGATGAGGTTTCCGTCCGTCGCAGTGCCGCTGAAGGTTTTGACGATTGTGACCATCCGGTTATTTCTGCCGTTCAAACACCTCTTTCATATCCTCTAACTACGTAATAAGGCCAGGGCGATTTGGAAAAAAATGTTGCACAATGACAGAATTGAGCTACAAGCGGGGGATAAATAATCTATTAATCCCTTTGAAATACGGTTTAGTCAAATTACTCGTCGCCACATTGGAATTCGGCTCGATGGAGAAAGATGAAGCTTGCAGCAGCTACTTGCGCAGCAGCTTGACAATGGGTGGAGCATAAGGAGGCCCACACGATTTGTTGAAGATATGAGCTAAGCTCTGTAAAAAAGTCACTCTTTATAATTTATGCTTATGGGATTGACATAATGATATCAGACGCGTCAGACCAATGTCCTTGAATGAACTTGCTGTTAAATCTTATTGAAATATTGAAAGGGTATCTTCTGGTAAACCTTCCGGGATGTAAGACTCACCGGAGGAGAAACACCCCTCTGAAGATGTCCAGCGCAGCTCTGGATGAAACGTTAGGAGCTGAAGAGTTTCATGGACCACGTCCTTACATCCCGGAAGGTTTACCAGAAGGTATGTCATCCGGTCGTGAAAGCTTTCATACTATGATTGAAAGGGTAGTTAGTAATTTACGATTTGCAGTGCTCGTAATTTTCATTGTCGAGGATATACGGTATGTTGCTGTGTGTTAATTCAGCATAACTTCGTTTTTCTTGGTTCTTTAGAAAGTATGAGTCACTGAGCGAACTTTCAGGTTATTAAATACAATGTAAGATATTTATTGAAAGTGGACAATATTAAGTGAAATTAGAGGAGGACAGTTATTCTTCGACATAGAATATTTGGAGTTTAAAAGTTTTACCTAGAGACGAACTTTATTCAACATGTTGTCAGATACACACTTAGGGCCATAAATACAGGGTTTGGTCAGTTATACGTTGCCGATATCAGGGGATTTTTAGTACTATGCCTACTACGTGGTGGACGTTTCACCTGAGATAGAACTCCATATGTATTCAAGCGCCCAGAAAAGGGAGTTTCGAACACACTGCGGTTTGGCACATATTTCAAGATAACCACGTCATATAACAGAAACGTTACACTATCTTCACATCTTCTCTAGTTTGGAGAAACTGAATGTTGCACAAACTATAAAGTTGCAGTGTGTGGCTGGCTTCTGCACTATCGGATACAGTGGCATTCCTCGGATGGCGGGTTCTCTGTCGTACAAGAATGCGATGGCGGCTTAGTGCTGTTACCGAGCGGGGTAGCGCAGTGGTTAGCACACTGAACTTGCATTCAGGTGGATGACTGCTCAAACCCGCGTGCGGCTGTCCTGATTTAGGTTGGCGACTTCCCTAAATCGCTTAAGGCAAACATCGGGATTGTTCCTTTAAAGCGTTACGGCCCGTTGCTTTTCCCACGCTCCCCTAGTACGACCCTGTGTTCCGTCTCTAATGACCTCGTCGTCGACGGGACATTAAACACTAATCTCTTCCTGCTCCTCTTTACTGCAGTTTGCTTACGATCATGAGAGTTGAAAGTGATAATGTCTCCCGGTACATCGATCTCTGGGTGACAAGCAGGCGCCCCGCTACAGTTTCTACTGCGCTGAGAAAGGCTCACATTCCCTCGACAGAGTACGAGCTGCCCAGTGGTAGCTGTGTGTACTTCGAAGCATCAATTCCAGCGTCCTAGGGCAAAAAGTTGTGGGTGGACGTAGGATGGCTGGGCACTCACATCGTACTCCCGAGACGGCTGATTTGCCCAACATAGCGGTAGGCTGCGTCATCGGCACTATGCTGACTGTCAGATTCTGGTCTTCACGTAACAGTCCCAGCTCTGCAACAATGACAGACTGGGTTAGTCAGGCGTAAATACATTAAAGCACTGAGTTCCGTTTTCTATCCTGCTATAGTTTTAGTCACATGCAAGAGGGTCATCATATTGTACCGTAACACCTACCTGTCAGCCATTTTGGTGTTGAGTTTTATGCTGACGTTCGTGACCTCTGCTGCCATGCGGAAGATGTGATGAATTTCTGAAATGCTTTCAAGACGGCGTTACCCAGACATCGGGTCTTTCTCTGTCCTTTGGGTCGGTGGTATGCCCCTCTGAGCGGCTTGTTCAGCAGAATGCAAAAACCGGTAACCATTAATGATGATCATTCGTGAGTCTCAAGCTGCTTGTTTTGTGTTTGAGTCTTTGCTGCTGAGAGTTTGGCTCAAATGGCTCTGAGCACAATGGGACTTAACTTCTGAGGTCATCAGTCCCCTAGAACTTAGAACTACTTCAACCTAACTAACTTAAGGACATCACACACGTCCATGCCCGAGGCAGGATTCGAACCTGCGACCGTAGCGGTGGCGAGGTTCCAGACTGTAGCGCCTAGAACTGCTCGGTCACACCGGCCGGCGCAGAGAGTTTGTAAGGTTGTCTGAGTACCTGCCAGGCGTCTCCTTATTCCAGGTTTCATCTCAGTAATCGACTCGGGGCGTGACTGTCATAACAACTTGTGTAGTTTCTGCGGCGGCAGTTGGGGCTCCGGTGTTATGCAAAGCAGGTGCAGGCGCTGCATAGTGGGGAAGCGATCTTCTGACACAAATTCCTGTGCCGTCTCTGTTGTGACACTGTTAGCTCTGCTGCAGTTATAGAGCTGCTTTTAAGTGCGTCTCAATAATCTAACACATACCAATGTTCTGGTCTTGTATGAACTGTCGGAATTATAACAAATGTAATGGCATCGGCATTCCACTTCACTATCAGCTGGATGTCTAGGTAGGGTTTAAGGGCGCTCGCTGGATGTCTAGTTCTGGGAATGTCCCATCAGAATGATGGTACTGATGTGCGAAAGACTTTCCGAAGATACTTGAAATAAGTCGGCGATAGTGTTTGATAGTTCAGCAGGTGCATTTTTGTCCACTGCTATGGTCTTAACAAAGAATCGGAGCAGTTCGGTGACTTCAGTTAGCTTTGGATAAGTCGCTCGCACTTTGACTCTTCTTTGCTTGGATTTCAACAACTGCACTGTTGTAGTATCAACGTTTGGGTTCTCTGGTTCTGTAGTCGTTAAAGAGCGGACAGCTTTGACGATGGTAGAGACTGTGATATTGCTGGAACTGTATCGTGCTGTGCAGCATCCAGACATGCAGCGCAGTGGGATGTCCTGGTGTCTTTTCATTTCTTTGCGTTCAATGACGGATATCTCTTCACGCTTCTTCTTGCATTTAAAGCTGCCTGAATACACTTGGCCAGAATTTCTGAATTTAATTGGCCAAATGTTCTATATTTCACTGACGTTTTGTTGCAGATGTGCATCGGTAACTGTTGTGTCATTACCCACACTTCACTCCTTTGCATGGTGCGATAGCGAACGGGGTGAAACAGTACCTGGCATTTACAGCACCGCACTGGGCTACAGCGCTGTGTGGTCTGTCAGCGTGCACTAACGGCCCACACAGCCGAGTAACAAGGAATTTATTTCGATGCTATGTTATTTCCAGACGCCTGACAATTCGCAATAGATTTACTTTTTGTGTTCATGGCATATTCAGACCGTGACACTGGTAGGGACCTGTCATAAGTTTTCCAGTGCTTCTTTAAATAAAGAAGTCGGAATTTTATATCAAGGGATTCAACTCCCGACCGGGTCGGGGATATTCACCGCCGGGTACTGGATGTTTGTATTGTCCTCATCGTCCCATTTGCGAAGTGGCGAGATTGGAAACGGAAGTATTGGGAACTTGTAAGGGCGCTGATGACCACATGTCGTGCCCTTCACAAACCAACATCATCATCATTATCATCGGAGTGTGACGAATGGTGGCTATTAGATCCTGCGGTCGGATGGCCGTTAAAGTGAAGCAAAGGATACCCTCAGCTCCAACTTTTTTTGAGATACTCTAATGTGGTCTTCAGTGGAGGGGAGGAGCTGTTTTAATGGTGTAGATCGCTAGTGTTGTCGGATGACGGAGCATGAACCGCGAAAATGCAGGCCGATCCGTGTGCTAAGTACTGATGTTTCACCTTTAGCGAGACAAGAATTTGTCGCATTAATGTTTACAATCGTATCTCCTTATCTACAGTGACGACCACGCCAAGGGCAGTGCACCGCACGGTCTCGGAACGTGTTGACGCTGTCTCAACAATCTGCTGCCAAGGAGAGATAACCAGAGTACTCTCTTGGGCTTGCATGGATATGCTCGGCTAATCTCTTAGCAACTCTGCACGGTGTGGAGATGGACAGCAGCACAGCCCTCCCACCAACGAAAGCCAGCATTGTCAATGATGACTTACAGATACTAGCCGAGGGAAGTAGAGGTTAATGCGTCTCCCATATAATGCGATATGTGGACACCATCAATTCGGATCAGAAAGCCTGATGTAAAAGTAACCAATTCTTCCTGGATACGAGATGAGCAGATCACAGTGACCGGGTACAATAGATTAGAAGATGATTCAAGGCGTAAGTCATCTAAGTGAGCAGGCAGTAGCAGTACATCACACCTTTGGCCTCATAGTTTCTTTTCTACAACGTAATTCTGAAGCCTGAGTAATCATTACTGCTCATCTAAAGAAATGACGTTACCCAAGAATGGTCTGCATGGCTGCAGCTTGATCTCTTTCCGCCATATCAGCAGGCTGATAGGTGTTCTTATGATACCTCAACTGTCACTTACGAAATAAAATTATACCGTTGTTGTTGTTGTTGTGGTCTTCAGTCCTGAGACTGGTTTGATGCAGCTCTCCATGCTAATCTATCTTGTGCAAGCTTCTTCATCTCCCAGTACCGACTGCAACCTACATCCTTCTGAATCTGCATAGTGTATTCATCTCTTGGTCTCCCTCTACGATTTTTACCCTCCACACTGCCCTCCAATGCTAAATTTGTGATCCCTTGATGCCTCAGGGTATGTCCTACCAACCGATCCCTTCTTCTAGTCAAGTTGTGCCACAAACTTCTCTTCTCCCCAATCCTATTCAATACCTCCTCATTAGTTACGTGATCTACCCACATAATCTTCAACATTCTTCTGTAGCACCACATTTCGAAAGTTTCTATTCTCTTCTTGTCCAAATTATTTATTGTCCATGTTTCACTTCCATACATGGCTACACTCCATACAAATACTTGCAGAAACGACTTCCTGACAGTTAAATCCATACTCGATGTTAACAAATTCCTCTTCTTCAGAAACGCTTTTCTTGCCATTGCCAGTCTACATTTTATATCCTCTCTACTTCGACCATCATCAGTTATTTTGCTCCCCAAATAGCAAAACTCCTTCACTACTTTAAGTGTCTCATTTCCTAATCTAATTCCCTCAGCATCACCCGACTTAATTCGACTACATTCCATTATCCTCGTTTTGCTTTTGTTGATGTTCATCTTATATCCTCCTTTCAAGACACTGTCCATTCCATTCAACTGCTCTTCCAAGTCCTTTGCTGTCTCTGACAGAATTACAATGTCATCGGCGAACCTCAAAGTTTTTATTTCTTCTCCCTGGATTTTAATACCTACTCCAAATTTTTCTTTTGTTTCCTTTACTGCTTGCTCAATATACAGATTGAATAACGTCGGGGAGAGGCTACAACCCCGTCTCACTCCCTTCCCAACCACTGCTTCCCTTTCATGTCCCTCCGTTAGAATGCCGTTATGTCTTCCCCTCACAAAGATGAGATTGCTGAGTTTATGTTTCCAACCCCTCGCTATCACGAGGTGAGGCAGTATCTCCCGAGTTTGTTCCGTGCGACACGTGAATTTTGCCTGGTTTGCGCTGACTTTGTGCTGACTCGACAGGACTTTTGAGAAAATTTTAATTTTTCCGTTGATATATTTCTGCGGTATATCATTCCCCTCTCCTTTAAGAAATTCATCTCATATTTTTCTTAGTTGCCTGCCTGTCGTATTGATAACGGAAACGCCTGGTTAAATCCACAGGACAGAGCAGGTAGTTTGAGTTGTGGAAAGGGGCCAAAAATGAGAGGCTGTCAGTTACACTCGAACATATATAACTGTATTTAGTTGCCTAAACATTACAGCGCCAATTTCCAACCTTAACTATCGACTGAATATGTCCCACAATCTGATGTCTTAAGGGAACAACCTCTTTAATTTTAAAATGGCTGAAGGCTCATGATTTAAAAACGCAACTACAATATAAACATCTTCAACATTTCGCGGCCCTGTCGGGAACTGTGTAATTAACAGCCTCAGTTGCACTGTTTGCAGTTCCAGTACAGCAGTTGTGGCTGCCGCATCGCGGTCGCGAAGTGGGGCCGAGGGAGTTCTAGATAAGTTTTATAGTCTGACGATAATTTATGGAGTTGTAGCTTTAGCTTGACGATATCCACTATGGAAAGACGGTAGTTACAGTTATTCTGAAAAAGGTTGGTTTATTCCGACTGAAACCTAGGTAAATTCTAGGCAAACAGTGCAACTGAGGCTGTTAATTATTAAAATTAATGTTAACAACTACAATAAATTTTTACAAGGCCGAAAGCCCAAGGCTTAATCCTTAAGTAATTTTTTTTTTTTTTTTTTAGGCTGAAGGCCCAAACAATCTTATGATTTAACAAGTAAGGAATTTAAATTTTAAGACGGCTGAAGGCCCATGAATGAAAAACGCAAATACAATAAATTTTCAAAAGGCAGATGGCACAAAGCTTCATCCAGAAAATTTATTTTTAAATGAGACTGAAGGACCAAACAATGCACGACTTGACAAGTAAGGGACTTTCAATTTTAAAACGGCTGAAGACCCATTATTTAAAACCAGCGAAAAGCATACAAAGTCAAACCATCGGCTATGAGCCATTAAAATACACAATCAAACACCAATAAGAAAAGGCAGTACAGCCATCGGGGCTCAGAAGTTTCCGGGAGTCGGTCTGCACTTGAAATATTAACGTTCGATTAGGGGAGACAGGTAGTCGGCCCAACTATATCCGATCCACCGGCAGCCCAACCAAGAGACAGTCAACGGACCCACCGACAAGACGACTTGCTTTCCACCTGACCAGTACACAAGGAACTCCAATGCCAAAACGTAAAATGCGTAGCCGCCCACAACCAAGTATGCATTAAGCTGTCAAAACTACACACACATGTTGGCCAGCAACAACAAGGTGAGGAAAAGACACTGTCTGAAATTTACGTCAGCGGCCAGGACAGGTAACCGGCCGAAGGGCAGAAAACTCCCCTGATGAACATGGACTTCAAATATCCAAAATACACTTAAATTCCACCGGGTGTTGAGCAAACATTCCCCAACTCGAACACTCACTGCTGCTCACGGGAATACACCCAACAGCCGACCATGAAAACCAACAGCACAATGTGAACAGACTTGCTTCGGTAATTAAATCACCACTCAGCTTTGAAGTCCTGGGTCGGTGTGCCACGAACCTCGTAGCAATCGGAACAGCTCCCACACACTCCGACACTGCGTAGAGACCGCCAGTGGCCCCAGCCCACTGCGCCGCGAGGAGATTTCCTCGCTGATCCACACCAACCGACCGACTGCCGCACACCCACTCGGAGACAGCAGGCAGCGACTATGGAATAACAAGGACGAATCATGAGTCGGCACACGCAGGCAACCCATAAGCGAACGCCGGCCAACATACACGTCGTTCGACAAGACGACCGGCTGAGGACAAACCAAGGTGGTCCCCACTCAAGTGCTATGTATCGGCAACCGTCGGGCGAGTCGTGGCTGTCCTGACATCACTGCAGCCGTGCCTCGACTGAACTTCTGCCGCGTCCTAAGTCAAACACTGCCAGGTCCGAACTGCACTGCTAGCGCCTCTCAACTCACTGGAAGATCCGAACTCCCTGCTAACACACGACAACGGGGAAGTAATACCAGTCAGCAAAGATAATACGCCAGGGCATATATCGACAAGCGCCGCTGCTGCCACTCACGGCCAGGCAAGGCGGCAACTCAGTGACACCAGTAATTGAAATTAACATAACGAGGTGGTAGTACAGTAAAAACAAGATGTCAAATGAGATATGGCACGGACACGAGCCACGTACGACTCAATAACTATACATTGTAAAGTATTCTGTTATTTAAAAGTTTGGAAAGGCTGCTCACAATGCTTTTTGTTGTATTCGTGAACTTATATTGTCTGTGTTGAATTCTTATACTCTAGTATACTTTTTGTTCCTTGTTACTACTATTTAGCCACTTGACAGGTATTTGACGGATTAGTAATACAGGTGGATCCGTCGTATTACATTTCAAGCAAAAGTAGAATGCACAAACGGTTACTAGAACCATGGCGGATCGGTTAATGGATAGACTTATAGACGTGATGTTATACTGTTGTTTATTTCTGTAGTTTTGTGTATGCGGTAACATTTTTTATGCCGAAATTCGTCCTATTTGTCGTGCTGTCAGCTCGTTTAGTGAATGCAATAGGTCAGGTTTCAAGGGGCTGTTGACAAATGTTACGTTTCCGCACTGGTAACATACCGGTTTTTACAGCCCATAGAACGTATAATTGGGGAACGGGCTCGTGGTCGTATCCGTGACAGTAGCTGCGAGATGGAATTGAGCTTCAGCTTTACCACAAGATGTAACATTTACTGATACATCACGGTTTCGCAGCTCTGTTTCGGTCCTTCCCATCGTTCATGATGACACCTTCCGATGACAAACGTCAGTAAGTGTAATGTTCTCCCATTCTCTGGATATTTTGTTGTGTTGTCAGCACTCCCCATTTGTAATCTTATACTTCTGTTTTCCCTAATGACAACTGTGCTCGTCCCTCTACGTTAGTGAGTATCGCTCTGGCTGGACAAATTGCGATGATATCTCCAACATGTCTTGTAAATTTGTTAATGAGATGAGGACATGAGACACGCATTTTTCTGACGTTAATAACATTTCTTGTGCCTGTATATGGATCGATTTGGGTACTGTTTATCGGAGAGGAGTGAACGACAAGCCTCTGGTACCATGTTTTCACTGTTGGAAACTGAATTGATACGTAGTGTAGTGGTCAACTCAGGAAATTATTGTGTGACATCAGACAACATGAACATTACACATGAGGTCGGTCGACGTTGGGCGCCAAAAATTTAGTGAATTCATAAAACTATTTTGTGACATCAGATACCGGTCGCCTCAACGATGGGCTCCATAAATTGTAGTGATCAACTCGGGGAATTATTTTGTGACGTCAGTTACCGGTCGCCCCACGATGGGTGCTGAATATGTAGTGAACTCTTGAAATTAAATGAAATCAAACACAATTTACAAACTTAAAGGGGTTAGTGCATGAAAGTAGAAGATTACTTATATGTTCAAAACATGAAAAAAATGTATTTATTTTCGTGCTGTTTACACAAAACAAAACAAAACTATGAATCTCAGGGCAGATTTGACTGGGCGTGGACACTACTCAGTTATTAAGGGGAAGGAGGAGGGAACGAATCGTCTCACCATTCTTCTTATCATTCGTCGTGTACTGTTGTTAGCGGCAGGCGCTGCGTCGGTGCGGCGCGACTCCCCGTTTCTGCTTCTCATCCAACTCTCAGCTCAACTCCTCTTCGAAACATTATTCCTTTAGGCGTTGTCGTTGGTGGACGAAATTTTCATTGTAGCGCTATGACAGACCACCATTTCATTGCCACGCCTCTCCATGCAGGGTGGAATTTTTCTATCTGGCGTGGGCTTGTATGTGCCTCGTAAATTTGCATCTTTCTCACGATTACAAATTCTTGGGATGTTTTCCTACCTTCCGAGGCTGCAGATGTCCATGAGTTCTCGGCACGGCACGCTTCTCGTTGTCAGATAGGCCTTTCGCATCGTGTCCGCCCTTGAGCGAGGTGCGGTCGTCCGCCCCGGCTCCTCGCTGTGTCCTTGCCAAAGGGCGGCGCCCGGCGGCTCGTCCGAGGTTGTCCGGCTCGGCCGCTCGAGGCGCGTTGGCGAAAGTGTCCGCTTTCAGACGTATTACAATAGAGTTTCGCTCAATCATAACTAAATTCAACAGTTGTTATGTGCTACAGTGAGGGCAGGTTTCTAACTGTATTTAGTGCTCTTCCCTTGACGAAGTGAAATATGAAATGGCGTATGGCGATGGCCTCCCGGCAGGTAGACCTCATCGCGTGGTGCAAGTGTTTTGAGGTGACGCCACTACGGCGACTTGTGCGTCGGTAAGGATAAAATGATGATGGAGAAGACGACAGAAACACCCAGTCCCGGAGCGGAGAAAATCTCCCACCCAGCCGGAAATGAACCCGGGGCCCCCGAAATGAAAAGCCGGCGCGCTGACCACTTTTTTTTTCTGCTGATCTAACTTTTTGGGTATCGTTCGTTGCGTTTGTTTGAGAGAGACGTCCCATGACGCTTGTTAAACTTCATCACTGACCCATGAACTCAGTTCTTTTGCCGGCCGCCGTGGCCTAGCGGTTCTAGGCGCTTCAGTCTGGAACGGCGCAACCGCTACGGTCGCAAGTTCGAATCCTGCTTCTGGCGTGCATGTGTGTGATTTCCTTAGGTTAGTTAGATTTAAGTAGTTCTAGGGGACTGGTTACCACAGATGTTAAGTCTCATAGTGCTCAGAGCCATTTTTTCTTAGATTTTTTTGTTATAGAAGGCAGCTAGCCCTCTGACCGAACACTGTGAGCTACAGCGGACTGACGAAGTGAAGTGTTATCGGGAATGCGGACACCTTTCTCTACATCCATAGTGGTGTGCCACCTAACAGAAAGGTTTTATCAGTTTCTTCTCTCTTGTGAAAATGTGTGTGACGGATGACAGTTCTTATTGATACTACACAGGATTGCACACTATGGCTGTTACCCAGCAATTACTTTGCGTGTGGTGCCTGAAAGGGCACGTGCAGCGACTTCGAAGGTTTTTATAGGAGTGTGGCGTTGGAGATAAAGTGTGTCAGGCGGTCAAGGAGAGGCAACAGAAGCGCAGGGTCCATCCCGAGAGCACAAAAGTGTGTGCCTCCAGAGCAGCAAGTGGTGAAATGCACTATGTGATGCAGCGACTAAGCAAGCGTGCAGACAGGAGGTGAAATGAGAGGAATTGTTGTATCCCAGGGCGCAATCAAAGTGGAATTGGTTTACCAACAACTTCAAGTTACAGCCCCTGTTCAAACAAAGGGAACTGACCTTTGTGGCCACATGTTAGAAAATTTCTCTTGCTGTACACTTGCAACATGGAGTATAGTTTCACATACGGTCCAGTCCAGATTAGCGCTGTTTGCCGGAACTTCATTCCCTGCTCACACTCGGTTGATTGTAAAAGGAAGGTAATTGGAAACTTGCTGTAATTCGTAATTTCATTACAAATTTATGGGCAACAATTTGTGTCGTGTTACTTAATGAGTGCAGTGATGGTTCATTTTTATAAAACTCTTTACTGTGCGAAAGGTGTTTATGTCAGTAAGAAAAACACCCTGAGGAAGACGCCGTGCAACAATTTTATAGTTGACAATGCGACGTCAAATCCAGAAGAATTTTATTGACTGTGACAACGGCCGCGGAAGGCTACTTTTATACGTAGCAGACTTTGGGGTCTGGGCAAGTTAACAATCTCAATTAAGCATCATTCGTGTCAATTTCTTTTATAAAAAGGACGAAATTCTTTTAAAAATAATTATAGGCAGATTTTTATGTTTTTTGTTTGTTTTAGGCATAGTCTGTTGTACTATGTAACCAATAGACGTTCTGGGGATAATGTACTTACAGGAGCAGTTACAATTAGATCTCTGGTGATGTGACCAGTCTGTTAAGGGCATGGTCGTTGAGTTTGGGGCAGTGTCATGTCTACTGCTGACTTGCAGTGGACAGGATACTAATCCCAACTCAACGGTGGGGTTTCTGTTTGTACCACGACGGTCTTGAGCATAGGAGATTATAATCATATCTTGGAAATATAATCATATCTTGGAATTGAATAATCTGTCCTACGCACAGACATATCAAGTGCAATTTAATCATATACATAACTGTATTCACGGCATGAAAGTTGTTAATACTAAACAGGTTCAGGAAGCCACCATTCATAAATTCCAGAATAGGCATGGAATTCCAAATGAAGTTGAATGCTTTAGAGTGCGACGCCACTTCGCTTGGCGATAAGGAGGAGAGTGCTCTATCTGATGAGAATATGGCTGAGGTTAACAGTGGGATAAGAGGGAGCGATAGTGAGTGAGTGTATGGGGCACCCCTTGAAAGCGAGGTCGTAAATGGCCAATCATGTTTACGGCATTCGACACCCCACATTTTGCAAGCAACCACAGTATTGGCTGCTAACGGCAACAGGGGGTGAGATTGGACGTATCCAATGATGAGCACGTGAGCCTACAGAGATTCGTTAGAGCTGCTTAGTCGATTAGCAACTCACAACAGTGCTGCAGTGCTACAAAGTTGAGCAGTGGAAACGGCAACGGCAGACAGAGCAAACATTGCATTATATCTACAACAACTATTACCGAAGTTGACATTTCGTCACAAAGCAATCAAAGGAATTTCACAGAGTGTGAAAGAAGTGGCAGATGAAATATTAGCGATTCTGCGGGATGAGTTAGTGGAATGTGTGGTGCTGTACACGTTCAACTGTGCGGACAGTGTATATGAGGAGTAAAATCGTGACGTGTGCATATCGAGTCATGTAGTTCACCATCCCAGCCACAAATCCCGTCTCCATCGAAACGCAGCAAAGGATAATCGTTGTCCAAGGAGCCGATACTAAACATCATCCGCAGCATAGAAAATAAAACAATTATGTACTGATTTCGAGTAAGTCCGCAGCAATATGACTATTTGGTGCATAAGAAAAAGGACGGATGTTCAATAGTGGACTAGGCGCACGTGTTACAAAAAAAGGTATTTGCGCATTTCAAGGATGCTAGATATAATTTAGAGATGTGAGTGAATTTAACGCACTATGTTAACATATCGAGCTGCGCGCAACATAAAGTAATTTCACGGGAAACAGTGGATGGTTGCATAACTTCAAACAATGCTAAAGAGTTGGAAGACGTAAGATGACGAAATTTCAAACAAAGTGTCAACTTGACGAGGCACAGCAAACTGATCACATCGTTAGGAATTTGTTTCCGACCAACCGAGATTTGAAGAGGAAGTGGATATGAAAGAAAGCCAAGAAATTAGCGGTACCAGGAGTGTTGTATCAAGACCAACTAACATCAATGCCTCAATCCATTTGCATTATGCCGACTTTTACTGCGGGTAGTAAATTGGCTGGAAACTTATTTATTGTGCTGCGAGAAGGCGGCGGGTGTGGCAGAGTCGTTCTAGGTGCTTCAGTCCGGAACCGTGCTGCTGCTACGGTCGCAAGTTCGAATCCTGCCTCGGGTATGGATGTGTGTGATGTCCTTAGGTTAGTTAGGTTTAAGTAGTTCTACGTTTTAGGGGACTGATGACCTCAGATGTTAAGTCCCATAGTGCTCAGAACCTTTTTGAGCTGTGAGAAGTTGAAGCTGCTCTGCCCCCTACAATTCCTTCTCGTGTGCGTGATCTTCAAAGGGCAGTAGAGAATGTTGTATCTAGACAAGACAGCCTAGACACAATGAGAGGAAGCCGAAAGGCACGCGCTTAAACTCACGCAGGCTGGCGTGAGGTCTGAAACAGGATACGTAATGAATGCTATAAAGAAAAGTACGCAGCTTCTGGAATACTTAACTTTAATCCATAATTGTAGAACATCGCTCTTGATGATACATGATTAATATAATAAATATCAATTGAATACGGCGCCTTGCTAGGTCGTAGCAAAGGTAGCTGAAGGCTATGCTAACTATCGTCTCGGCAAATGAGAGCGTATTGGTCAGTGAACCATTGCTATGAACGTCGGCTGTACAACTGGGGCGAGTGCCAGGACGTCTCTCTAGACCTGCCGTGTGGTGACGCTCGGTCTGCAATTACTGACAGTGGCGACACTCGGGTCCGGCGTATACTAATGGACCGCGGCCGATTTAAAGGCTACCACCTAGCAAGTGTGGTGTCTGGTGAGACACCATATTCTTCCCCCGCAAATCGGCGAACGGTTGTGTTATAAGGCTTCCGCCCGCCGTGGGGAGGACCCCATGTTGACGTATGCGACGAGGTGGGGAGCCTAACAACAGGCGAGGCTGTGCCACCCGCACCCTGCCATTCGGTCCGAGGGGAGCTAGGAAACGCCTGAAAACCTAGTCCAGGGTGCACGCCAACATGCGGTGTATGCGCCCGTAAAGAGACAGGCGGGGCCGAAGGGTCGACCTCCATCGCATCGGGGTACCCGACGCGCGAAGACGCCATGTGGTCCGGAGCGGGCAAGAGTTCCATGGCGGAGGACAGCTGGTCACGGGAAGCGATCGGCGGCGCGTGACCCAGGGAGGCGCTTGGCGGCTGCAGCGAAGCGTCCATTGCGGGCGTCGCCGGCGGGAGAACAGGCGACGGCGGCTGCTGCGGCGCGTCGCCATGGGGCAAAATGGAAGGCAGCGTCGGTAACACCTGGGGGTGAGGCGAGCCAGTAGATGGGTCCCCAGGGCGCTGACCGGACGGCACCGTCGCTGAAAGCAGACGGGGAGCGGCAGAACCCGTGCGACGACAGAGGCGCAGCTGATTGAGATGCCGACGCACCTCACCAGAGGCCCCCAAAACCAAATACATACCGCGGCCGAGGCAGCGAAGAATGCGTCCTGCGAGCCAACGCCGTGAACCGCGATAGTTGCAATAGTATACAACGTCGCCTGAAGCAAAAGCAGGTGTCTGCCGCTGCACAGGAACCTGATGCGGCAGATGTAGCAAAGACATCAAGGTTCGATGAGGACGACCGTGGAGCAACTCAGCCGGCGAGCGACCATCTCGGGGGTGAGAGCGATTCGAGGACAAAAAGAGCAATAACGCGTCCTCCCGAGAATGCGACTCTTTGAACTTCAACATCTGTGACTTGAAAGTCCGGACCAATCGTTCAGCGGCACCGTTTGACTGAGGCGAAAACGGCGCGGATGTCAGATGTTGAATACCATTGGCCTTGCAGAATGACTGAAATTCTGCGGACATGAATTGTGGGCCATTGTCGGAAACAATAGTCTGTGGAAGACCTTCAAGGCAAAAGATAAATGGTTCAAATGGCTCTGAGTACTATGCGACTTAACTTCTGAGGTCATCAGTCGCCTAGAACTTAGAACTAATTATACCTAACTAACCTAAGGACATCACACACATCCATGCCCGAGGCAGGATTCGAACCTGCGACCGTAGCGGTCACGCGGTTCCAGACTGGGCAAAAGATAGCAGATAACGCCTGGGTGGTGGCAGATGACATCATGGAAGACATCCGGACAACAAAAGGAAAATTACTGAATGAATCGACAACAACCAACCATCGAGCATTCCAGAATGGACCAGCAAAATCTATGTGTAAGCGTTGCCAAGGGGAAGTGGCTTTCGGCCATGCAAAGAATTTCTGCGGTGGTGCGGATTGTTGTTCGGCACACGCCATGCAAGAAGAGCACATATTTGTAATCGCAGCATCGATTCCGAACCAAGTACAGTGCTGACGAGCAAGTTGTTTCGTGTGCACTATACCCCAATGTCCTTGGTGGAGAAGCCGTAAGACAGAGGACTGTAACGAACGTAGGACCACAACCCTGGACTGATCATTATCAGAACGCAACAAGAAAACACCACGTCGTACAAAAAGTCTCTCCTTGTGAGCAAAAAATCGGCGAACCAACGGATCCTCGATCCGCGATTTCGACAAGGACCATTGCGTAGCAACAAAACGCAAAACGGTAGCAAAAAGAGGGTCAGCAGCTGTGGCTGTAGCTACACGACGAAAATCAATCGGAAACGAGTCGACCACGTCATCGGTTTCCGCATCAATGAACATGCAAGCAAGTTCGGAGGAATCGAATGCTCTATCCTCAGCAACAGGCAAACGGGACAACGCATCGGCGTTTCCGTGCTTAGCAGTGGACCGATACAAGATATCGTAGCGGTACTGCGAGACGAAAATAGACCAGCGAATGAATTTATGCGCTGCACGTGGAGGTACAGGCTTGTTCGGATGAAAAAGTGACGTCAAAGGTTTGAGGTCTGTGATGATGGTAAAGTGACGACCATACAAGAAATCGTGAAACTTAGCAACACCAAATACGAGAGCCAAAGCTTCTTTCTCGATCTGGGAATAATTTCTTTGCGCAGACGAGAGCAATTTGGACGCAAAGGCAATAGGGCGATCACGCGATCCATCTTTGTGCGCAAGCACAGCACCGATCCCGAAATCCGATGCATCTACCATCAACAAAAGGGGTTTCTGGGGATCGAATGGCGTAAGGCAAGTATTTAAAAGCAACGCCGATTTCAACTGGCGAAAGGCGCGTTCGCATTCCGTCGTCCAGACGAACGGAACACCTGTACGGCGTAAGCGATGAAGCAGCTCAAATGGAAGAGGCATTGCGCACATTCAATCACACCTTGTGATTCCAAATCGTGTAATGTTTTTGCGACCTCATCACGCAATGCGTGGGGAACATTGCGCGCTCTGAAAAATTTCGGTTGCGCGTTTACTTTCAGTTCCAAATGTGCTTTATAGTTCGTAGCGCATTCAAGGCCTGGAGCAAAAATGTCTGCAAACTCTTCACATAGACGAGAAACACTGGCTGAAGGCACAGTCTGGTTCACTGGTAGGACCTGATTTACTATAGACAAGTTAAACAACTGATATAAATCTAAACCAAACAAGTTCACTGCAGAAGAAGAACGAAGGATGTAAAATGACACAAGTTTTGTTTGTCCCTTGTATGTTGCAAGAAGGCTGCACTGTCCTAACACTGGGATATGCTGTCCTGAATAACTAGTTAGCTTAACATTTGCGGAACGCAAGGGAGGTGTGCCCAGTTGTTTGTACGTGTCTTTATTGATCAATGAAACTGCAGCTCCGATATCAAGCTGGAATGGTATCACGTGGCCATGAATGTCCTAGTCTACAAAAAGTTTATTGTCCTGCTGACGACAAGAGCGACTGTCTCGTGCAACGTGAACAGACTCTGGTACAGAATCAGTTGCTAATTGACGTGATTTCCGGCGACGTCGATGCACACTTTTTGTGGGACGCACACAGTCACGTTTAGAGAGAGTGGCACTGGGCGGAGTGGAATTAACTACATGAATGTCCATGGGCGAAGGTTCACGAGCCTGAGTATTCTTGGTTCGATTCCGGCGCGAAGCAAAGGGCCTGGAATGGTTGTTAGTGTCCGATCTAAGCTTTTTCTGGCAAACACTCTGAACGTGTCCTTTTTTATTACAGAAAATGCAAATAGCTTGGCATGACGGGCAATTCTCACGCGAATGTCAAGTAGCACACCGCGGGCATGATTTCACTGCATTTGCCTGCTTATGCGGCACACGTGGCTGCGCGGACGGGCGTGAGGGTTGTTTACTGTTCCGTGCAGCTCGCCCGGCGGGCCGGTTAACTTGACGCACGGCTGGCGAAGTTTCAAATGATTCCTGAGCAAAGTCAAGTGTGTCTTGCCTATCCAATATGTCCATCACTTGTTGAAGGGAGGGATTGACTAGCTTCAAAATTTGCTCCCGTATACGAACATCAGAAACGTTCTGTGCAATTGCATCACGTACCATTGTATCTGAATAAGGGAGTCCACAGTCACACTCAAAAGCACAATCCCTAGTAAGGCCTTGCAAAGTTGCAACCCACTCCTGATTAGTTTGACCGGCCGTACGTTTTGTACCAAAGAACGTATACCTTTTGCAACTACATTGACTGATTCCTTGAAATATGCATCTAATGCAGACAAAATTTCTTCGTAGGACAGAGTTGCTACGTCGGGTCGGGGAAATAATTTCACTATCACACGGTACGTCTGCACCCCTACACACGCCAATAAGTGAGGCTACCGCTCGTTACCTTTAATTCTGTAGGCGGCGAGATGGAATCAAAATTGGCGTGACCACTCCGTCCAGCTTTCCATTGCCGCATCAAATTGACGAAAAGGTGGTGCAACTGCGTGTTGTGGCTGCGGTAGCGGTGGAGCGGCGGTGGCCACATCATTTTGCATTGCACGTTGACCCTGGACGAGCTGTCCAAGGGCATCCCATAACGCCTGCGTCTTCTGATTCTGCAAGCGATATAATTCGGACTGCACATCTGGAGAGTGTGGCGAAGCCATGACACATGTAAATTAAGCAAGTAGAAAGAACAAGACCCTTTTTTTTTTACTCGTCGACAAAAATGTTGTGTCTAGACAAGACAGCCTAGACACAATGAGAGGAAGCCGAAAGGCACGCGCTTAAACTCACGCAGGCTGGCGTGAGGTCTGAAACAGGATACGTAATGAATGCTATAAAGAAAAGTACGCAGCTTCTGGAATACTTAACTTTAATCCATAATTGTAGAACATCGCTCTTGATGATACATGCTTCATATAATAAATATCAATTGAATACGGCGCCTGGCTAGGTCGTAGCAAAGGTAGCTGAAGGCTATGCTAACTATCGTCTCGGCAAATGAGAGCGTATTGGTCAGTGAACCATTGCTATGAACGTCGGCTGTACAACTGGGGCGAGTGACAGGACGTCTCTCTAGACCTGCCGTGTGGTGGCGCTCGGTCTGCAATTACTGACAGTGGCGACACTCGGGTCCGGCGTAAACTAATGGACCGCGGCCGATTTAAAGGCTACCACCTAGCAAGTGTGGTGTCTGGCGGTGACACCACAGAGAATATTACGTCACGGCGGAGATGAGAGGGAAAATAGGCGTAAGAGAACTACAAATTCGGTACGAGCACTACTCTTGACCAACAGCTGATCAAAATAACTTGATTTTCCTTGATTCAAGGTCTACGTATAAGAATCATACTTCTTTAGAGCAAACCATCCCTCCTGAAAAGTGTGTGACAATCTATTTCATACTACTTGTAATCACCCTCTGTTTTTTCCGTGCCTTAAAAACGTGTTATCGCAACATCTGTAGCTATGCCTTAAAGGATAAACTCCATGAGTAACAGTGTCTCATTTGGTTGAGATGCCATCATATTCCATCAGTTCTCATCACCACGTTACAACTAAAAGTTCTGTATGCATTCTTAAAGACTGGATACCTAGCCGAGCGCACTGCACCATTTGTAGCTCCCAAGGACATCGGTTTCGATCCTGATGCTGCGAACTTTCGTGGTCACTGGGACAGGTCATTTTTCATTGCTTGTTCACCGTGCAATTTAATAGTTTGTTTTGAGCAATCGGTATCTATTTTGTGAAGTCCAATACTTACACCCCATAGAAGGTTGATATCTGCACCTCTTGGACACTCATTTTCTGTTGTCCTCCTGATACACACGGTTACTCATCATCAGCCAATATCTTTCCCGCCATAATTGTTAACACTGCACTTTCAAAGATTCCGTGCTGAAGACTGAACTACTGAACTCGCTCTCAAGGAGTTCCTTGCAAGTCACCCAACCGGGTTTTGCCGATGTTGCACGGTGTTGATAACCTCCCATTCGTGAATTATTTAGAAATAGCTATATTTTTGGTGGATTTCTGCTACCCTGAAATCCACGCACATATTCTGAAGATCCGCCATTCAATTATGTTGTATTATTTCCCTCATGGCTGCTTGAGCCGAGTGACTAAAGTCGTCTTTTATGATCGTGGACGTTGGGAGTATTATAGGAAATTATTGTACAGGAGAGACTGTCGACGAGGGTTAGGAATGACTGAATTAGTCAGCATTTCATTCGTGTACAGCTGCGCAGGGGTCGTTGGTAGAGTATACACAACAGTCTCGAGTGGCCAGTTTGTCTCTGAATGTTCAGATCGCCGATGGCGAGTTTGTAAACACCGCCTTAGAAGGAATGCGACTGGATTACCATTCCCGAGTATTATCTTCTGAGAAACCGACAGTGTTTACTGATTTGATTAGGATGATCACCAGCAGAGGAAGCATCAGATTTGCTGATGAATGACGTCATCATATGGATCCGTGGCATATGCTTGAGTGCACGATGCAAGGTATGTGTAAAACTAATGAGACTGCTACCTCAGCCAGGGGAGCTTGATATCGCTGGGGTGGCTATGTGCATCTTCGGGATTGCGGTTCAGGACGAAAAAAATTAGTGGGTTGCAATTGCAAGATGAAAACTACGTGGTGTCGATCTAATGACCTATAGACTTCTCTTTTTGTGTGCGCTGGTCGATTGAGAACCACAGACTTTGCATCTCATAAGATTCTGGGAGCAGCGTATCTACTGTCAGTCATACTTGGCATTTGAGGAAAGGTGACATATGAAGGTTTTATCCTTTGCCATCCATAAATCTGGACTGTCCCTCCGTGAATGGTAAGTTTCTACCACTAGCTGGCTGGGCAAAAGTATATTCTGAGATAGAGGACTTCTCATGGAGAGTTACGTTATTCGTGGCTAAGGAACTACTTGTAGGTACAGAACTGTAGTTCTGATGTGATATTATTCAGTGGAATGGACTGGTTTTAGATTACCCTAGTTGTAAATTTTATTTTAAATTCCTGTCTGATAAGTTGTAGAAGTGTAGAAGTGTAAATCGCATATATAATGTGTCCAGTGAGACTTGTTAAATTTAAACTTGAACATTTACGACAAGAGGTGGCGCAGCTGTTACTTCAGATACCAGGGACTTTCACGATGTTCTGACTGATAAGCTAGACATAACAGACAAAATAACATATCGGATTGATCTGTCAGATCAGATACTAGTGTGCCAATCCCCTTACCCGCTATCGTCACCGGAAATGAGGAATCTGCGCCAGTTGACTAACCTGCTGTTATGACGAGGGGTGATTAAGCCACCGGCCTCGCTTTATGCGTTCTTGTTTCCCAAAGCTAGTCGTGCGGGGTACTGGGCAGTCGTGGATTACACGGCCTTATCGAAAGGTCGTTTTCAAAAGCTTCCCTCGCCAGGTCTCCACAATTAATTCTCTTGGTTCACCGGGATGTGGTATTTCACAGTTCTAGACCTCAACGGAGTTTACCAGCAGATTCCCTTTGGCTGAGGATTCGAAACCTGTTGCTGCTTTTGTCACAGACTGGAACTATAAGTTTGTGGTAGTAACTGGTACAGCAGTCTATTGCTAATAATCTTTATTTCGTATAGAGATTTCGATCACTGTGTTGACATCTTTAGTGCTGAAGATGTACGTTGAAATATCAAAACCACTTTTATATATATATATATATATATATATATATATATATATATTCCTAACTTCGGTCATGATGTCCAAGTGTTCCCCATGGACTGAAACCTGGTCGTATGAGTTTAATCGGTTTCTGTTTGGTTCTTTCAAGGCTCTTGGATTCTGTTTTGGGAGTTTTGAAATATTTAAATTTGTTTATAATTATCTGCACGACGTTGTGATGAACAGTAGTATTTCTAGTATGTTCGTCAAGCACTGACACGTTTTGAAGTGCTGTTCACACAGTAATGCTGTCTAAGGGTAAGAACTGTAGAGGAAGAAAGAGACTGGAATATATCCAGAAAATAAATGTCGACGCATGTTGCAAGTAGTATCCGAGGAGAAATGGTTGGTATAATAAAGGAATTCGTGATAGGCTGCACCAAACTAGTCAGATGACTCAAAGAGAACTCTTATTCTGGTCCGTGAGTAAATATTCTTCCAGGGACATTTAGTGTCAGGCAGTTGGGTTAAAACAGACCAGAAACGAACGACGATCCAGACGTTGCGAACTCGAAAAAATAAGAAGGGAATCGCCCGCTTATTGGGAAAACTAATATTTTTAGGAAAGTTTGCTCAGCTTGCTGCACCTTTGAAATAGTTACAAAAGGAAGGGGGGCCTTTCGCGGGACTGAAAGCCAGCAGGTGGCATTTGTTGCATTGAAATCTGGCAACGTAACTCCCCTCTACGCCGGTTCCTAACCGACCATTCACAGTCCATTCTGGCGCACCTAGTTCAGGTGTCGTGGTGGTTTTGTTGCAGGATCAATGCAGCCACAGAGTACCTGTTGCATATGCCTCCAGGCCTTTGTCTCCTGCCAACCTAAAGATTCGGTCCTTGAATAAGAGGCATTTGCCGCCCTTGAAACGGATAAGAAGGCGTTAAGCTGTGTCCTTCTTATAGCGGGGTGAACAATGTCGACACTGACTGCGATAAGTTTTCACTGGAACTACATTTATTTGTCTGAAGAGAAATAGTTACCGACACTTCGCTACAAGGGAATCAACATTGCAGTAAGGAATGTTAAGAGACTACTGATGTTTATAGGATGACACAGCGCATCGTGCCCGCCGGGGTGGCCGAGTGGATCTAGGCACTACAGTCTGGAACCGCGCGACCGTTACGATCGCGGGTTCGAATCCGGCCTCGGGCATGGATGTGTGTGATGTCCTTAGGTTAGTTAGGTTTACGTAGTTCTAAGTTCTAGGGGACTGATGACCTCAGAAGTTAAGTCCCATAGTGCTCAGAACCATTTGAACCATTTTGAACACCGCGTCGTGTTACTGATTATCTTTGCGCAGGCGGTGAACAATGAAGTGTTGTCAGCTTAATTATAGAAGCTTCATCAGTCGCGTATGGGAATGGTTACGTCCATTTTCTTAGTTTATGATTCTCCTGGTTGTAATATTAACCTCCGCCATATTCCTTTGTTCACAGACTGTGGAAGGTAATGGTTGTTGCATAGATCCAAAGATCGCTTGTGTACGATTATAACGTTCCTCACGCACACAGTTCTGTTATTAACTCCCATAAATTCTTTTGAAACGGTGTAAAGGCCACTTTAAATCGTTGATCCCAAGCTACAGTTAGTTCGTTTGTGAACGTATCACTTTCGCGAATTCACAGTCTGGAGAGACAATCCATATAAATTAAGCAGTTTAAGTGTTTCCACAGCTTACGATTTTAATTTTGGAGAAAATTAATGAAACTGTAAATAAAATTAGCCGGCCGCGGTGGTCTAGCGGTTCTAGGCGCGCAGTCCGGAACCGCGCGACTGCTACGGCCGCAGGTTCGAATCCTGCCTCGGGCATGGATGTGTGTGATGTCCTTAGGTTAGTTAGGTTTAAGTAGTTCTAAGTTCTAGGGGACTGATAACCAAAGTAGTTAAGTCCCATAGTGCTCAGAGCCATTTGAACCATTTTTTGTAAATAAAATTAGATTATTAATATACATTAATTTGTGTAACTCTGTTAGATGGAAACATTTTGGTTGTAATAACGACAGAAGTGCCTGGGTACCTGGTCACTGCCGTTCGTAGCAGTTCATGAATGTTCCAGCATTCACTCTAACACTACCTTTCATAACGTTCGTATTGATGTCTAGTCTAAATCGTGTCCAAAACACAAGAAGTCGGAATCAATTTTGCCAGTGCTTTCATCCGACGTGGCGGTACTATCGTGATACGCACACTATTTCCAGCCCTTACCACCCACTGCACTCATACTGCCAGTCCCTGTTCGACTGCAACCGTAGATATTTCCTTTGTATCACAGTTCATATGGCAGTTCTGCATATTGCATATAGTTTCACACTGCGCATAATAAAAAAGGCAAAAAAGAAGGCTGATATTTTTACCTACTAGATGAATGAGATTCTTGAAGCAACACGTACTAAATAAAACATAGTTACACGTATTTTATCCTAAAGACCAAAAAAAGTTCTAAACCATCGAAGACAGATGTATACAGTGAAAGAAAACTGAAGGAAAAAAAAGACGAAAAATTTATTACTCGTCATCAGCAATATTTTCATATTGTATATTATCGTACTGAAACCATAGATTTTGTAGAATGAAAACTAGAATATTTTATAGTGCTTCATGCAAATTGTTTGTAAGCAATGCATGATACCTTCTGTCAGTAACCTTGTTATGCTGAACACACAGAGAGGAAATACTTTCTACCAGTATTCCAGCCCATTCGTTGATCCCGAGCTGAACCTGATATCGTGAGTGTTGTGTGGCTTCATATCAATGGTGGGCATGTATTAAATATACTGTCGTGTGTGGGCGCAATTTCGAGAGACTATATAAATTTATTCCTGCTGTTGTTAGCACCATTCAGAAAACATAATACGCAGAAAGCTGTTTTCAGGCTGCAGACGTTCGATTGAGAAGTATTTCCCCCCATCGCGCAACACGTCATTGGCCATGTGCTGCGAGACATGTATTGTCTTGCTATCTGATGTGTAGTTCACTGGGATTCTTGCTCTAGAGCTTTAAAGGATTTTGGAATAACTAATTAAAGACTAATATTTAATGCATGTAAAATTAGCTGCGATACGTGTAATGTTCTCAGTCATTATTCCAATTAGTTGGCAGCTAAAATTTAGATTCACGACTTATAGAAACACAGCTTTTGTTCTGCATTAGCCAACTTAACACTTCCACATCTGAAAGGCGTGAAATTTTAACCACGCTGTATTCTTTGCGATAAAGACCAGACTTTCTCAGGTAGCCATCGATTTAGCCAATAATAATAACATATTCGAGCTCAAAGCTGGCAGACATAATTCGTGGTCGTTGCGTGATGATAATGCTGATAACATATAGTTTTGGGGTTTTCGTAACTACCGGCGAAGCGAGGTGACGTAATGGACATAAAAGTGGTAGACATGATAGTTGGTACTGATGGACAGAACCAATGGCAGTACTGAATACCGAAAACTAGTTTCGAATGCAGTTGATGAAATAGTTCGAAACACTACCTATGGGCACTACCTAGGATACAGAAGCAGACTGAGAAGGAGAGAGGTGGAGTCGGTCGTTTTTACTTCGGGGTGGAGGTATGGTGGGTGTCACAAGAACAAGGAAGCAATGCTGACATTGGACAGGAAGGCATGGTAGGTTGTAGTGTGTATATGAGAAAACAGTAAGATTTTATAGGCAAAATACGTCTCTAAAACTCGAATAAGAGAAATTATTGTGTTCTCATTTCTGTGTTGGTATTAAACAATTGCACATATTTTGCGTAAGACCAATTGTCGTTGCTGTCTAGCGACCAAGGAGAGGAGGCCGAAATGCACGCGTTTTGGCTCACGCACGCTGGCGTGAGGAGGGAAGAACTAAACTGACGTGAGGTCTGGAATTTGACAAGGAATTAGAATTCAGAAAGCGGATAGAAATTGTTTGATACTTTAATCCATTGATGATGAGTGTCGCTCTTGACGGTACATGATTCACAATATTATCTGAATATGGCGCCTTGCTAGGTCGTAACAAATGACGTAGCTGAAGGCTATGCTAAACTGTCGTCTCTGCAAAGGAGAACGTATGTAGACAGTGAACCATCGCTAGCAAAGTCGGCTGTACAACTGGGGCAAGTGCTAGGGAGTCTCTCTAGAACTGCCGTGTGGCGGCGTTCGGTCTGCAATCACTGATAGTGGCGACCCCTAGGTCCGACGTATACTAACGGACCGCGGCCGATTTAAAGGCTACCACCTAGCACGTGTGGTGTCTGGCGGTGACACCACAAAAAGATAATTACAACTAGAGCAGGAAACTAACTCTCGAACACAAAACTGTACCCACGTCGACACAGTGTTGAATGAATGCACACGGTCCAGTCAGATTAATCTGACCACCACCTGTGTTCTTCGTGAACGTGCAATAAACACTCACAGACTGCAGATCGCAACACTAGGAGAGAACAATGTGTACTAAGTGTCGTTCGGACGCGGAAACGTAGTGCGGAAACGGGAGTGAATTGTCTGACGTCCAAAAGCACGTGATCATTGGCTTTCGGGCCAAGGTAGGATGCATTTCTGAAAAGGCTAATATTATAAACTGTACGCGCGCCGCCGTGGTTAAAGTGTATCGTGCACGGTAAAATGGCGCTAACCAAAACCGGAGCAGAGGCAACTGTGGTGCACCACGGGCCATAGATGACGGGGGTGAACGATGGCTGCGGAGACGTGTACGGGTGAACAGATTTGCGACTGTTGAGCAACGAGCGTCCAAGTGAACCAAGAGGCTACCAACAGTGAGGCTGTCCAGCCAACACTGCTGCAGCAGGTGCATGGTTCAAGCGCCTTTGGGGATTGCTGTCCATCGGCGATGACGGCTGGGATTTCCACGACAATACTGTAACTGGAAGTCCACTGAGAGGCGAAAGGGGGCCTTTCCAGATGACCACGTTTTATGCTCCTTCGAACAGAGGACGTTGTATCATCGGAAGGGTCCAAGCTAGAAGAGGGAGCATTGTGGTCTGTGGGATACTTTACGATGAATGTGAGTATATACTTGGGGATCATTTACATCCCCACACTCAGTTGGATTTTCGTCGGAACAGTAGCATCTTTCGCTAGGAAAACGCAACGCGTCAAAATGCTCGCAGTCCACGTGCGTGGTTCGAAGAGTACCAGCACCAGGTTACTGTACTACCTTCGCCATAGAAATCCCTGGATTTAACCTAATCTAGAATCTTATATGGATATGGTGTCTGCTCTTCCGGACATGTCCGAAAGAAAAGACACCATTGATGACCTGCAGCCGTCTATAACGAAATTAGAATTATGTATTAATACCTTCAGCTGCTGCCGGGCTTGTGCCCCGACCGGGACTCGAACCCGGGATCTTCTGCTTACATGGCAGACGCTCTATCCATCTGAGACACCAAGGGCACAGAGGATAGTACGACTTTAGTGACTATCTCCCACACGCCTCGCGCGAGATCCACATTCTCACCTTATCTGTCCACACACCACATTTGTAGTGTCCCTACCCAACACACTCACTACTCGTGGAAGACATGCTTACCAAGTTCCGAAAGAGATCGGGTAATACACTACTGACCATGGAAATTGCTACACTAAGAAGAAATGCAAATGATAAACGGGTATTCATTGGACAAATATATTATACTAGAACTGACATGTGATTACATTTCCACGCAGTTTGGGCGCATAGATCCTGAGAAATCAATAACCAGAACAACTACCTCTGGCCGTAATAACAGCCTTGATAGGCCTGGGAGTTCAGTCAAACAGAGCTTGCATGGCGTGTACAGGTACAGCTGCCTATGCGGCTTCATCACGATACCACAGTTCATCAAGAGTAGTGACTGGCGTATTGTGACGAGCCAGTTGCTCGGCCACCATTGACCAGTCGTTTTCAATTGGTGAGAGACCTGGAGAATGTGCTGGCGAGCGCAGCAGTCGAACATTTTATGCATCCAGAAAGGCCCGTACAGGACCTGCAACATGCGGTCGTGCATTATCCTACTGAAACGTAGGGTTCGACAGGGATCGAATGAAGGGTAGAGCCACGGGTCGTAACACATCTGAAATGTAACGTCCACTCTTCAAAGTGCCGTCAATGCGAACCAGAGGTGACCGAGACGTGTAACCAATGGCACCCCATACCATCACGCCGGGGGATACGCCAGTATGGCAATGACGAATACAAGCTTCCAATGTGCGTTCACCGCGATATCGCCAAACACGGATGCGACCATCATGATGCAGTAAACTGAACCTGGATTCATCCAAAAAAAAAATGACGTTTTGCCATCCGAGCACCCAGGTTCGTCGTTGAGTGCACCATAGCAGATGCTCCTGTGATGCAGCGCCAAGGGTAACCGCAGCCATGCTCTCCGAGTTTATAGTCCATGCTGCTGCAAACGTCGTCGAACTGTTCGCGCAGATGGTTGTTGTCTTGCAAACGTCCCCATCTGTTGACTTAGGGATCGAGACGTGGCTGCACGATCCGTTACAGCCATGTGCGTAAGATGCCTGTTATTTCGACTGCTAGTGATACGAGACCGTTGGGACCAACAGGGCGTTCCGTATTACCCTCCTGAACCCTCCGATTCGATATTCTGCTAAGAGTTTCGATCTCGACCAACGCGAGCAGCAATGTCACGATACGATAAACCGCAACTGCAATAGTCTACAATCCGACCTTTATCAAAGTCGGATACGTGATGGGACGCATATCTCCTCCTTACATGAGGCATCACAACAACGTTTCACCAGGCAACGCCGGTCAACTGCTGTTTGTGTATGAGAAATCGGTTGGAAGCTTTCCTCATGTCAGCACGTTGTAGGTGTCGCTACCGGCGCCAACCTTGTGAGAAAGCTATGAAAAGCTAATCATTTGCATATCACAGCATCTTCTTCCTGTCGGTAAATGTCGCGTCCGTAGCACGTCATCTTACTGGTGTAGCAATTTTAATGGCCAGTAGTGAATGTGTGTATCCACACAGAAGAGGAATGTCAAGGCCGGTATTACCAGAACTATATACTTATATGGATTGGTGTCTGTTCTTTCGGACATGCCCGTCAGCAGCTGAAGATATTAATATATGATTCTAATCTAGAATCTGTGGGACACCTTGATCGAGCTGCTCTTGCCATGGTTCCTCAGCCGAGGATCCTATCGCAGGTGGCCACGGCTTCGGAGTCGGCATGGCTCCACACCCCGGACCGTACCTTCCTGCACGCCTCCCAGCAGTCCACGATGCTGTAGGTGAGTATTTTGGCGTTTGAAAGGTGGTCACATTAATGTGACTTGACAGCGTGCTTGTCATATCTGTGATCAAAAGGCTGCGAAATTGTGTTTGGTTCAAATGGCTCTGAGCACTATGGGACTTAACATCGGAGGTCATCAGTCCCATAGAACTTAGAACTACTTAAACCTAACTAACCTAAGGAGATCACACACATCCATGCCCGAGGCAGGATTCGAACCTGCGACCGTAGCAGTCGCGCGGTTCCTGACTTAAGCGCCTAGAACCGCTCGGCCACCACGGCCGGCGAAATTGTGTTTGTTTCACATCCTTTTGGAACCGGAAATATTTGCGGGACAGTAATTCGTGAGGGACTCTATTGTACTGCTGGTATGCAAATGTTAGTCCTGTGGCGTTCGATTACCTTACATTTGGTCACCTTGTATGTAAATGATGTACTGCATTACGCTGGAAGCTCAGTGAGGATTCTCGCGAGTGGTCCTGTTGAATAAAGAGAAGTCGCGACCTAGAAAACTGTTGCTAAGTGCAAGAAGACCGACAGTGGATCAGTGCTTAGTGCAGGGACTGGCTGTTAACCGTCTACGTAAACAAATGTAACGTAGAGTGCTTAAATAGGCAAAAAAGACCCGTTGTTGTATGAATATGCAATTGCTGAAGTAGTCCGGTCTATTAAACATGTGGTGGTATGGGTACGGAGCAAACTGAAGTAGAATGACCGCACAAAAGTAGTTGTAGTAAATTCAGATGCTGTAGATTAATTTTCAAGAATCCTGAGGAAATGTAGTCACCACATGAAAGACGTAGCTTGTATAACGTTGTTCCAGCAGTACTTGAATACTGCTCGTCGACTTGGAACCCGTTCCAGATGACACTGACAGAGGAAGTAAAGAAGAGCAGCTCGATTCATCACAGCTGCTTGCAGTAAGTACGAAAGGGTCACGGAGATGCTCATTCATCTCATGTTGGTCATGCTAGAATTGAGCCTGGAAGAGACAACCAATACACTAATTTCTCCTTAGTATATCTCGCGAAAAATCCAATTATAGTGTTTCGAGTTCAGTTGGGGCATTAAGAACAATCATTCTCACCTCCTGTAAAAAGAAAGACGGCGGAGATGCGGAAGTGCAGTGATAGCGGTGTACAAAGTGTCCTCTGCTACGCACCGCAAGAGGCCTCCCGGATTGGTATATTTAGCCTTTGTTTCGGGTTTCAATTCGATGATAACACCGCTTTTATAATTATTTCCAGTAACACAACGATGACATCTTCTTTATCTATCTTTCAATATTAGCATAATCGTCGAAGCGAGTTCAGAAAGAGATGGAAAATAAAGTACATTAGATATTAGAGGCTGTACAATGTTGGTGAGACATCCACACACGTCTCTAGTGGCGTGGAGCCGCTGTGGCTATTGCTGCACTGTAATACCAGACTGTACTGTAAACAGCCATAAACCGATAACGATCTTGGGAACAATTAACCGGTCACTTCAGAGCATCCGCTAGTGGGGGCATAGTATTGGGCAAACAGAATCTGCTACGCGTGAGCGATACCTCTGCTCCTCCCCGTGGCTGTTACCAATGAGGTAGCGCCCCATTCAATTACGTCCCTATGCTAACTGATGCGTGAATAGCAAGATAGCGGTCACCATGCTGACCACGAAGAAAATGAAATACTCTTCTATAGAAAAAGTCAATTATGGAACTAGAAATATAACACTGTTGAAACAGCTATTAATCCACTATTAAGTCAATTTCTAATAGTTTAATTTCTTGTGTTTCGATGAAAAACGCGTGAGTTACGGCCACTGGTGGAACCGGAATTGGGTCATTACGAAATATAATAACTCAAGAAAGAGCCAGAATGTGAACGCTTTCTACCATGCAATACAGATTTACTATAAAACATTCTGAGACGGCTCAATACGCGTCTTCTAGGAAGGACGAATGGAGACTGAACATCATTCGTTAATGCACATTTGAACTGCAGGTTATTAAAATTACAAAAATTCACGTAATTCACCAAGTCAGCAAACTAAAAGGGCTGCCGCCAAAAACCAAAGAGTGTAGTTACCAATTTCCAAAGTGAGAGTTCTGGAAAGCAGACTTAGAGCTGATAAACTTTACCAAATATACTTTACACTAATGAATATTTGAGAGTAAAATTAAATTATCTTAACGGCGCAAGCCTCTAAATGAAATTAAACAACATTTAAAAACTTTCGGCAGTGTGTGAAATAATTTACATAAACTCACAGAAACACCCAACTGGACCTTAACGGGACACATCCAGTGACATTTAAATTAATCTAAATACTGTTTTAGGAAAAGCTATGTACGGCTGTAACAAAAAATTTGAAGATGAAATACTCTGAGCAATCTTCTGATTTTGCAAATGGTTCCCATTGGGCAATAGAACCCGTGACACTCCACAAGAACACGGCAAAGTAGCGCAAATTAACTCGTTCTAAAACAAACAAGAGGCATTTATGACAAACCCCAGAAAATGAACACACGCACTAGAGCATGGCAACAAGGAGCTGAATTTTATACTCTGGGAAATATACTTAGCGATTAGCTGCTCCCCTTCCATGAATATTATTCAGTTTTACAATATAAAAAAGGACAAGTAAAAATTACTGCTACCAGGTGACATAACAAAGAACTAAAATAAGTTAAAACAGTTTTGCTGCCTTTGCAAGCGGTAAAAAATTTTTGGTTGCAAATCCGGCACAACAGTGCTTTATTATTATAGTCCACCTCCTGTAACGTTAACACGAAATCCCATTAATAGCACAGGGAGCCCGGGGTGGGCCAACCTCCAAAGGAGCAACCGTAAAGAACCCAGGTGGAGCAATACGTCATACCAAAGCCTTGCGCTGTCCACAGCGGCAAAATTTACTTCTCTCACCAAAGGCCCAACAAAATAAACAGCAAGCACGTAATTAGAAGAAAGCTTTATCACGGGGGACTGAATCCTGCCAAAAAAATCAAGTGATTTAAATAGCGAGATGATAACTAGCGGGTGTGAGATCCTCTCAAGAGATCCGCCGATTTAAGGAGCGTTAGTCAAGTCAGTGCATCTTACAAGACACTCGGCTGTTATCAGGTGTCGTTGCTGGTGTTGGTGTGTCGGTAGACTTTATGAAGGTTTGAATTACTTTGGGTGGATAGGGGTATGTTCACTTTGGGATCTGAATTCGGTACATTTCTCTTCTAGTAGTTTTGTGGTGGCAGTTTAGTTTTGGAAACAATTCGCTCCTATTTTCGTTATAAGTTCTAGCTATTTTTGGCTTATTTGTTTGATATTGGTGTTTCTTGTTCTAGGGTTCATCCTGGTGGCAATTATGAGAATTTTTCTTTCTGTTACCGAAAGCTTCAGAGTATTTGTTTGGTTTCCCATCCAGACCGAGTCCGCGTATTCCATAACTGGGAGCCCAAAAGCCTTGTAAGTGTATAATATGGTGTCTTTGTTAGCGCCATTATGTCTTCGTTTCATTAGTCTGAGTAGGTGTAGCCTCGTTTTTGCAAACACACTCCGTTGTTTACTTAAAGATGGTGAAACTAATAAACTCCGATTTTCAGTACAGTTTAGTGACTTAGTACATTATCAGCAATAAACCTTAAAACAGGAATTAAATGCCAAAACTAGACTGGAATTTTGAAACTGTGAAAAATAAATTCTGGTTACCAGCAAGGAGCATACTAGACTCTCTCGCAGTTACTTATTACAGATATCTTGTATATAAAACGTGAGTAAGCTGCTCGATGTTGAATGCAAGTTTAATATTGTAACTTTAGTTCGCTAATCGCGGTAGTGTAAGGATTTACGTACGTTGGAGTCAATGTCATAGAAGCACAAAATTTGGAACAGCGTACAACGAGATTTTGGCGTCGGAGACGCAGTTCTGCAAAGAGGCTGACGTCATATAACTGTAAAGTAGGATCATTCCAACTGAGAAACTTGTTTTTATTGCTGCCAAATTCCATATTTACCAGTCACTAAATGGGCGGCGATTTTTCCAATACAAATAGGAAAAAGTATTTAATCTTATAATCAACCTCCTGTAACGTCAATGCGAAATAATAAAATACGTGTGCGATAGAAGATAAAGATTCACAGTAGCCCAGTTATAACCATTTCACCGAAAATCATTTAATACGAGCAATGATTGGTTGATTTGGGGGAAGGGGCCAATCAGAGACGTCATCGGCTTAGGGAAGGATGGGGAAGGAAGTCGGCCGTGCCCTTTCAAAGGAACAACACCGGCATTTGCCTGAAGCTGTTTAGGGAAATAACGGAAAACCAATTCAGTATGGTCGGACGCGGGTCTGAACCATCATCCTCGCGAAGAGAGTGCTAACCATTGCACCACCTCGCTCACTAGCAATGAACTGTAACCTGATGCATTGCAGCGATTATAGTTTTATTCGTGAGTTTCTTGGCGGATTTCAGATTAATTTGATTCATTAAAAACTAGGCACAATTTCTTACATTCTTGAGCACTGGGCACTGCTTATTCTTCAAAGAGACCTCTTGACCTTCTCTTTCCTTCTATACAATCCATGTGCCTACCATTTATGTTTATTTGATATGTAGCACCCTTTAGTTGTTACTTTGTGAGTGGAAGGAGCGGGCAATGGGAAAGCGAACATCATTCGCAGCAGTAACACAATTAATTAGATTTCTCACTGCTGCGTTAAGTAGACAACCAAGTAATAGTTTGATAGTACCATATCAAAGGCAGCTGCTTCGGCACTACTATGTGGGACGCACCACAGGGCGTAGTGGTCGGGTAGCGCAAGCACCGAACACTTCTAAAGCTCAAGTAAATGTGTCTTGAGGAAGAATAACCCCCACATACAATACAAAACTGTACCATATAACTAGGCAATATCCCCATCCTACATCATTCACCACCATACCATAATAAGGCAATAACTCCCATACACACTATCGAGGACATGTTTTCTCCTTTCAAACACTCACGCACACAAATACCACACACACACACACACACACACACACACACACACACAAGCGAAATATGTCTCTCTTGCTCTTTCTATCTCTCTCGCTCAGTCTCTCTCTCTCTCTCTTCCCAGCCTGAAAATATGAACAGTCACAGAGCAGATGCAGACACCTCCATCACTGTCAAAACAAAGAAAACGTGAACGCATCCCGCAACAGCAAAACAAAACACGCAAAATGATGAGAGGACGGTGCACAGATGTGTAAATGTCTTAGACGCAGTGACAGTGCTCTTTGCTCAACACATAAATGTGGGTGTCGTAGAAAAATGGAATAATCTAAAAAAAAAAAAAAAAACGGGAGTAACGGAAAGAATAAAAATTGTTAATAGTAATAAGTAAAGCATGCGAACTGTTAATAATCAAAACAAACAAAACCTTAAGTAAAGAATCATATTGTTGCAGTAATCACTGAAAAAAGGCACTCCGTTATCAGGCCACAAGAGGCCTATCGGGACCATCCGACCACCGTGTCATCCTCTGCTGAGGATGCGGATAGGAGGTGCGTGTGGTCAAGACGCCGCTCTCCCGGTCGTTACGACGGTTTTCTTTCACCGGAGCCGCTACTATTCGGTCGAGTAGCTCCTCAATTGGCATCACGAGGCTGAGTGCACCCCGAAAAATGGCAACAGCACATATCGGCTCTGATGGTCACCCAGCCAAGTGCCGGCCACGCCCGACAGCGCTTAACTTCGGTGAGCTGCCGGAACCCGTGTATCCACTGCCGTTGCCCTAGTGATCATTGAAGATGCTTTAAAATAAAGCGAAACGCGTCTGGTTTTAGTAAGACTTTTATTACAGTTACTGAAGACGGTAGTTAACTTACGCAACATGTAATGTGAAACTGCGGAGACAAGAGGACAAAAGAGAAAGAAGACAAAATGAGTAATAGAATAGATTTCTAATAACAGGCACGAGTCAAATTCGCGAGGTAACGCCCCACAACTACAGTTCAGTGAATGAACAGTAACAGTTCGGTAATGTCGGAGACAAAAATTTCTTAATACAGACACAACTTGCTCGCCAATAAGCAAAACATGATTAGCGAAGAAAACTATTAATGTCACAGAAACTAGTCTTGGCTCGGAAGTAAAACTGTGTAAGGAAATCCAGTTAACACGATAGCAACACAATTTGAATGACTCTCAGAAAGCAGCGAGCATCCACGATTTGAATAGTTCAGCAACGCACTCAGGGGCTGGTGTAGCCCTTTGGGAAGGGCCATGTCGGTGCAACGCACTCAGGGGCTGGTGTAGCCCTTTGGGAAGGGCCATGTCGGTGGTAGAGCACTCCATAGGAGTTGTGACCTTCCTGCGTGAACTGCTCGCAACATAAACTCACGTCCATACCCAAGTCATGTCCACACCCTGGCTGTATGGATACTGTTGATCTGATGTTCCGCAGGTGCATGTAGTATTAGCTGCCAAGACCAACTCAGCCTGTGTGACCACTCGTCAAAGGGACATCCTTCTGCTTTAGTTGCTAAAGCCTTATTGCCGGTACAGCACTGCTCCACTTGCCCAGTTGCTCTGTGTCCTCGTTTTCTACATGCGCATCTTGCTGTCGTCAAATGGCTGGTAAGCCCCAGACACAGTAGAAGAAAGCAGGCTGGGATGACGACAGAATGACATCTTCAAGCAAGCTCGTCCTTCCTCAGACTGATCACCTGCTCTGGCTTGTGTCACGCTAAGAGAGCTCGACGTGCAACAGGCGCGATTCCTAGCGGAAAACACTCCCAGGAGTAACATCTTTGAACCTAGGAGAGTGATGTGAGTTGTCGATCCTTGCAGCAAGGCTCAGTCTCCCTCCTGTAAACTCACCCCTCCCGTTTTGAGGTTTACAAACTGCAACAGAGATTACTTCTAATTAGAATTACTAGTCTCAACCTGTACGTCTCTCGCCTTCAGAGCTCCAGTGTTGGGCAGATCAAGGTGCACATAACTGTATTCGAGTATGAATGCCGAGATGGGGATCCTGGAATTGGCGTGGATGATAGTCAATGTGGCCTTAATAATACAGTTAAGCCCCTCAGCAAAGGACAGCTGGGAATAATATGGTGAGGTGGTTGCGTGAGTTATGCCATGTTGGAAACAAAGTTGGCGGAACTCGCTTGACACAAACTATAGAGCATTACCACTAACTAGTACCTAGGAAGATCCAAACAGAGAAAAAGTTCTCGTCATATGCCGAAAGCTGCAGTTACCTCGCCACCGAGCATTACCTGTATAAGGCTCGGAAAGGCATCCATATCTACAAAACTATACTTGTGTACCCCCAGGGTTTGAGGTCCAACATAATCAATAAAGAACCTGTCCACGTGATGTTCGGTATTGATGAACTGGAGAGCCCCCCTTCCACATTTGGGATTAGGTTTGGTGATATTCAGTTCTGCCACATACCCACCAACCTCTAGATGTCCTTATGCAAGGACGATCAACGCAAGAGCCTCTTTGACCTTATGGATCCTTATGTACGGACGACCAATGTAATAGCCTCTGTACTGGAGACCACCAGCGGTTCTCTTATAACGGACTTGTGGTAGTACTTGAACACGGCCGTAGCGGACTCGACGGGAAGACAAATTTTAGCCACATACGGTAACAAAGTAACCGCGTCTGCAACTCACAAAGCGGTACTCCCTCTCATGCCGTCACTTTGTGCTTAATGCCCCTAACTCAGAGTTTTGCTTTTGTCGTTCTCGCAAATCGTCCAACAGGGAGCATCAGTTAACATTGTGAATACATCCCACGCCTCCCCGGAATCTTCAGAATTAACAGGTTCTTACCTCTCCTCAACCATCCGACTAAGGATGTTTCGTGTTTTGTGACCCTTATGTACAACACTGAAAGAAAAAGCCGAGATTGGCACCATCCAGCGCGCGATCTGCCTGGTGTAACACGGATGCTCAAAGATCCAACTAAGAGCCTGATTATCCATTTCGAGCATAAACTGCTGTTGTCACAAACAGAAATTAAAATTCTCGGGTTCAAAAGGCACAGCGACTGCCTACACCTCATAGTTCGAGTATCTAACTTCCGCGTGCAACATCACTTACTTACCTGCAACGTCACGTAGCCACACGCACAGCTGCCAAATCCTAGTCTCTTCTGACTGGGTGCATACACGAGTTCCACATTGTAACTGCTCCTTTTTAAGGCAGCCAACCCCTTGCACGCCCATGGCCGGCATGTTATAACTCACTTAGAAACACCCTAGGTACAGTTTGCCTTGGAAATTTTAACCCCAAAATGACCGTCAAAATGTTTCCTTATTACGGATGGTAGAAAGTTAATTAACTAACTAATTACGTCTACTCCCAAGGCAACCATGCTATGCTACGAGAATGATACGTGGCTTCTTGAAGAGTGAAAGGATTGGGAAATGTAAGCTGGAAATAATTCACAGCAATAACAAAGTTTATTGGGTCTCTCAGTGCTGCATTATATGGACAAATAAGTCACAACTTGATAACACTATATCAATGGCAGCTTTTTCAGCAGTATACGATAGGGCCACTTGATAGCAACACATCGGCATCACCCACTAGGCTGGATGCACCACAACACACTCTGTCAGGTAACACAAACACTTAACACTTCTAAGACACACCCACACAACAAGTGCAAATACACCCCGAACTGTAACTCCTAATAAATCAAACAGTTTAAAAATGTACATGAGTTGAGGATATTGCCAGTAGATTGAAAAGAAGAAGAAAGAATATGAAACTGAGTAAAATCAGATACTTTCCTTGAACAAACAAAATAGAACATTCAAATAACAGTCAAGTGCTAAGTTTGTGAGCTACTGCCCCACTCTTAAAGTTCAATGTATGAACAACAACAGTTTGGTACCGATTGAGACAATATGAAAGTGAACAAAAATTTCTTAATGTTAACACATCTGGCTCACCAACAAGCAGAGCATTACAAGCGGAACAAATTACGAATGCGACACACGTTAGTCTTGAATCGACAGTAGAGTTACATAAGAAATACCAGTTAACAAAATAACAGCGCAATTTTAATAATCCTCAGAATATATTACTGAACCGTAAAAACAAAATTATAACTCATAAATAAATGTACATAATGAGAGGGTACCTTGGATCAAGGCAATGAACCTTTGAGTCTTGCGAATTAATACAGGCTTAAGCAAACATTACTTAGAGATCCAGCTTAACATTACTGACGCAAGGATACACAATTTAGTCACACAACATGCCCTTCGACAGCGGACGTCGAACTATAATTATTTCAATTAGTTCACACAAAGCAAACGAGCTACCATGATTTTATCTGTTCTAAAACGGCTTCACCTGGTGTAGTTTACTGACAGGGGCCTTCTGGTAGTAGCAGACTCGCACAGGTGTTGTAGCCATAGTCTCACGACTGATGGTACCCTCCTTCGTGAAATACTCTATACGCGACCTGATCTGAAGTGCCGCGGATGTCGGTGTTCTCGGTTGCCGTCCGTGAGCAACACAGACTGCGGACACGTTCGCCGAGCGGAAATTGTCCTGTTGCGACCGCTAAAGACTGATTCCCGGTATTGTCGTTCCTGTACGCTCCGTCCGCACGACTTGACTCTGCCCTTGCGTTCTACAAGCAGAGCACGCTTGCTGAATACAGGCAGCAAATATCTACATCCGTCGACGAAGGGGACTCGCTTGTACGGTGGCAGACTGTTCTCTATCACGCCAAGAGAAGTCGACACACACCATTCGTGCCTCATAACGTCAGACGCTCTTCAGAGTAAAATCTGTGGAACCTAGGAGCTTGGCGTGGGCTATGGATTCGCGTGTCATGGCTTACCATCCTGCTTTCTTGGTATTAAAATGTATGTATCCTTCCTCAATGCTCTTTCCCAGTTTAATGGTTCGTCCTCCTCAATAACCAGCTGTGATGTTTCTTTCTTATTTATGTACACCTGTTGGTAGCATTTGTTCCTTTACACTTAGCCCAAAATCTAATTCATGTTCACTTTCGGCTACTACTACTGCATCACCAGTTAACTGTAGTGTGGTAATTTTTTATTCTTCACAAAAAACAACGTTCTTCTAAGTTCCTTTTCGACGAATAAGCAAACATCAGTGGTGACATTGAACTTGCCTTACATCTCTCTTGCTTTTTACCTATTATATAAATCTGCCAATACCGACTGTACTAATTCGTTTGAAGAAAGAGGGTGGGTTTCCCCCTTTCCCTGGTGTCGATACCACACTTCTTAAAGAAGAAGAAAACATTACATTTCATCCCACGTTATACCGGGTGATGTTTTCCACTGTGTACATACACTTGGGATTGATCATAAGAGGATACGGATAAAAGTGGTGTAACGAACTTATGTGCACAAACGAATGGTTTCCAATCTAGAGACCATTTATTCAGTCACACTTTGTTACAGAGACTGCGGTCTAATACGCGCTGTACCAAGTAACCACAGTTATAGCATGCACGGTTTCTTCCTAGTGAGTGGTACTGTTCCTCAACACGTCACGCCCTAGCGCCCTCTCCTGCCACAGTATTTGGTAGTGTTGTATCCAATTCATTTCTCCTGCTGACTCGATGTGATACAGCGCTGAACACAGTGGTTCCGTATGCCACTCGAGTTCTTGCGATATGTTGTTTACTTACGGAAAGGCAAAAGGTAACGGGCGGCGGACAGCAACGTTGTATCAGGAGACCATTCCGCGCTGACACAGCATTCAATCTTTGAGACATTGTTTCACCGTGTGCCTGAGACATGGTCGTTTCAAAAACTATGAAATGTTCGGTCACCAGACTTGTAGAAAAACGTAATAAACACTGTGGAAGGTGATCGCCGTGCTAATGCCACGCAATTGTCTTCCAATACAGGCTAGGCCAGATGACCGTGTGGAACATTCTCCACGACAATTGATGCTGTAGTATAAAGAAGAGCGGCGCGTTTCGTCACAGGGTTATTTGGTAACCGTGATAGCGTTACGGAGATGTTTAATAAACTCAAGTGGCAGACTCTGCAAGAGAGGCGCTCTGTATCGCGGTGTAGCTTGCTCGCCAGGTTTCGAGAGGGTGCGTTTCTGGATGGGGTATCGAATATATTGCTTTCCCCTACTTATACCTCCAGAGGAGATCACGAATGTAAAATCAGAGAGATTCGAGCGCGTAAGGAGGCTTTCAGACAGTCGTTCTTCCCGCGAACCATACGCGACTGGAAAAGAAAAGGGAGGTAATGGCCGTGGCACGTAAAGTGCCCTCCGCCACACACCGTTGGGTGGCTTGCGGAGTAAATGTATATGTATATGCATATACATGTACTAACCTTATCACTTATTGCGTGTGCAGGGATTACTATCGACAGTTTTGCCACATCAGGAGCAATTTGGTCACTAGTTTCTTCACCAGGCAACCATGAGTCTGGGATTTGTGTCATCCATCCTATTCACAAATGAGGCCAACTTAACGCGGAGTGTTATCTTCAACTTTCATAACAGTTCCAGAATAAGACTTTAACTCTGTAGCTGAGTGTGCGCTGATATGAAACTTCGTGGTAGATTAAAACTGTGTGCCCGACCGAGCCTCGGACTCGGGAGCTTTGCCTTTCGCCGGCAAGTGCTCTACCATCTGAGCTACCCAAGCACATCTCACGCCCCATCCCTATAGCTGGTAGAGCACAGATGATAGAGCACTTGCCCGCGAAAGGCAAAGGTCCCGAGTTCGAGTCTCGGTCCGGCACACGGCTCCTTAACAGTTGTCTGTGGGATAGCAAGCAGAACCCCCGTGTTGTTGTGATCTCAAAACAGCCACATCAGTGTAGCTGGAAAGTTTGGGCCAGAAAATTTGCGAGCTATTTTGTGAGCAGTCTTTCTTCCACGTCGCCTAACGGGTCGGAACTATCGGGGTTTTTTGCGGGTGACTTTGCCTCCCCTGCTGGAAGATGTGCCACTGATGATTCGAAAGGTTATATGGCTGCTACATAACAGTGCTCCAGCCCATTTCGCCGTTATTTAAGTCCAGACGCATTTCAATCGTATCTTCCCTGGTCGACGAATCTTGCGAGGGGGTGCAGTTGCTAGGCCTTCTCGTTCACCGGATATCAACCAGTGAGATATCTGGTTATGGCGCCATCTCAAAAGTATCGTGTATGCAGAGCCCATTCCAGACGAATGGCGCCATCTCAAAAGTATCGTGTATGCAGAGCCCATTCCAGACGTGGAGTCACTGGAGTAGCTTATTCATTCTGCCTTTGACCCTGTTCCGATGCAGCGTGGTCGATGTGAACTTGTGAGACAGAAAATGTTACGGCGGGTACAACTATGCTTTGAGCCATGTGGAAACCATTTTCAATCCTAACTGTGGTTGCATGGTGCAGCGAGTATAGACAGCAGTCTCTGTAAAAATGTATGAATAGACATCCTCTAGCACTAAAACCATGTGTTTTCGTATGTAAGTTCATTAGACCCGTTTTGTTCCGTAACCTCTCATCGATCTGTTCCTAGAGTTTGTACACGGTGGAAAACATCGCCCTGTATGTCGCCTGTCCTTATTTATATCGACACTACAAGCTCTGAACTGTGACCTCATTTATATTTGAATATGCTCTCAACTGAAAATAATACACAATCGTTTTTCAGTGTGTTCACTCATGCTATCCGCTTGGTGGCATTGCAGTAGCGAAGTTGCTGGAAAACGGTCAGAGTTTCGGGACACGTTGTGTTAAACTGTAAACATGCAACATCATTTAGTTACGTAATTAGCATTATTGAAATTTACCGTTCTTTGTATTTTTGTTACATGATTTGAGTCAGTGTGCATAAATGTACTGTCAGTGGAGAAATGTGAGACAGTGCAGGTACGAAAAACTGTTTCAGCCGTGTATGGCTAGTGCTCCCGCTATCATGTTCACTACTGGCCATTAAAATTGCTACACCAAGAAGAAATGCAGGTGATAAACGGGTATTCATTGGACAAATATATGATACTAGAACTGACAAATGATAACGTTTTCACGCAATTTGGGTGCAGAGACCCTGAGAAATCAGTACCCACAACAACCACCTCTGGCCATAATAACGGCCTTGATATGCCTGGGCATTGAGTCAAACAGAGCTTGGATGGCGTGTACAGGTACAGCTGCCCATGCAGCTTCAACACGATACCACAGTTCATCAAGATTAGTGACTGGCGTATTGTGACGAGCCAGTTGCCCGGCCACCATTGACCAGACGTTTTCAGTTGGTGCGAGATCTGGAGAATGTGCTGGCCAGGGCAGCAGCCGAACATTTTCTGTATCCAGAAAGGCCCGTACAGGACCTGCAACATGGGGTCGTGCATTATCCTGCTGAAATGTAGGGTTTCGAAGAGATCGAACGTAGGGTAGAGACACGGGTCATAACACATCTGAAATTTAACGTCCACTGTTCAAAGTTCCATCAATGCGAACAAGAGATGACCGAGACGTGTAACCAATGGCACCCCATACCATCAGGCCGGGTGATACACCAGTATGGCGATGACGAACACACGCTTCCAGTGTGCGTTCACCGCGATCTTGCCAAACACGGATGCGCCCATCATGATGCTGTAAACAGAACCTGGATTCATCCAGGCGTCAGCTTCAAGGGTAACCGCAGCTATGGTCTCCGAGCTGATAGTCCATGCTGCAGCAAACGTCGTCAAACTTTTCGTGCAGATTGATGTTGTCTTGGAAACGTCCCCATTTGTTGACTTAGGGATCGAGACGTGACTGCTCGATCCGTTACTGCCATGTGGATAAGATGGCTGTCATATGGACTGCTAGTGATACGAGGCCATTGGGATCCAGCACGGCGTTCCGTATTACCCTCCTGAGCCCACCGATTCCATATTGTGCTAACAGTCATTGGATCTCGACCAACGCGAGCAGCAATGTCGCGATACGATAAACCGTAATCGCGAAAGGCTACAAATCGACCTTTATCAAAGTCGGAAATGTGATGGTACACATTCCTTCTCCTTACACGAGGCATCACAACAACGTTTCACCAGGCAACGCCGGTCAACTGCTGTTTATGTATGAGAAATCGGTTGGAAACTTTCCTCATGTCAGCACGTTTTAGGTGTCGCCACCGGCGCCAACCTTGTGTGAATGCTCTCAAAAGTTAATCGTTTGCATATCACAGCATCTCCTTACTGTCGGTTAAATTTCGTGTCTGTAGCACGTCATCTTCGTGGTGTAGCAATTTTAATGGCCAGTAGTGTATTTTACACTCTGTTTTTAACGTACTTACACCTGACTACGTTAATTTAAAATTTCTACTGTCACTGAGTTGCTGCTTTGCCTGACTGTGACCGACGCTAGCAGCGCGTATCGATATATCCCCTGTCGTAGTATCTTTGCTCGACTGCTATTACATCCCGGTCGTTGTGTGTCGCAGGCCGGTTGTGTAAGGGAGTTCGGGTGGCGACTTCGGGTCTGGCAGTCAGTTGGAACTCGTCTGGAGTGCAGTCCGGACCTGACAGTTGGGAAGTTGTAATGCGGCACTAGCACAGTCGGGTGGAGCAGCAGTGAGGTCTGTGTCCACATGGCTCGCCCGACCATTGCCGCCACGCATCACTTGAGCCGGGCCACAGTCTTGGTGGATCGTCGGTCGGTCGTCCTACCGGACGATGTGTTTTGGCTCGCCGATCGTTTATGAGTCGGAGTGTGTGTGTGCATCGACTCCCGAATGTCGTCGTGTGTGCCTAGTTATTGTTGGGTATCGTTCAGGTCTTCGTGCAAGTGTTTGTCAGGTTGTGTGTGTAGTTAGTATGATTTTTATTGACAAATTATTTTAAATGTTGTTCGCGTATTGGCTCTGAGAGGTTGGTCGTCTCGTCGGCCGACGTGTATCTGGTTCTCTGAGCGCTTCTGGACCCCTTCAGTTACCATCTTATGGAACTTGGGTCGGCCGTTTCCTGGTGCAGGAACGTCGTTTAACCAGTGGGCGTGTTTCCTCTGCATTGTTGTGTCCAAGCCAGTTTTCCGCCGTTGTATGTCTGGAAGTGATTGGAAGACGGATCAGTAGTGCTGTCGCGACGGAGCAGCAGTCGCGAACGGACCAGAGGGAGTCGGTCGGTTGTTGCGGACGAGGGTGGTGCAGTCAGCTGGGGCCGCTGGCAGCCCCTGCGCAGTGTCTGAGCGTGTGTGGAGCTGTCCGATCCCTACGAGCTTCGTCGTTCACCGACCCAGGACGTCAAAGTTGAATAGTGGTTTAAACTACACAAGCTACGTCTATTCATGTTGTGCTGGTTCGTTTCGGTGGTTTCCTGTTACGTTTCACTATCAGCAACACCAGGTGTCTCTTCTGCTGAAACTGAGCCGCCATCTGGTGCAATTAACTATTTTGCTTGACTAAAATTCGAGTGAACCAGTGGAATTTTCTGCCTGGTGGCCGTTAGTGTTCCGGTTACCTGCCCTGGCCACTAACGTAATTTCAGGCAGCGTCCTTTCCTCACCTGTTGTCGCTGCCCATTATGGTACGTAATTTTGACAGCTAATATATACTCCATTGTGGATTATCACGTTTGTAACCTTTTCTGTTTGAGTTCTCATGTACTGATTGATGGGAAGCAAGTCGTGTTGGTCGGTTCGTGGCAGTCCCCTGGTTGGGTTCCGATGGGTCAAGTGTAGCTGGGCTCAGCACCTGTCTCACCTAAGTGAACGAGGGCAGACTGATCTCCCTGGAGGCTTCTGAATGCCACCGGTGCTTAATTATCAGTTTTCAGCTACTTAAAATTTAAGGCTTATGGTTATTTTTCTTTTTTCTTAAAAATTAAGCAAAATTACTTCCTAAATTTATCTTTCAGGCTTAAGCATTGCGGCCTTCTGCCTTTTAAAAGATTAAGGTAATATATTTTAAAATTTTGAGACTTAATTGTGGCCTTCAGCCATGTGTATTGCACCTTGCGTATGTTTGTTCTGTCTGCCTTGCTGTGATGTTTTTTTAATTATTTTATTGCTATCTTAATTGGATTTTTATCTTGTTGGTTTGTTAAGATTTCTTGTTTGGAGGCCTTCAGCCGTGATAGAGTTGCATTCGGTATGGGTCTGGCTATGTGCCGCTTTGGTTGTAAAAGTTATTAAATTACAATTAATTACAATTAGAAGGTAAAACTAACCTCAACCTACTTGGCCCTTTCCACAATCCTATTACCTGTTCTGCCCAGAGGGTTTAGCTGGCGTTTCAATGTTGTTCATCTGTGCATGTGGCTATCAACCGAACAGACGTAACGAGATCAATTAGGAGTTTTGTGATGAGGAAGCAAAGAACGTTTGCTAGGAGACAGTGTAGGCTGTACAGCTATTTTCTGTTTAGCTAGTAAGGCAAAAGCAAGTAAGAGAGAGGAAGTTAGTTGACTGAAGACTAGCACAAGTGTCGGAGAATACCACCAATTTTTTTGTCCCTTTGAATTATGTCTCCGAAACTATTTTCAGCAGTTTAATCCTAATGGAGTCGTTACAGTAACTCCCAAAATACACTTCAAGTGATAAAAAATAACTTGAAAATAATACGCTTTATCAATCAAGAGCCCTGTACGGAGACGACAGGAACTAAAGTGGACGGTGAGTGGCCGCGAATGCGGTGGAGTTCAGTACTTACTTGAGATGATGGGTTGTGGGCTTTCATAGATGGCACGTGCTGTTCACAATATTCCTGATTTCTCCTTTTATGAATAACCGTGCCTATACTCGAAGTTTCTTGAATGCTCTTAATTGTTTCGTAGGTCGATGGAGTTTGCATTCTAAAGTGCCCTGCGATATTCCCTGATAGCTGCAGCAATTTCTTGAAACAACCATTGCAACGGTGTGCATTGGGAGGAATGAGGTATCGTTGCTTCCGCCGCCATGCACCACTCTTTCGAAATCTTTCTTTTGACTGCTCTGAAATATTGCCAAGTTTACCAGTTAGGTTTCCATAGTGAACAACGTGGTGCATATCTCATTGTCGATGGGTCGAGGAGAGAGAGTGACAGGATAGTGCCATCTATTCAGGGGTCGCCATAGGCGTATAACTCGATAAACGATGAGATGCTCGGGTTGCAGATTGTAGTATCTATGGCTGACTATTTTCCATAGGCAGCACTGAAAAGTATTGCAGCTCTAGTGCTAAGCACGCAGACTTCCAGTTCTGAAATTAAATGCTCTGTTTCCTGACTCCTGCTGAATATGGTTAGGTTGCCTCACAAAGGATTGTGGGCATAGAAGTCCCACAGTAAGAGAAAGAATGAAGGCAGCAGTTCTGCTAGCTGGATCGGCTCGTGATATGGTATTCATCTGTCATGTGGTTAACACAGGGTGAAAATTATTGAACTACATGAAATAAAGGGTAAATTAGTTACAAACTAGGGCGCGCACACGCTATATTCAACATGTAAATGTCACTACAGATATTCTGGTTTACGTTATGACATGTTCGATACACCTGCCATCATTGGCGGCGATGTGGCGCAGATGTATAGCGAAGTTCACCATGACCCATGAAGTGTCGGAAAATCGACGCCGTCGATGACCTCCTGAACCAATGTTTTAAGCTCAGCAATGGCTTCTGGGTTATTGCTGAACTCTTTTTAATATAGCCCCACAAAAAGGAGCCGTATGTGTCCAGATCGGGAAAATATGGCGGATAATCGAGGCCTATGCCAATGGCCTCTTGGTACTTCAGAGCCACAGTGCGATCCCCAAAGTGCTCCTCCAGGACGTCAAACATTCTCGTGCTTCGGCAGGGTTGAGCTCCGCCTTGCATGAACCGCATCTTGTCTTTGGATAATGGGAATAAAATCATCTTCCAAAACCTCCATGTACCGTTTGGCAGTCGCCGTACCATTACGGAATATCGCACCGACTATTCCGTTACTGGACATTGCACATCACACAGTCACCCGTTGAGGGTGAAGAGACTTCTGGATCGCGAAATGTGGACTCTCAGTCGCCCAAATGCGCCAGTTTTGCTTATTGACGAACCCACTCAATTGAAAGTGGGCTTCGTCGCTAAACCAAACCATACTGCGCATGTTGACTGCCGTAATGCACCGCGACCGACGTTCAGTTTGAAGGTCCTAACGCAAATGGTTCAGAAATTATGACGAGTTTGTGACATTGTGGGATACAGTTAGCTTAATTGATAGGCGGACATAAAAAACTACGGCTTGTAACAGTATGGTTACTGGCACCTTCTCTCTGAAAGTATCAGATACCACCGTTTCCCCTCTCAGCATTACTGCGATTTGTACAGCAGGATTTGTAATTTTCAGTAGCAGGGAGTTGGGTTTCTAAGAGACATGTCTCCTGTAGTGCCACACCTGCTGCATAGTATGTGTTTGTTCTCTATCAAAACCTTTCATTTGCTAACTATGCCTATCAGTAGTTAGTGACTTCAGTAGTTAGAATCTTTTATTTAGCTGGCAGTATTGGCGCTCCCTGTATTGCAGTAGTTCGAGCAACGAAGGTTTTTGTGAGGTAAGTGATTCGTGAAAGGTATAGGTTATTGTTAGTCAGAGCCATTCTTCGTAGAGATTATTGAAAGACCGATTGCGTTGCGCTGAAAATATTGTGTGTCAGTTTAGTGTTGATCGGAATAAGTAAAGAGCGAAATGTCTGAGTACGTTCAGTTCTGCTCAGCTGTTAAAAAATCAATTAACGCAAGGGGTTTATCAGCACAATCATTCATAAATTTTTCTAAGGGGAGGTTTCATATGTCAACCCTTAGCTGAGGATACCTCACTGGAATCTTCTGATTTTCTCTTGTGTTTTGTTTAATTAGTGTAGCTACTGTTTATTGCTAGCTCGTAATTGTAGAGAGAATTTTCTATGTAGTTGTAGTTTTTCACTGTCGTACAGTAAAACAGTTGTGTCATGCATGTATATTTGCACCAAGTATTTCACAGCCGCGCTTCCAATTAATTGGATATTGTTTTCAGTGCTATTTTAATGTGTTTACTCTTTTTGCTCTTCAAATTGTGACTTTCTTGTTATCGTGTGAAATACGTGATAATTATGGCATGTGAAAAACGTAACACTAGGCTCCAAAGCAAATCGAGAAATTATAGTGACGACGAACGTAGCTTATCAGCACCACCGTGTAATGAATTAACAGACATTCAAAGTAGTTATTTGGTAATTGTGGATACGGAAATGGAGCGGGCGGCAAATAATGGTGTAGATAGTGAAACAATTAGTGGACAGGGAAACATCATCGATTGATCGGTCGGCAACAGCTCGCCTCAGGATTCCGAAATGATAGGTCACAATTCTTCAAATATTCTAGATTCAGGTTTTGTGTCCTCACCATTTTCTCAAATAAGTCAAGACACATTTTCTGCTTTTCAAAATGCGAATATTGCCGATTCAAAAGCACTGCCGAATAGCACTGAGCAACATGTTTCAGGCACCAGTGCACTGTTATTACAGTTAATGCAACAAATGGGACAAAGGCTACAAAGGTTAGACACAACGCTTGAACAAAATCAGAAACAAATGGCACAAAATCTTCGAGAGTTAGACAAAATGGAACAAAATCTTCGAAAGTTAGGTGCAATGGAACAAAATCTTCAAAAGTTAGACACAATGGAACAACACCAGAGACAAACACAGCAACAGCTTCAAATGTTAGACACCACGCTTGAACAAACACGTGAAGGTTTAACTGCTGCGTTACTTAAAATCGAATCGAAAGGTCAAAAAGTCTGTAATGACGTAAAAACACAGATTTGTGAGCATTTCCAACCTCTGTTTTCGCGTCATGAAAATGAATTACAGAATCACTAAGCAGCCATAAAGGAATTGCAAACTATTGTTCATGAAAATCACGACACCTTGCAAGCTAAAATTGACTCAGTTGCATCTACCGATTTGGTTACGCAACTTGCAAAAACTCAGGAAAACTTAAAGGACACAGTAGATACGTTTTCAACACAAATGGACACTCTGAAACGTGGTTCAGAAAAACACACTGAGGAAATCAGTTCATCATCGGAGAAAGTAGCCGAACTTAGGATCAGTTCACTAGCTTATCTACAAAGATAGATGATGATCTGAATGAGACACGACCCGTAGCCTTCACTGACACAGAAAAGTATGAACTAATTAAGAAATTCAAACAAAATCAGAATCAAATTAATACGCAACACAAAAGAGAAATCCGGGAAGTACTAAGATCAATTGGCACAAGTAATACAAGAACTACATATTTCAGAGGAGGCTCGCGCTCCAACACGGGAAGAGGGACTTACAAATACGGAACAGCCACAAAATAATAACACAGGGCATTTCGGAAATTATGAAAGAAATTGGCAAGGTGCACCGAATTTTGAGATGGAACCGCCGACACGACGTAACAATGACCGATATGCGACTCGCCGACTCGATGACTTTGACTATAAGCTGTTCATTACTACACTTAAATTCAAAACATTTAAGAATTCCGGCAACGACATTCATCGACAATCGTGGCTTCACCAATTCTCTCATTCTTTTCCTCCCAACTGGCCATTAGAGCACAGATTAGAATTTATGTGTGACTATTTAGAGAATGAACCAGCTGTAAGAATGCGATCGGTCTTTCACGATTGTCACAGTGAAGGAGAATTTTATCATACCTTCCTCTCAGCATATTGATCTCAAGCTATACAAGACCGAGTAAAATATAGCATCATAATGATGAAATATTTCGAACAATCTGAATTCTCCAGTCTTGTGAAATATTTTGAAGACATGTTGCACAAGAATCAGTACCTGTCAAACCCATACAGCCCCTCAGAACTCATCCGCATTTGCTTAATCAAATTGCCTAAAACATTTACAATATAATATTTTGGCAGGACGTTGCAAAGACGACATCGAAGCTTTTCAAGGACTGTTACAAGAATTGGAAATTGACACTGACAATCGCGGGACGCGAAAACAGGAACACAACAATTACAGGCAACATCCTTCACAATTCCGCGATGAAAGAAATAATAACTGGACACGAGAAGGCTATTATTACAACGCAAATCGTGACCAAAACAGACACCACCCGTATGACAATCGTTGGCAAAGTAGCAATAGTTACAGAGAAAGATCGTATTTCCATAGTAATGACTATGGCACAGACGCTCAGAGAAACAGACAATATGTGGACCAAAACAACTACAGGGTGTTTCAAAAATGACCGGTATATTTGAAACGGCAATAAAAACTAAACGAGCAGCGATAGAAACACACCGTTTGTTGCAATATGCTTGGGACAACAGTACATTTTCAGGCAGACAAACTTTCGAAATTACAGTAGTTACAATTTTCAACAACAGATGGCGCTGCGGTCTGGGAAACTCTATAGTACGATATTTTCCACATATCCACCATGCGTAGCAATAATATGGCGTAGTCTCTGAATGAAATTACCCGAAACCTTTGACAACGTTTCTGGCGGAATGGCTTCACGTGCAGATGAGATGTACTGCTTCAGCTGTTCAATTGTTTCTGGATTCTGGCGGTACACCTGGTCTTTCAAGTGTCCCCACAGAAAGAAGTCACAGAGGTTCATGTCTGGCGAATAGGGAGGCCAATCCACGCCGCCTCCTGTATGTTTCAGATATCCCAAAGCAATCACACGATCATCGAAATATTCATTCAGGAAATTAAAGACGTCGGCCGTGCGATGTGGTCGGGCACCATCTTGCATAAACCACGAGGAGTTCGCAGTGTCGTCTAAGGCAGTTCGTACCGCCACAAATTCACGAAGAATGTCCAGATAGCGTGATGCAGTAATCGTTTCGGATCTGAAAAATGGGCCAATGATTCCTTTGGAAGAAATGGCGGCCCAGACCAGTACTTTTTGAGGATGCAGGGACGATGGGACTGCAACATGGGGCTTTTCGGTTCCCCATATGCGCCAGTTCTGTTTATTGACGAAGCCGTCCAGGTAAAAATAAGCTTCGTCAGTAAACCAAATGCTGCCCACATGCATATCGCCGTCATCAATCCTGTGCACTATATCGTTAGCGAATGTCTCGCGTGCAGCAATGGTAGCGGCGCTGAGGGGTTGCCGCGTTTGAATTTTGTATGGATAGAGGTGTAAACTCTGGCGCATGAGACGATACGTGGATGTTGGCGTCATTTGGACCACAGCTGCAACACGGCGAACGGAAACCCGAGGCCGCTGTTGGATCACCTGCTGCACTAGCTGCGCGTTGCCCTCTGTGGTTGCCATACGCGGTCGCCCTACCTTTCCAGCACGATCATCCGTCGCGTTCCCAGTCCATTGAAATTTTTCAAACAGAGCCTTTATTGTATCGCTTTTCGGTCCTTTGGTTACATTAAACCTCCGTTGAAAACTTCGTCTTGTTGCAACAACTCTGTGTTCTAGGCGGTGGAATTCCAACACCAGAAAAATCCTCTGTTCTAAGGAATAAACCATGTTGTCTACAGCACACTTGCACATTGTGAACAGCACACGCTTACAGCAGAAAGACGACGTACAGAAAGGCGCACCCACAGACTGCGTTGTCTTCTATATCTTTCACATCACTTGCAGCGCCATCCGTTGTTGAAAATTGTAACTACTGTAATTTCGAAAGTTTGTCCGCCTGAAAATGTACTGTTGTCCCAAGCATATTGCAACAAACGGTGTATTTCTATCGCTGCTCGTTTAGTTTTTATTGCCATTTCAAATATACCGGTCATTTTTGAAACATCCTGTATTACCAAGGGAGACAGAGTAACTTCAGATGCAACGGTCCACCACGCAGTTATGACTCAGGGAGTAATTCTCCACCACATGACCGACAAGAAAGAAACTATGGAATCTATCGACATGACGACAGACGATATAATCACATCGACAGCCCTGAATTTCATCATAACTGGCGAGATTGAAACAGGTCAGGGTCCTCATGACTTGCACCGCAGGCAGCCACGTGCGCCGGCTGGTTCAGAGAAAAATAACATAGACGCTCACCTTGAGAAAAGTTTTAGCATTCCTTACCGAAGTATACAACATGATAACTGCTTTGAAGTTGAAACTCTGCGCACTAGAAAGGGTAAAATATTGCACCACATTTCACACGTAAAACCGTTTATTGAGAGATAATTTGTTTTTTAACTTAGTCTCTTTCATAAAATTTTTAACTTCACATTACTAGTACTCTTTGTCACACTTAGAAACTGCTAACATGCAACTATGTTTGAAAGTTAACTACCCAGTCAACAACCTAGGGAACTTATTTAGACAGTAATTACAAATGCATTGCTATAGTGAACAGAGGACACAGTATTATTGTGTGTGTACATTCTTGTTTGTTAGTTGCACGATTACATAACGACTATAAGGCTTATATACTTAGAACATATACCGGTACTGCTTGAGATTTTAATGCAACATTTTGGTTTACTTGAAAATACATTCTGGATTTAAAGTACTTTCTGAGAGATAGCAGTTGACACAGTGGTTAGTTTGTTTGACAGCTACACGATTATATCACGACGCCACTAATGAGTGACACAATTTTCATTGTTGCTTTTGTGGTGTAACTGTTTTATATCTGCACAGCTTTTCTGTGTTATTCTGGGGAGTAAAACATGTTTTAGTAGTAACTTTTGTGGTATAGCTACAATGAGACAGCCTTTTCTGTAGCACAACAATACATTACAGTACAGTACTTTCTTCATCACGGCAATAAGCGTAATAACTACGATATCTATACGCGAAGCATTTCACTTTTGTTTATGATGAGGTGAATACATTGACTTCTGCAGAACTTTGCTTATGGAGGACGATAACTACAACACTTCCACAGAATTATCATACAGCAAGACGCAAATTTTTCGCTACAGGATATGCATTTGAGTGATTAATTTTGTACTTAAAACATTTATTTTTAAAGATCTTTGAATTACAAAGATACAAAGGTTTTCCATGATACATTTCATTACATTGCTGTAATCTGTAGCAACTGAGGGTATATTTACTTTAATCCTCAGGGTGGTACACGCCTACTTTGTGTACCATGTGTTTGCAAGTATAAGGGCCCCTAGCTAATATGGTATTTGCTTATACAACTTTACACATCGGTACCTTATTTGTCTAACACATAAATTACACAGCTATCTGATCATTTAACTGAGAGAGACAAAAAATTTTTTTTACTACATCAGTGACAGATGTTTACGTAATTACACAGTTGGATAACTTAACACTTATGAAGTTGTATTTTGTCTGTACTTTGTGAACTGTTCATAGGTTTTAGGAACCATTGTGATACTAGGAGAGCTTTGAATGATGTATTTGGTATGGGATCATGATTTTTAAAGTACGTTTGAGGTAGATGACACTATTGAATTGAATTGAGCAGAGAATTTTGTTTTAGGTTTTGAAATTATTGGAAATAGCTACGACGTTTTTGAGATTTGACTGAGGTGTTACGATGTTATTATTACGACGACGACGTGTATTATGCTGTTGTATGTTTATGATCAATAAGCTAATGCTATATGAGGATTTCGATTATGTTACATATTTATTATTATGAAATATTGAAGAAGTGTTGACGAATATGTATATGTGTAATAAAGTAAGGAATAATGAGTAGTGGTTAGGGACTCTGGTTTGTGAAAAAGGATGTTGGAAACCAAGAATCGTACTTTAAGAGTTATAAAATGTGTGTAAATGCGTGAATGCATCACAATGCTGAAGAAATTTTTTTGGACAGTGTTATATTTATAGGATTCTACACATTTGTAACGCAAATTCTCGACCTGTGCAAGTTTTTATATGAGATGTCACTGTTGTGCAAACTGCTGTCGTAAATATTTCGGTAAGAAAGCTAAGTGACCTTCACGTAATGCATTATGGGCGCGCAGCTGGGCCAGTCGCCTGGAGAAAAAGTTATTAGGTGAAAAAAAGAGGCCACTAACCTCACTATTGACATTTCTTTGTAGAAAGCGTTTCAAATATGACATGCTCATACTTGAAACATATGATTACAGTTTTGAGCTCATACTTTCTGATATTTACTGAAATGCCTAATGAAATGATGAGAAATTTTTTGTGTCTATACACTTGATGATGACTACTGTCTTTCTAGTTGAGAGATTTTTTTACTGCCTTATGAAATGCCATATGGCTAGTAAATGATGTTTCGTTCTTTGCTGTGTATATATATTTACCTGTTTTGTTTAGTATCTAGCGTCTAGTAGCATTGATAAAAATAAAATTTAATAGATGTACTAATGTAAAAATTTTCTGTCTACAGATCCATTAAGCAATAATTTTATGATCTACTTTCATAAAAAGGGGGGGGGGGAAGACAAATAGACATTTACCTTCACAAGAATTGCATAAATAATTTTTAACGGTTTGGTAACTTGTCTGCCAGAGTAAGTTATCGTGATGCATCACTCTAGTGTTAAGATGTGACACAGGTATTAGACATGGCCATCTTTACTGTAATATTTTTTCTGCTTCAGCTTTGTCATGTTTGCATTTTTTGTCGTTGCCATTTGTGTTAATTGTTTTGTGTTGTTGCATTGCCTCATCCCTTAGTTTGTGCATCTGAGCTCAGTAGATTTAAGTTGGCTTAAGAGGGGGTAGGCTATACAAAAGAATGAATTGTGATGAATTGGAAGAAATGCATTGAGAAGTGACATGAAACAGATTTGGGCCAAAATGAGTAGTGTACAATGACGAATAATTATTTTGAAGGAGGATATGAACAAAACAGCAGGGTTTAGGCTCAAATGCCTCTGAGCACTATGGGACTTAATTTCTGGCTTCATCAGTCCCCTAGAACTTCGAACTACTTAAACCCAACTAACCTAAGGACATCACACACATTCATGCCTGAGGCAGGATTCGACCTTGCGACCGCAGCGGTCGCGCGGTTCCAGATTGTAGCGCCTAGAACCGCTCGGCCACTCCAGCCGGCAGTAGGGTTTAGGGACAACAGGTATAGATAGGAATTTTTGGGAATAATGATGAATGAAGGGAGATCTCCAACAAGTAAAGAAAGTTTTGTTTGCAAAATTCTGCAGTAAAACAAACCCTGTCTTTTCCTTTTGTGTTATTCCGCGATGTGTTTGTGTACCCTTGTGTATTTGTATTCTTCCTATCTTTATGTGTTTATGTGATAAGAGTTATGTTGCAGAATTTTTCTAATACTATGTTATTTCCATTGTAACGATGTTTAGACATTATTAATTGTGTTCTGTTTCAATGCTCATGTGTGCAATTAATGTTTCGAAAACAATTCTCATTATTTTATTTATTTACTTATGTCATAATTCCTGTAACACTGATGTACATGTTTGTTTCTATCCTTTTGTAAAGCCTAGATTACTACAAATGTTATCCATATTATTAAGTTTTAATGGTGTTTTCTGTACCTTTGTAATTATATTCTCATGTTATAAAATTGTAATTGACACCAGTTCATCAAATTAAGTAACTTGTAAGCATTCATTTCAGTGCACACATTTCTATTGGTCATAGTATACGCACAATACGTGAGAAGTTGGGATTGTTATTGTTTGCATGTGTGTTAAGAATTCATCAAGGGACTGGTTAACAGCATTGCTGGTTCTAAGGACAGTTCCAAAAACTTTGTGAGCGCACAAGTGATGATTTATGGACTTCACTTATGGAAATCACTTTGATGGTGATTGTGCACCTACACAGTCGCGACAGATGGCTACTGGCCATCTCTACAAGGACTGCAGTGGGTCTGTACCTTTGATGGCCTACCAATACCATACTCTCTACCAGGACTACAGTGGGTCTGCTCTGTGATGACCTACCTACCAATATTCATCTGAATTTCGACTGAGTCTGCTGTGGGTTTGCTCTCTTATGGCCCATTACCTTTCTGCATGTCAAGAGTCAGCAATGTCTTTCCATTGGAAGGGCAACACTACTTCTTCAAGACTGCATGGAGATCCACTATTTCCATGTTCATTTTCTTTCTCTGATCAGACTTTGTGCAATGCAATCACTATTGTGATAAATGATCAGGACTGTCTTTATGAGAAAAATTTTTGCTTTTGACCGACGGTGTATCAATAATGCATAATTTGATATTTTTGTTATTGTAATTATGAAAAATTTTATGAAATCATTATTGGTCACTTCCGAAAACAATATGTAAAATTTTTTGTGGAGATCATGGGGGCTATGTAAGTTGCCTGTTTAGGTGTAAGTAGGCTTGTAAGAGGCCCGAGCACATGTAATTTCGATGTATTGCTCATGCACTGCCTGCGATATGCAAGGTATAAGAGAATCTCTGACCAGAGAGCAGTGTTAACTGCAGTAGGAACTGTGTAGCTGTAGCAGTAAGTTCTTGCTAGTCTGGAGTCTGCTCTTTTCTGGTCTGGTGTATCGTGTTGGGTGGTCCGGTCGCGGTGCAGCGATGCCGGAGCCTGAGTATTATTGTATAAGGTAAAAAGCAGCCTCGCGCATATGTAGTAATGTTATCTCAAGTCGCACGTAAATGTTTTAAAACTGTCGTAATAATAATCTTCCTCATAAAAAGTAACTTTTAACAACCATTCATTTTAATTTAAAGAATTCACTAATTTCTCCCATCCATGATCATCCCGATTGTTGCAATAGAAAAATCAGTTGCTTCCTTTCATAAATGACAAATCTATCGGCCAGCATTGCACAGGGCTGTGCCAGAAAACATTATTTTAAGAGCAGATATACATGCGTTATCCGACGACTTCATTGAGGTAACAATTTTTCTCTTTTTTATTCAGAGTGATCTTTCAGGGCCATGACGCAACACTGCTGACGTCCAAAATTTACCAGGTTAAATTTACAGTCAATTATTGAAAAGTTATAAGTGAGCGACGATTTAATTGAGAGGTTAGTTACATTGTATTATTACCAGGTTACTGAATTTATTTATTTTTTTTGTTGAGATGTTACACTGAATGTGAACGACATAATTATAATTTTTTACTGTTGACAGATTTAGGAATTTTTCTGTTGTGAGGTTACGCTAAATGTGAATGAATTTTTAGCTTAGATTAAATGGGAACGAATTTTGTGGGGAAGTTACAGGCTGTTTACGTTTTTATGTTGGTAACGCCATGTAGCGCTGTCTATGAAAATCACTGACTGCTGTGTGCAGTCTGTGGCTGTTTAGCATTGTGGTGTTGGGCAGTTGGATGTGAACAGCGCATAGCATTGCGCAGGTGGAGGTGAGCCGCCAGCAGTGGTGGATGTGAGGAGAGAGATGGCAGAGTTTTGACAGTGGATGATGTGGATGTGTGTCCATCAGAGACAGTAAATTTGTCAGACTGGATGTCATTAACTGATATATATATATATATATATATATATATATATATATATATATATATATATATATATGTGTATATGTGTGTGTGTGTGTGTGTGTATGTGTGTGTGTGTGTGTGTATGTATATATATAAATGACTTTTGGACACTATTAGGGTAAATACATTGTTTGTTCTCTATCAAAATCTTTCATTTGCTAACTATGCCTATCAGTAGTTAATGACTTCAGTAGATAGAACCTTTTACCTTTTATTTAGCTGGCAGTATTGGCGCTCGCTGTATTGCGGTAGTTCGAGCAACGGACGTTTTTGTGAGGTAAGTGATTCATGAAAGGTATAGGTTATTGTTAGTCAGGGCCATTCTTTTGTAGAGATTATTGAAAGTCAGATTGCGTTGCGCTAAAAATATTGTGTGTCAGTTTAGTGTAGATCAGAATAAGTAAAGAGCGAAATGTCTGAGTACGTTCAGTTCTGCTCAGTTGTTTGAAAATCAAATAACGTAAGGGGTTTATCAGCATAATAATTCATAAAGTTTTCTAAGGGGAGGTTTCAGTGTGTTTACCTCTGGTGCTTTGGGTGTGGTGGTCGATGGAGCTGCTTCAAGCAGTAGAGATGTGGTTTGGAAGTGGTAAAATACAGGTCTTACAAAATTATGTACATTAGAACAGTAGTTGATTGTGAAAACTGTTGAACTCCTTACAGTTAGAAAATCCACAATTTAATTGTGGGAACAGAATTACTACAGTTAATAAAAAGCCTTAGTATATGATCCACAATATGGCCACACAAAGGTTCCTGAGCAGGCTCACTTTCTCCAATGATAGAGTGCCTACAGTTAAACTCGACCCAGCGCGGTGGCACCAGGTATCGTTCCACAAGCCAATCTCTCGCTTTCGATCTATGTTTGGCCCAATGAAGCGTTCACACACTCCTATGCAAAGCAACCCCTTCCCCACCTATCTCTACAGTGATGCCAGAAAGTCAGTTCCACCTTAGTTGCCACGGACGGCCCTTTTATCACCCTCTTTGGCGCCAGGTTCGTCTGGTGTCCCAGCAACGCCTCAGCATTAAATAATTGGCTTTGTATCCACTGGAACGGCCATGTTGGCACTGTCACTGGTATGGGTGAGTATGATCTGTTACACTGCGGGTCATCCAGCCCGGTGCCACAGACCCGATAAGATCCTCTCCACATGGGCGACATCCTGTGACAGCAAAGGATACCTGGCGTAATAGCCATTGAATGGAGTCCTCGAGGCCTAGTGACGACCCTCCTGGTCGTAGGCAATCGTGGTGGGATTAATGCTCCCTCAACGACAGATCGCTACCGCGTTGGACTTCAGGTCCGTACTTAAAGCCACTCCAGTAGTGTGTACAGATCGGAATGCTCGGCAGATAATTTATATGTGCAACTTAAGGTGTCCTCAACGTAATGGCCCGCACTTCTGTGAAATTTATTAAAGTTTAGTTCAGGCACTAGGAGATACCAAACTGGCGGGTGTCGTGGCAATGTCCAAGTCGTTAACGTAGAAAGTCCACTACGTATGCAAGAAAGACTCCTTTTACTCGGGAAATAAACACTGGTCTATTATAGCCCCCAACACTGCAATTGAGGTACGACAATATCGTTGAACTGAGTATGTTGTAGAGTTGGAGGAAAAGTTTTATGCTGACGTATTACTACGTAGATGTGTCGAAACTCTGCTCTCCAGATCCAGAGGGCTGTGGAGTATGGCCGCCTGGTTGATGTCAGGTTCCTTGATCTCTGGAAGGCATTCGATATACGAGGCCTGTTCAGAAAGTAAGCTCCGATTGATTGCCAAATTGAAACCACAGTGAACATCAGAAATGTTTTACTTGTAACAATTAGCTACACCTTTCAGCTACTTCTCTACGTAGTCGCCGTTCTGACTTAGACTTTTGTCATAGCGTTGTACCAACTTTTCAATAGCCTCATCATAGAAGGCAGCCGCCAGTGCTTTCCGCCAATTCTCCACGCTGGCCTACACCTCGTTGTCTGTGTCAAAATGTTGTCTTCAAAGACAGCGGTTCATGTGACCAGAGATGAAACTCAGGGAGAGACAATTGCGGACTGTATTGTGGGTAATCTCACATTTCCATTTGAAAACGATGCAGGAGCATCTTCATTGCCCCTGCAGAATGCGGCTGAGAATTGTCTTGAAGAAGAAACAGCACGACAGTTATGTAATGTTAGCTGCATAGCTTCAGACGAAATTTCTCACCAGGCCCTCGTACTTGGCGGCAGACACTATTTTCTAGACATCTTTACGCACTCACTGCGAGCTCAGAAATGAGAAGAGCGACGTGATGCTAACTGGGGTTATACTAGAGACACTACCCAACACATCTGTGCAAAGCTTTATCGGATTTTCATAGTCGTTTCCATTTCACGACCTATCGGAGCTTACTTTCTGAACGCCCCTCGTAGTTCTGCATTGTTTCTGCAAGATATTTAAATTTAGTAACCTTTTTCAATTTTACTCGTTTATTTTCAACATACAGCAAGCTGACGATTATCTGGGTGTGGATTATCTGGCCTGGGGGTTATTCGCGCCTATTAGGTCGATTTTTGAGAAAATGGAAAACAAAACCTGAAGTAGTATGTCTTTATTAGAGAGTATAATTACGTTCAATTTACAAATTTCTGGTTGTGAAGACGTAGATGACATTGTTTTACTGCAAAGATATTATATTATGTGGCTGGGTAAAAGTAAGACACTTGCCTGGGTTAATGCAAAACGCCAGAGAAGCAGGGTAAGATCCCGGGCAGGAGTTACACCTGGCCTACCTGGTGATGTAAGTCAGAGTGGTTACCTCATCTTGCCGCCAACCAGAGGTGGCAAGAACGTAATTAATATTGAGATGGCTGAAAGGCTAACAGACCACGGTCTTGATGGCCTTCACCCGAGACCCGCGTATTTGTTGTGGCCCACATGACTTTGGTGCAGTAACACAAGTATGCACCGAGCGAGTATGAATATCCCTAATCTCTAGTCAAACGGATCGCACTCGGCCACTCATTGTCTACGAGGATACTTCTATGCCCTAGAAACAGCCACCACTAACAGCAGGCCTACTGCTGGCTTTAAGTCCTAGGCTGCGGATTCAGCGCCTTCCAGCGGGTGGGCCACTGGGAACCTTCGGCTGCCACTGCCAGCCTCCTGTTCTGGAAGGCACCTGTTTGCTCCCAGGACGGTGCGTCCATCTGACCACCTCCGACCATGTAGGTATGCTACACATTCTCCACTGCCACTCTTACTGGAGGCTCTCTTCCTTTTCAAGAATCACAGTGGGGTTCCGCACTTTACAGTGTACTCTGACTTCTCAGCAAAACTTTATCCAGATGGTACATGTCCCGCCACATACTTCGCACATCTACACTCCTGCTGCGCCACTAGTGTTACAGCGGTTCGTGGACTGACTTACATCAGCGGCTTCCAACTTCTTAGGCACACACTGACTTTTACTACAAGTGTTGTAGTTTCTCCTTCAATCAAATATATTACTACTACTGATGTTTCTCTGGCTAGCCGTTGCTGATCATCCTGATCCTTGCCGCAACTCAACCCTGCCACCGTGGAGGTCACCCTTTCTGGGCCACCACACTTTGGTGACAGAGGTAGGTACAGCGGCTTCAGTGATTATCGAGACAGACGTCTGCGGCTGGGTCTGCATCACATAGCAGCCACAGCTGTTAGAGATGAGCCTTGCAGTACACTGAGTGAAGAATTTTTTTTTCCTTTTTCAGTACAGCGGGAATCATGGAGAGTCGAAAGGACTTTCAAGGGCTGTTTCATTTTGTTTTTATTTGAGAAATGTGGTAAGTAAACGTAGACGGTGTTCTGAGGACAAGTAAATATAAATGTTAGTTTTTCCTTGTGGTTAGTGGGTCTTATTGTGAGAAACTGGGTGTGGCTCATTGTCCAGAACTGAATGAGGTGTTAACTGCCGGCCGCGGTGGTCTAGCTGTTCTAGGCGCTCAGTCCGGAACCGCGCGACTGCTACGGTCGCAGGTTCGAATCCTGCCTCGGGCATGGATGTGTGTGATGTCCTTAGGTTAGTTAGGTTTAAGTAGTTCTAAGTTCTAGAGGACTGATGACCACAGATGTTAAGTCCCATAGTGCTCAGAGCCATTTGAACCATTCTTTTTGTTAACTATGTGCAGTTGTTCGGTAGGTGAAGACGAGTTTTGTTGAGACCTTTTAGAATAGTATTACATTAAGTGTTATTGTCTTGTTCCTATTTTGTTCTTGTTGTCTGATGTGGTATGTGTAATTGGTAATGGATTACTGATGTCGCTGTTGGTACGACAGGGAATATATTACAAATTATAGCATGTGAGGTACTGGATTGCACTTAGTTAGTGCCGGCCGAAGTGACCGAGCGGTTCTAGGCGCTACAGTTTGCAACCGCGCGACCGTTACGGTCGCAGGTTCGAGTCCTGCCTCCGGCATGGATGTGTGTGATATTCTTAGGTTAATTAGGTTTAAGTAGTTCTAGGTTCTAGGAGACTGATGACCTCAGAAGTTAAGTCCTATAGTGCTCAGAGCCACTTAGTTAATGTGCGATGTCCAAGTAAATAGAGACTATGGGTGTAGAACAGGCAGAGAAAGGAAAGTTTGTGGAACAGAAGAAAGCTTTCCACAGCAGCATATCTCTAGAACATGCTGAGTAGACGCAGGAAGAATTTGATGAGTGATGGGTCAGAAACAAGCTCGTTTCTCTAGCTATAAGGAACATTACGATTGAAACGTCCTGGCAGATTAAAACTGTGTGCCGGACCTAGACTCAGCGCACACTCCGCTGCAGAGTGAAATTCTGGGAACATTACGATTTCTCAGAGGCTTCAGACAGCGAAAAAGGATAATGCTTGGGCTGATGGAGAAAATAGGAACGTTGTAAACTGAAATTTGTAATTGTTGTAAACTGCAGACAGGAAAACCTCTAAATTTTGCATTATCCGCGTATTTCCATTATCCGTGCAGTTTAGGGTGTTCATTAATCATGATAATCGTGAGTTTTTTGTATAGTGGTGCATCTTAGAGGTTTGTCATGAATTCATTTCCTTATGGGCCATTTTTGATTGCCGCTTTCTCTCAACATATTTTTGTGATAGGTCTTTTTATTCGTTTTATAAATTCCAAAGCGTTTTTCTTACTTTTCTCCGTTTATGTTCTAGAAGTGTTCCGCATTTTATTTTAAGCTATCTTCAATGGATTAAATCTCAGACAATAAAGCTTTGTTTTTATTCACGGTACTTACGAGCAGATTACTAAACTGTTCACGTCATTTTACCTTATTATTTTATTACTTACAGTTATTTGTCTTTCTGGCTGAAATCTAAGCTTCCTCTCATATAATCATAGGTTAGGCGTCTCACAGTCGCTTCACATATAATAAATACTTACATATTCACGTCACGGCTTTTTTGGTTTCATTGTTCGTAATAGCAGTGGAACACCACTACTGATCTGCCAATAACTGCATTTTTTTTTTTTTACGAGAACTGGCACTGAGTTCTTGCACAACTATACGTTGACTTCGTGTTTCTTTTCTTATTTATTTACGTACGTGTTACCATCCTAATGCAGCAACTACTGTCAGACTAATGACTTCAATTCTCTCTCTTACTCTCTCTCTCTCTTTCTCTGGGTCGCGCGCACGTGTGTGTGTGTGTGTGTGTGTGTGTGTGTGTGTGTGTGTGTGCGTGTGTGTGTGTGTGTGCGTGTGTGTGTGTGTGTGCGTGTGTGTGTGTGCGTGTGCGTGTGTGTGTTCACGTGCGTGTTTTTTTCATGAGCATATAAGGTGTTCTTGTCTTTGAGTTATTAATATGATCTTAAGACATTTGAGGGAGTGGAAATACGCCTCGTCAAGGACATGGTTGATAAGTGTGGCTCTAATAACTGTCAGAGAGTAGGTGAAAAGTTCTAGCTGTTGGGTAGTTGTATTTTTGGTTTGGAGGTTATATGTTGGGGATCAGGAAGAGTGAAGGGAAACAGGTTCCGGGGGATTATTCTCTCGATCATGTTTTGGATTGTTATTGCAGTTCTTTGTGTATTAATGTAAACGTTTTGTTGTTTTCCACGTGTACTTGGTCATTCAAAATTGCTTTTGGTTTTGTTTTTTGTATACACTCACCTGTGTGGTGAAAGGCATCAGGCTGTAGGCAGCTTCGAGTTTCATTTTCCTTTCTACTGACACACTTAATCCATCGATAAGGTAGGTCTAATTAAACAAACAATTCCAATATACGTCCAAAAGAGTAATATCTCTTAATTCTGAATGCATGCCAAATAAATTCCGATATTTAGCGGAGAGTGAAAAGATGATTTACAGCAATGCTTGGGGAAGAGTGCACTTTCATGCTGATTTCATCGAACTCACTCTGTCCTAGGCAATTGGCAAATATTAATAGAGACGTCTCTCCGAATAACAGCCCACCCACGAACATGGAGTGTCCCGTGCGATAATTTCGCAGTATTGTGAATTAGACACCAGGTATCTCCACAGGCGAGTGCTTTTTCCAGTGCCGCCGACTCCTAAGAGTAAACATCGGGAAGACAGAGTTACTGATAGGTGTTGGCGGGACGCCGTTTGATAGATCGGACCTCGGAATCCTTGGGAAAGGAAATGGGTCATAGGGCGGTACTGGCAAGTTGCTGGAAAGAGGAAATTGGATAGATCGGCGTTCGGAATCTTCCAAAAGAATTGACGCCGAATCTTGCAGAACAAATGTGTTATGTGGTTTCGGATTAGTGAAATAAAGTATGCGGCCTCAAATCGGCCAAAATGGCAATTCTGGAGATCCCACAGCGAGAAGGAGCAGGTGAGTATCAGGGACTTCGTCGCTGAATGTCGTAGTAAGCATTTCTTCGCCGGGAGCCATAGTAGACGTACTTGGCCGCCGAGAGGATCAAAACGCTCTTCTTCACCGTGACAGACTTGCTGCGCCACGCTAGCTTCCCGTCCTGCCTGTCATCTAGTTGCACCTCGTCTCGTGCAAAAGCGTCGCAGCCACGGGTACGAAATTGGCGTGGAATGATGGGCGCGTTAATTCAGGCTTATCAGACAGTCACTGTGTGGCGACCTTTAGACCGCGATTTTACTCTTTGGGATTCTATCTCCCGTTACTCAATAACCTTCCGATGTCGTCATCACCAACCATTCAATTGCGCGACTAACCTTCAGTTGACACGATTTCCTGTTCGTTTGTTGTATTTTATAAGAATTTTTCCAGTATTGTCACTCTGAAGATCCACAATAATCACACGCTAATAGTTGTATATGCACTCATTCTCCCGTGTTGAGTATTTAATCCTTATATGTTCTGAGCAATCACTGAAGTCATAACAATAAACGTATGTAAATTGCAACCCTTTTTTCATTACGGTGGATGATAGTCCCGTTCACTATTTAGTAATTATTAAAGTTTAATCAGGGCTCACAACTGCAGTCCACGTGTTAGCGTCAAGCCATTCTTTCCTTTTCCGTGCTCATGATCCCTTTAAATTTACCTGCACTGCAGTGGGTGACTACACAACTCAGACGGAGTACTCAGTGCATGTCAGTGGCAAAACAGACTGATGAGATCCATAGCATAGTGGCGTCTGGTGCAATATATAACAGTATATACAACAATAAAAGACACCGTCTAACCTTGGACAAATTATCGTATCCAGAGAGAGTTAGAAGGAACAGAAATGCACAATCCTTATTTTGACACCAGTTACATAGTTGGATCGTACACATATGTCTAAACAAATAAGAAAACACACCAAGTGAACATTTAGCTATGGCAGTTCTCGTAAGAAAAATCTGTAGTTCGTGCCGTATCAGCCAGCAGTCCACGAAATATGAACAAAAAAGAAAAAGAAAAGTGACGTGAGTATTTATATTTTCTATGTGAAGTGACTTGCGATTACTAATGAACAAGGCAGGAAAATGAATAACTGAAAAATGAAATAAGCCGAGAAAATTTAATAACGGTATGTAAAAAATTATTAGCGTAACAATTTTGACGGCATCAATTTTCTTATCTTTAAGTACTGCTTATAAAAACAGAACTGTTTTATTCCGTATTAAATCTACTGAAGATAACGTAAATGGCGAAATGCGTCTGGAACATTAATAAAGATAGCCTGACAATAAAAAGGTGTTTCAATATACGAAACTAATATTCATGCTGTTACTGCGTATGATTGCTACTCAGACAAACTTGGCAGGTCTTTTTAGTCTTTCGCAGTGGAAGATGTCTAATATTGTGCTTGTTCTTTGTACGTTCAGAACTGTTCAACACAGTTTGCCGGTTGCTAGAAGCTGCGCCGGCTTCGGTCTACGCACTTGGGACCTCTACAGTTAGAACTGCGGTGCCTGTGTAGCCTCTGGGGAGACGGTTGTGTCTGTTCTCGCGTCGTCGGAGCTGCCTGGGATCCGTCGGACCTCTACAGTTAGAACTGCGGTGCCTGTGTAGCCTCTGGGGAGACGGTTGTGTCTGTTCTCGCGTCGTCGGAGCTGCCTGGGATCCGTCTGGGTCGTCGCAGTAGCATATGTCACGGCACGTTCACTTCTACGAGGCTTTTGTGACCTGTAGTACCAAGAGGATAGTTATTGAGACCCCAATGATAAATCAGGCGTGTCAACTGTAGTTATTATCTTTTCAGATTATGAAAAGTAAATATGGAAGTAGCATAACGAAATCTACTTCTAGATCCACATTCAAACTCTGCAAATCACTGCAAAGTGCGTGGCAGGGGGTAATTTCTGTTATATCACTCATTAGAACTTTTTCCTCCTCTATTTTCGTATGGACTGCGGGAATGTCTCTCAGCACAGTAAAATTATTCTGATATATTCTTTGCGATCCCTGGAGGAGTGATACATATGGGGTTGTAGTATATTCCTATATTAATCCGTTAACGTTGGTCCTGGAAGCATTAAGCAGGCTCTCACCGGACACTAATATTGCTTATTGATAGCTGTAGAGCTGTAGAGTATAAATTCGCGGAGTCGTTAGAATATTAGCAGTAGGATGCATAGGGCGTGTGCATGCTGTGTGCGGGCGCAGGACGAGCTGGCCGCGGTTCGCGAGCAGCTGAACGTGCTGTTGGCCACAGTCAACAGCCTTCAGGCTGCTGCCTCGAGGTGCAACGACGGCGGAGGGTCTGGCGCGTCGACGGATAGCAATATTACTATCGGGACTGAGACCTGGCTGAACCCTGAGATAGGAAGTTTTGAAATATTTAGTGAGGGTTGGAACGTGTACCGGGAAGACAGATTAGACACCGTAGGTGCTGGTGTCTTCTTGCAGTTGAGAAAAATATTGTGTCTCCTGCGGTCGAATTAGTGTGATTGTGAAGTTATCTGGACACGTTCAACAGGGAAAGGGCAAATAAAGTTAATTGTGGGGTTTTATACCCGGCCACCAGCTTCCACTGTGACAGTTCTAGAATCATCCAAAGAGAGTTTACATTCTGTATCGCAGAAGTACCCGGATCATGCTATATTAGTCGGAGGCGACTTCAACCTACCTAGTATAGACTAGGATGTATATGGATACATCACAGGTGGTACAGAAAAGCCGTCGTGTGAACTACTTTTGAACACATTATCCGAAAACTGTCTTGAGCAGCTAAATCGACAGCCAACGCGCAATGGAAATATTTTAGATCTGGTAGCCACGAACAGACCAGACCTCATCGATGGTGTCAGTGTTGAGACAGGGATTAGTGATCATTATGATATTACGACTATGGCTACGAAAGTTAAAAAGTTGGTCAAGGAGGCTAGGAGAGTATTCTTACTAGAAAGAGCAGATGAGCAGTTGTTAGCATCCCACTTAGTAAATGACTCGACTTTATTTACTTCCGATACGATGGAAGTGGAAGAATTATGGGCAAATTTTAAACACAATGTAAATTACGCATTGGACAAGTATGTGCAGAAGAAATGGGTTACGGACGGAAAAGACCCACCGTGGCTTAACAGCGCAATTCGGAGAATGCTCAGGAAGCAAAGGCAGTTACACTCGCGGTACAAGAAAGATCGGCAGAATGAGAACAGGCAAAAGTTAGTAGAGATCCTTGCTGCTGTAAAAAGAGCGATACGGGAAGCATTCAACCACTACCACCGTCATACCTTAGCAAAAGATCTTGCTGAAAACCCAAGGAAATTCTACTCTTACGTAAAATCGGTAAGCGGGTCGAAGGCCTGGCAACGGAAGACAGCAAAACGATAGCTGAAACTTTAAATTTAGCATTTGAGAAATCTTTCACGCAGGAGGATCGTACAAACATACAGCCGTTTGAGTCTCGTACAGATTCCCGTATGGAGGACATAGTGATAGACATCCCTGGGGTTGTGAAGCTGCTGAATGGGTTTAAAATAAATAAATCGCCAGGTACCGATGAGATTCCAGTTCGGTATTACACAGAGTACTCTACTGAATTGGCTCCTTACGTAGCTTGCATTTATCGCGAATATCTTGCCCAAAGTAAAGACCCGAGCGACTGGAAAAAAGCGCAGGTGACGCCTGTATATAAGAAGGGATCCTCAAAATTACAGACCAATATTCTTAACATCGGTTTGTTGCAGGATTCTCGAACAAATTCTCAGTACGAATATAATGAATTTCCTTGAGACAGAGAATTGCTGTCCATGCATCAGCACGGCTTTAGAAAGCATCGCTCCTGCGAAACGCAACTCGCCCTTTTTTCACATGATTTCTAGCGAACCATGGATGAAGGATATCAGATGGATGCCATATCCCTTGACTTCCGGAAAGCGTTTGACTCGGTGCCCCACTGCAAACTCCTAACTAAGGTACGAGTATATGGAATTGATTCCCAAGTATGTGAGTAGCTCGAACACTTCTTAAGTAATAGAACCCAGTACGTTGTCCTCGATGGTGAGTGTTCATCGGAGGTGAGGGTATCATCTGAAGTGCCTCAGGGAAGTGTGGTAGGTCCGCTGTTGTTTTCTATCTACATAAATGAGCTTTTGGATAGGGTGGATGGCAATGCTCGGCTGTTCGCTGATGATGCTGTTGTGTGCGGGAAGGTGTCGTCGTTGAGTGACTGTCGTAGGATACAAGATGTCTTAGACAGAATTTGTGATTGGTGTAAAGAATGGCAGCTAACTCTAAATATAGATAACTGTAAATTAATGCAGGTGAATAGGAAAAAGAATCCTGTAATCTTTGAAAAATCCATTAGTAGTGTAGCGCTTGGTACAGTCACGTCGATTAAATATTTGGGCGTAACATTGCAGAGCGATATGAAATGGGACAAGCATGTAATTGCAGTTGTGGGGAAGGCGGATAGTCGTCTTCGGTTCATTGGTAGAATTTTGGGAAGATGTGGTTCATCTGTAAATGAGACCGCTTATAAAACACTTATACGACCTATTCTTGAGCCGGGCGCTGATAACCTCGCTGTTGTGCGCCCTAAAACACTAATGATAATAATAATAATAATAATAATAATAATAATATTCTTGAGTACTGCTCGAGCGTTTGGGATCCCTGTCAGGTCGGATTGAGGGAGGACATAGAAGCAAATCAGAGGCGGGCTGCTGTATTTGTTACTGGTAGGTTTGATCATCATGTGAGTGTTACGGAAATGCTTCAGGAACACGGGTGGGAGTCTCTAGAGGAAAGAAGGTGTTCTTTTCGTGAATCGCTACTGAGAAAATTTAGAGAACCAGCATTTGAGGCTGACTGCAGTACAGTTTTCCTGCCGCCAACTTACATTTCGCGGAAAGACCCCAAAAATAAGATAACAGAGATTGGGGCTCCAGCAGATGCATATAAGCAGTCATTTTTCCCTCGTTGTGTTATGAAGTGGATCAGGGAGAGAAGATGCTAGTTGTGGTACGAGGTACCCTCCGCCACGTGCATCGTATGGTGGATTGCGGAGTATGTACGTAGATGTAGATGTAGTTTGCGTCTGACATCAGGAATTTTCCCGTTCAGCTCCTTCAACATCACTATGATACTCTCCGAAAACAAACTTGTGAGCATACATGCTACCTGTCTTTGTAAACCTTCAGTCTTTCCTTGTAGCCCCATTTACAGTCGAGCAATATTCTAGGATGGGTCACACGTGTGTGTTGCTAGAAATCATCTAATGTTGTTTTGGAAGACAGGTTAAAGAAAAGCAAACCTAATTTTATAGTATTTGTGGACTTAGCAAAAGCTTTTGACTATGTTAACTGTAATACTCTGAAATTTTGTAGATAGCAAGGGTAAAATACAGGGAGCGAAAGCCTGTTTGTAGCTTGCACGCAAGGTGTAAGAGTTGAGGGGCATGTAGTTGAAAAGGAAGTGAGACAGCGTTCTAGCCTATCGCCGATGTTATTCAGCCTGTGCACTGAGCAAGTAGTATGGGCAACCAAAGAAAAATTTGAAAAAGGAGAAGAAATGAAACCTTTGAGATCTGCCAATGACACTGTAATTGTCTTAGTAAAGGATTTGGAAGAGCATTTGACCGCAGTGGACTGTCTTCGAAAGGGAATATAAGATGAACGTCTACAAAAGCCAAACAAGGATAACGGAACATAGTGCAACTGAATCAGGTAAATGTAAATGTCCTATGTGTAGGGCCTCCCGTCGTGTAGACCGTTTGCCGGGTGCAAGTCTTTCGATCTGACACCACTTCAGTTACGTGCGCAGCGATGGGGATGAAATGATGATGATTAGGACAACACAACACCCATTCCCTGAAAAGAGAAAAATCTCCAAGCCAGGCGGGAATCGAACCTGGGACCTTAGGAATGACATTATATTGGGCTGACCACCTTTTTTTTAATCTAATTTTGCTCGTTTTATCTGCTCGGGGAGGGCGTCGCAAGACACCCGTTTCAGTTCGTCGTTGATCCATTAACTCAGTTCTTTTACTACAGAGGGCAGCCTACCGTCTGACCGAACACGCTGAGCTACCGTGCCGACACCACTCAGCTACTGGGTGTGGGCATTGAATCAGCTGCTGATGAGGAAATAAGTTTAGGAAAAGAGGCACTTAAAGTAATAGATGGTTTTGCTATTTTAGCTGCAAAATAATAGATGATGGCCGATGTAGAAAGGATATAAAATGTAGTCCGCCAATGGCCAGAAACGTCGTTCTGGAAAATAGAAGTTTTTTAACACCATATATAGGTTTAAGTGCCAGGAAATTTATTTTAAAGTATTTATATGGAGGGTAGCTATGTATGGAAGTGAAACATGGACGACAAACAGTTCAGACAGGAAGAAAATAAATGCTTTTGAAAAGTGGTGCTACAGAAGAGTGCTTAACATTAGAAGAGTAGATCATATAACAAATGAGGAACTACGGAACAGAATTGGAGAGAAAGGAAATTTGTGTCACAACTTGGGAAAAGAAGGGATGGTTGTTAGGACACTTTCTGAGATTTCAAGGGATCACCAATTTAGTACTGGTGGGGACACCAAGCCATGAATACAGAAGACAGATTCAAAAGGATGTAGGTTGTAGTAGCTTTTCGGAGAAGAAGAGGCTTGCACAGAATAGACCAGCATGCCTGCGGACTTAAGACCACGGCAACAACAACACATATTGCAAGACACAGATATTTGTATGACTCGACTAATAGCAGTTGTCATTCACTGTTGTTGTGCTGGTGGTATACTTCATGCTTTCCGATTGTGGCGTGAACAGTTTTACTTTTGTGAACTTTTAAAGCAAGTTGGTAATCTGTACGCCACTTCGATACCTAGTCAAGATCCGACTGGTTACCCGTGCAGCTTTTTACTCAGCACTTCATCACGGATAACTGCTTCAACTGCAAATTTTGAGCTTACTATCAGTATGGTTTGCAAGATAATTAAGATGTATAAACAGCATGGCTCCCTACACAGTTCGCTGGAGCACATCTGAAGTTATCTCTATATTTATCCATGACTCTCCATGGAAGAAACGTGACTGAAATGCTGCGTTCTCGCTCCATTGCAATCCTCAGACCACTGACAAATTTCGCTTAGTATCCCGTATGATCGTACTTTCGATAATAAGTGCTGCTATAGTCCTGAGTCAGTGCTACCAACTGTGTCTTCATCGGCCGCACAGTGTGCGTCACGTGACCCTCGTATCTCCGCAGAACAAACATACACACTAGCTGTCGTGAGTCGTTGCTAAATACGCCACCAGATGTCTCTGAATTCGCATCAACTCACTGCCTCCAGTTGTGTTTTTTTCGCGCATCTTTTTAGGGAGGTGCACTCACCGTTCTGCCGCAGATTGTCATCAGATTATGCTCACAGAACTCTCAGATCACATCAAGACAGAGCAGTGAGAACTTTACGAACCCAGTACAACGCTGTTGAGATTGGTAGTTAATACTGTAAACCATTTATTAGTGGAACCGAGATGGAGAGGTCCAGCAGATTTCCCTTGCCGCCCGCACTGTTTTCCACTTAAACAACTACGCCACATACTCCCACAACCAGGCCCACTTTACCTTCACCCGCCTAGACACCCTCGTTTTAGATCCTCTCTCCCCTTCCCGCACCATTCCCACCTCCAACCTCCTGGCGCATCAACAGTATCGTCTCCTCTACCTCAACATTCGGTCCCTCCCTGCAAACAAATACCTCTTCATGCATACACTCTCCCAGCACCAGGTTGACTCCTTCATCCTTAGTGAAACCTTCCTCCAACCCCATCATGTTGTCCACACCTCCCCTTATCTCCTTCACCGCACTGACAATCCCCTTCCCCTAGCCCCAGGTGGGGTCGCTATAGGCCACCTCAGGCATCCCCCTGTCTGGCCACAACCCCTCCTCAATGACCCGACCGAACACCTTCTCCTCAACCTATTTTTTCCCTCCCTCACCGTCACCTGTGTCACTATCTATATCCACCCTGCAGCTCCTCTCCCCTTTGACTTCATTTCCCATGTTGACCGTACCTTCTCCACCTATGTGATCGCCGCTGACCTCAACATCCACAGCCGTGATCCTGCCACCCTTCAGCGGTGGCATCAGTTCTTGCCACCCTCCATGGTGACCTTGTTCCTCTCCCACAGCACACTCATCCTGAAAGTAACTCCACCCCCAATGTTATCCTCGCTTCCCCCAACCTCCTTGGTCGCATCGCCGTTGATGTCCTCGATCCTGTCAGTAGTGACCATCTCACTGTCCTTCTCACCATCTCCTCTACCCATCCCACCACTGCAGCCACCTGCCCAGCTGCCCCTCCAAAGTCTGTCCATGACTACCACCATGCCAATTGGGATGCCTACTGGGAATCCATTGCCTTACAGGTCGAAAGCCACCCCCTCACCTTTCAGCACCCTGATGACATCACCCATGCCTCTTCCTTCCTTCTGATGCTGTGGAGGCTCATGTCCCTACCAAACTCATCCACCATCACTGCCCTACGCTTCCTCCACAGGCCGTCCTTCTTCTGCGTGAGTCCCGCAGGCCCTACCGCTCCTTCCTCCGCACTCGTGACTGGGATACTCTCACCAACCAATTACAGCGACATATCTGGAACCTCCTTACAGCAAAGAAACGCCAGGACTGGCGCCAGACATGCATACACCTCAACTCCACCCTCCCTGTCAACTCCTCCAAGCACTGGTCGGCCTTCCACCACCTTACTGGTAGCCATCCCACCCCCCATTACTGCATCCTCCATGACGATCGACCCATTCCTGACAACCTCAGTAAGGCTAACCATTTTGCTTCCCACCTATACGAGGTCTTCTCCATTCCTGACGATCCCCATTTTGATTACTCCCTCTTCCCCACCGTCCTTGACCAGACCGACACCTCTGTTCCCCGCTCGCCCCTAGCTTCCAGTACTTGGATCGTTTAGCCCCCTCAGACATCAACACTCCTATCACCACACAAGACATCACACTCGTCCTCCGCTCCAAACACAACACCGCCCCTGGTCATGATGGCGTCACCTACCATCACCTCAAGGAATCCCCTCCATCCTTCCTGTCTGTCCTTGCAACCCTGTACAACGTCCTCCTCTCCACTGGATTTTACCCCAGCCTGTGGAAGACTTCCCGTGTCCTGCTGTTCCCTAAACCTAACAAACCCCCCTCTGATACCTCATCCTATCGTCCAATCTGCCTCACCTCCATGTTCAGTAAGGTCTTCGAGGCCATCCTCGCTCGCCATATTCACTGGCATCTTACCCATCACCGCCTACTTCCTCTTACCCAATGTGGCCTCTGGCCTTCCTTCTTCGCTGACGACCAGCTCCTTAACCTTACCAATCTTCTTTCCCTCCAGCTTAACTCCCATCGCTCCGCTATCTTTACCAATCTTCTTTCCCTCCAACTTCCATCGCTCCGCTATCTTTGTCTCCAGAACGCCTATGACCGTGTCTGGCATCCCGGGCTCCCCTTCAAACTCCAGACCTATGCTCTCCCCATCAACTTCGTCCGTCTCGTTGCTTCCTTCCTCTCCCATCGTCCCTCCTATGTGACTATCCACAATTCCAACTCCCATACTTTCTACCCCTCTGCCGGCGTGCCCCAAGGTTCTGTCCTTTCCCCTCTCCTCTATCTCCTGTACATTGCTGATATGCCCAAACCTCCCCCTCCTGTTCATCTTCTCCAGTTCGCTGATGACACCGCCTTCCTAGCCCTTTATCCTACCCATAAATGGTCCCAACGTACCCTCCAAACCCACCTTGACCAATTCACTGCTTGGTGCAACCAGTGGTTTCTCCATGTTAATCCCTCCAAGACTCAGGTGATCGTCATAGGCCACACCACCCGCTCCTTCCGCCTCCATGATTTCTACCTCACCATTTATGGCCGTCCTATCCACCTCACTCCGATCTTCAAATACCTTGGCCTCCCACCCAACCACCACCTCACCTGGACCCCCCATCTCCTTACCAGCCAAAACAAAGCTCACAACCGCCTCCGCCTCCTGAAACTCGTGTCCTGCTGGACGTGGGGTCTGCATCCTTCCACCATCCTTCACACCTACAAATCCTTGATCTGCCCCATCCTCTGTTATGACAGCGTTTCTTGGATTTCCGCCCCTCCCCGGTTCTATAAGGCCCTCAAAATCCTCGAACGCCATGCGCTCCACCTCACCTTCCGCATCCGCCTTCTGTCCCCCACACGCATCCTCTACGACCCCATTCCCTTGCGCTACTTCCCTTCCCCCACCTTCTCCTTTTCCTTGAACACATCCGCACACTATATATTGTCCGCCGCCTTGATCCCCCTCACGCCCTGTTGTCTCCCTTCCTCTCCACGCCCAACCAGTTGCTGTGCCTTTACCGTTGTGTCCCACCTTCTCTCTATCTCCACACCCTCATCTCGTATCCCAACATAACTTCCACCGTCTACCCCTCCCGGATGATGAGCTTCGCCCTGATGTCTACCCTGCCTACCAACTCTAACCCCATCTTCCTGCCTCCTCCTCAGGGCTCCCTCTCGTCCCCCTCCCTCCTCCTGAGCGGCTTCCCTTCCTACTCCCCGTCCATCTCTTGTGCCTCCTTTCAGTGTCTCTGCGCTCCCTCCTGCCCTGCCTTCCCTCTTCCTCTCCCACCCCATGTGTCTCCTGCCTCTTCGTGAACCCATAGATGCCCCTCCTCTCTTCATCCCGCCGCTTCCCCAGCTACCCCATGCTCTCCCCTCCTTTTCCATCCTTTCTGACCTTTCCCTCGGCAGGTCCCACCAGGAAGTTTTATTCTTCGGCGTGTGTGCTCTAAGTGTTGTTCCGGAGTGTTTTCAATCCTGTGGCCGACTTTTAACCTGTGCATGCGCATTCAGTGTCTTCTCTGTGTTTTAAGAATCGCCAACTGTGTTTTTTAACTTTCTGGTGACTTTTCTAACTGTCCCCCATGAACATCTCCACGTCAGTTTATTTTTACCTCCATTTTCTCCCCTTACTCTGTTTTATGTTCCCCTTTTTTATCTCCTTATGTATGTATAATTTTATTCTTGTTTTAGCTGTAGTGTCACTCGGCTGAAGAGCAGCGGATTGTGCCGCTGACAGCCCTCCCCTGCCCATATGGGGCAGGGGAATGAAATCACAATAAAGGAAAAATTAAAAACGAAAGAGCGGCTGCAGAGGGACAACTGCATATAAGATCGTGTTTGATGTGTTCTAGAATTTAGATATGTTTTGATACACTTATGGTTCAAATGGTTCAAATGGCTCTGAGCACTATGGGACTCAACTGCTGAGGTCATTAGTCCCCTAGAACTTAGAACTAGTTAAACCTAACTAACCTAAGGACATCACAAACATCCATGCCTGAGGCAGGATTCGAACCTGCGACCGTAGCGGTCTTGCGGTTCCAGACTGCAGCGCCTTTAACCGCACGGCCACTTCGGCCGGCGATACACTTATGAACACGTAAACCATATATTAGTGGGAGAAAAAGAGAGGCTGCAGAGGTACAATTGGATACAAGATCGTGTTTGATGTGTTCTAGAATTCTGATTCATCTCGATACCCATATGAACACAACATTTCAAATGCCAATAAATAGTACATGCACGTGAATGCTTAGGTCAATGGCCCTTGTGATGTCATCGGAGTTGGAGGTCACATGATCCCTGCTTCGGGTATTCATGTTGGTTTTCATACATGAGGTTATTCTGTTCAAGACATCTCGTTACATTTCAGCTTAGAATATGTCACAAGTTTTTCCAGAGAAATTGATATCAAGAATATTTAACCGCCACTTCTGCTACCATTCTTGTAAATTTCCGTGATCCTTTTAAACTGTTCCTTCTTCACTTAGGATAAGATAGCTATCTATTTTTCAGTCTAAAATGGTTCAAATGGCTCTGAGCACTATGCGACATAGCTTCTGAGGTCACCAGTTGCGTAGAACTTAGAACTAATTAAACCTAACTAACCTAAGGACATCACACACATCCATGCCCGAGGCCGGATACGAACCTGCGACCGTAGCGGTCGCTAGGCACCAGACTGTAGCGCCTAGAACCACACGGCCACTCCGGCCGGCTTTTCAGTCTAAGATCTATCGCAAATGAAAACCACAAAGATAATCCGGTAATAACTTGTGTAGATATTTTATGCAAAATAACATCGCACTTTTCAGTTCTGATGGAATCCACGAGTAGTATCTCCCGTCGAATGTGAGGTCCGGCTGAGGGGTTTCACAAGAGTTAATGCAGCCGTCATCACACAACTGTCATGCATTCCCTTCTTCATGACAATTTTCGGATGAACATTGTAGATGTAACGAAGACTCCTCTGCAGTGTTTTCATTGGGAATTGATGATTACCGACCATACAACGGAGACTTCGGTTCCTATGAATTTCGTCTCTGCCCGCATCTCGTGGTCGTGCGGTAGCGTTCTCGCTTCCCACGCCCGGGTTCCCGGGTTCGATTCCCGGCGGGGTCAGGGATTTTCTCTGCCTCGTGATGGCTGGGTGTTGTGTGCTGTCCTTAGGTTAGTTAGGTTTAAGTAGTTCTAAGTTCTAGGGGACTTATGACCACAGCAGTTGAGTCCCATAGTGCTCAGAGCCATTTGAACCATTTGAATTTCGTCTCTTCGCTCACGTAAGCCACTGAGTATGAGAACAGCATTTTCTCACAGACAACGAGCTGCACAGCAGCATGGGGCAAATCACAGGTTGCAGCCTGTTACAACGAGGGATTTGGAAGTTGGTACCATGCTATGACAAATGTCTAAGTCGGATATGCAACTAAATAGAAAAGTAGCAGAAAGCTGTAGCTAAATGTTACAAAAGATACATTTTTGATTTTCACTGTGGTTTCCATGTCGCTACCAATCGGAGAGTGAAAAACATTTATCAGTTAATGTGTATATTGTACAATAGCTAGAATTTTTCTTGACTCTGCACGATGTCCACGTAATTGCTTTCTCAAAAGTACTTGCGTCTGATAATTAGTGTTTCCCAAGACTTAGGCACTGAGAACTATTTCGGAAGGTTTGGGCATATTTATGGGAAATCGGTGTGTAATTGCGTGTGTAATTGCGTGCGAGTTGAAGAAGCACTTGATTAACCTTTCAATAAAGCTGCAAAGCCGAAAAGCCTGTTGGCAGCTGTCGGGGCAGATCTCAACGTGCAGACGACCTTCCGCACGGCACTCCTAATTTTTTTTGCCGGCTGCGGTATGAATGGCGCGCATTTTGCTTGCCGTGTAATTTTCGTCGGTGGTTGGGAACTGCCGAGGGGGGGAGTCATTGTGCGGCCGCGCGTGTTGCCACTGCGAGCGGAATCCGTAGAATGCGGCCGGGAATTACAGACGCGCCTGTACAGTACAGGGTCGTGGCGCGCCGGTCGCCTCCTCATTAAAACGGGATGCGGGGCCTGGCCGCCACACATAAGGCAAGTACCACCCCCCCCTCCCTCCCCCAACTCCCCACCTCGTCCGCACCTCGCGCCACCGACCGAACTAGCAGGCGACGAGAGCGCCCCGGTACCTGCACTGCACTCCAAACTGCACACCAGGTAGCACGCCAGCTCTCAACGTGTCTGCCCTAAACGACCAGCAGCAGCTCGTCACACGCTTTCACTTTTGGTTCTCACGCGCCGCTGTAATTGTGAAACGAAAGACAGTGAGGTGACGGAAGTCATGGGACAGCGGTGTGCACATACACAGATGGCGGCAGTATCTCTCATTTGTACTCAGGTGAGAAAAGGTTTCGAGCGTGGTTATAGCCGCACGTCGCGAATTAACAGTCTTTGAAAGCGGAATGGTCGTTGCAGCTGGACGCATGGGACATTCCATTTCGGAAATCGTTAGGGAATTCAATACTCAGAGATCCAGAGTGTCAAGAGGGTGCCTAGAATACTAAATTTCAGAAATTACGTCTCACCATGGACAACGCAGCCACCAACGGCCTTCGCTTAACGATCGATTGTAGCGGTGGTTGTGAAGAGTTGAAACTTCCTGGCAGATTAAAACTGTGTGCCGGACCGAGACTCGAACTCGGGACCTTTTGCCTTTCGCGGGCACAACTCACGCCCCGTCCTCACAGCTTTACTTCTGCCAGTGTCTCGTCTCCTACCTTCCAAAATTTACATAAGCTCTCCTGCGAAGTAAAGCTGTGAGGACGGGGCCTGAGTCGTGCTTGGGTAGCTCAGTTCGTAGAGCACTTGCCCGGGAAAGGCAAACGGTCCCGAGTTCGAGTCTCAGTCCGGCACACAGTTTTAATCTGCCAGGAAGTTTCATATCAGCGTACACTCCGCTGTAGAGTGAAAATCTCATTCTGGAAAGATCCACCAGGTTGTGGCTAGGCCATGTCTCTGCAATACCCTTTCTTTCAGGAGTGCTAGTCCTGCTACGTTCGCAGGAGAGCTTCTGTAAAGTTTGGAAGGTAGGAGACGAGATATTGGCAGAAGTAAAGCTGTGAGGATGGGGTCTGAATCGTGCTTGGGTGGCTCAGTTGGTAGAGCACTGGTCCCCGAAAGGCAAAAGGTACCGAGTTACAGTCTCGGTCCGGCACACAGATTTTTAAACTGCCAGGAAGTTTCATGTCAGCGCGCACTATGCTGCAGAGTGAAAATCTCATTCTGGTTGAGTAGAGTTGTTTAACAGACAAGAAACGCTACGTGAAATAATCACAGAAATCAACATCGGACGTGTGACGAATGTATCCGTTAGCACAGTGCAGCGAAATTTGGCGTTAATGGGGCAGACGAACGACGCGAGTGCATTTTGCTACACCACTACATAGACTGCAGTGCCTCTCCTGGGCTTGTGGCCACATCGATTGGACCACAGGCGACTGGAAAACCGTGGCCTGGCCACATGAGTCTCGATTTCAGTTGGTAAGAGCTCATGGTTGGGTTCGAGTGTGACGCAAACACCACGAAACCAGGACCCAAGTTGTCAGCAAGGCACTGTGCAAACTGATGGTGTGGGCTGTGTATACATGGAATGGACTGGGTCCTCTCATCGAACTCGACTGCTCATTGATTGGAAACGGTTATGTTCGGCTACTTGGAGACCACTTGTAGCCATTCTTGGACTTCATATTCCCAAACGTTTCAAGGGGCTTGAATTGTTCGCCATTATTTTGAAGGACATTCGGGATAATCTCAGAGAAAGATTTGGCCACTCAGGTCGCCCGATATGAATCCCAACGGACAATTATGGGGCATAATCGAAAAGTCAGTTCGTGCACAAATTCCTGCACCGAGCGATGTGGCGCAGTTGTTAGCACACTGGACTCGCATTCGGGATGTCGACGGTTCAGACCCGCATCCGGCCGTTCTGACTTCGGTTTTCCCTGATTTCCCTAAATCGCTCCAGGCAAATGGTTCCTTTGAAATGGCATGGTCGACTTCCTTCCTCATCTTTCAATAATCTGATGGGACCGATGACCTCACTTTTCGGTCCCCTTCCCAAGGTCAACCAAAAAAGATCCTGCAGCGGCAACACTTTCACAATTATGGATATCTTTAGAGGCACCAAGACAGGATATTTCCTCAAGAGACTTCCAACGACTTTTGCCTCGGTGAACATAACAAACACAGAAGAAATGCTAAACAAAGCTCTTAAAAGTGTTATTGGCTGGTTTTCTGCGAGTGGTCTCAACACTCCATTTTAGAAAGAGACAACGTAGCCAGTGCTGCACATCTAGGGTTACCACACCAACGCCCTAAGTGTAACACATGGTGATAAATAGAATGGAACCTTCAAATTCGTTGTTGATCAGAATTTAAACTGAGCAATGCACGTTTTGGAACTCCTAAAACAACATAGTTCAGCCACATTTGCATTTAGAATGATTGCAAATCTTAGGGAGAGACAAATAAGTTATGTGACGTGTTTTGCACAGTTTCATTCAATACTGTCATATGGAATAATGTTCTGGGACAGCTCATCTTTAAGAAAGAAGGCCTTCATTGCGCAAGAGCGTGCTGCAAGAATAATATGAGGTGCTCATCCGCGATCATCGTGTAGACAGGTGTTTAAGGAGTTGGGCATTCTGACTACTGCTTCACAGCATATGTATTCCTCATGAAGGCTATTGAAAATAATCCACTACAGTTCAAAAGGAACAATCTTGACATAATCGCAATACCAGAAGAAAAAACGATATTCGCTACTCCAAATTATGGTTGCCTTTAGCAGAAAAAAGAATGCACAATGTCGCGCCACTTACCCTGTGACATAAAATGTCTAACAGAAAGAGTAGTAAAGTTTGGAAACAAACTGAGAAAGTTTCTCTTCTAAAATTCCTTCTATTCCGTAGAGGAATTTCTACTACCGTAATGTGAAAAGAGTTGTGGGTGGGACTTATTAAGTCACATCTCTGTATCTCCTTTCTTTTCGTAATTAAAAACAATGAAACTTAGAAATGTTCAGAATGTAACCATATGTAGAAAAAAATTTACTATTTGACTCGATCTACATCATTACTATCTGTCATGCTAAATTGTACTTGGAACCTGTAACTATCTAACTTCCTAACATGCCGCGTCGATTTTCTGAACTACACCAGCCAGAAGCAGAACCGACACCATATTTGCAGGTATCCCTTAACATTCGTCTCTTCAGTGTACACTGGTATGCAAAAGTACCTATCGCATGAAGAGTCACTGCCATGTAATATGCCTCGATGAAACTTGGACCATGTGTAGAAACAGTTGCTATAGTACAGTACAGTACAGAAGGTAAATGAAGCAATATGCAGTGAGACGGAAAGAAATGCCACTTTTGTTCAAAGACGATAGTTACATTTAAGTCACTGGGAAATATGATGGCCCCTTGGACATTACAAAACTCGACATCTACTCCCCAATAGAGTGGCTGATGACCGCAGACAGCAGTGCTATGTGCTGGCCATAGGGTACCTGCCATCAAAATGAAAATTAGTTATATTTTTACGTAGCATCTGTTTCAAAATGTATTTATTTTGAAACTGGTTTTTGATAATACTTCTGGCTAATTTGATTCACTTACTGATTATTCGTGTGTAGCAGAGTAATAACGTAAAATATGGACGAGTAAATATAATGCCAACAAGATATCCTCGATTTCAGTACCTTTAAATTTCAGTAAAATATTTGTTTCTGGACATAAGACTATGTTATCCCTTGGATCACGTATTCACAGTTGGAGAACAACGATTTTCCTGCGTATTCCTTGTAATTTCAGCAAAAGACTGCAACACATAAGAAATGAGTGGCATCATGCATTCACATTTGGAAAACTACGATTTTCCTGTGTTATTCCTTGTAATTTCAGCAAAAGACTGCAACACATAAGAAATGAGTGGCATCATTTCAAAACAGAATGATAAAATGTATTAAACTGGTATCAAAGAACTCTCCTCTCTCCTACTACCAGACAAAGAGGTATTACTGAGATGCATGTCATACTATGCGATAGGGAGATGCTTTAGATGACTTAAGCTCACGGAGATTAAATACTAGGAATGGGAGCGAAACAATACACCTCAGTGTCACAGATGCAGACCGATGAATTCCGTTTGGAAATGGTGAAATCAATTACAAAAAAAACTCAGTAGAAAGAAAGGAGTCCAAAATGCGAATTTCTACTTTTTACAGATTCGCTTACTAGTTTCGGGCAGAGGCCCATTTTCGAATCATTCTACAGGGCAGAAAACAATACTTACACCCACGTATAGTACAGTTATTGCCAAAATTTTTATGCATATGCCAAAGATACAGAACGTATCGTTTCAAACTTCCATAACATAACCGAGAATGGCATTTGCATCTCCGAATAATGAGCAATGAACATTACAGTGCATGCAGTTTTTCTGTTGTACCTAAACCTCGGGAAGGGGACGCCCTAGGACGATTTGAGAATGCGTCTCGGCCCAAAACTAGTCATCGAATGAACAAAAAGTAAAAATTTGCAACTTGGACTGGTTTTTGGTTCTACTGATTAACAGAAGTTGCTGACCTAAGCCAATCCAACATGCTGAAAGTTCAAAGAAACAAAAAAAAAAACAAAAAAACTGTCTGCCAAATTAAAATTTGTACCAGTCTGGGACTCGAAGCAACACCCCCAGGGGCCAACATAAGCAAGTGCTGTCAATTACATATTACCCATGCTATTCCGTCAAAACAAGTAGATGTTCTGCCTTGGAGTATATGGGATAATACACAATTGCATCATCCATAGATCTTTCGAGTCTCGATGTCATTTAAATTTTCATTTCCTTGACATGGTTATTAGATAGCGTATTCCTCATTTTGCTATTAGTATTTTATGTTTTCACTGTGTTCATCTCATCCATTTGACTGCAGGGTATTCAATTTATTTAAATCAGAGTATCTGAAAAGCGAAATTCTACGCGTCAAGATACGCGTTAACCCCTCCAATATACTTGTTAGGCTATGGCAAAGAGGCTAAGGACAACCCTCATTCCTACTCACCATTCCCAAAGGGAATAGGAAGGGATTGAAATCATGAGCGCTCTATATGTTACATCCTTCCGCATTCGATGCGATGCACTGTGGAGTACAAATACAAGAGTATGAATGATACAGAGATATTCGATAAAAGTTTCCAAGATCACGTCATTCGTCCCATTATTAAGTATGGTTCTGCAAAAACCCATAATTATCTAACGTTACGCTGTTGTATTTTTTGGAAAACATACCACTAGACATGAGGCAATCCTCGTGTTACCAACATAACGGGAGTCCTATCCATTCCGTACAGATAATTACAAATCTTTGTAACATGTTTGGAGATGTACAGAAAGCTTCTCATGTGAAGCTATTTATTGCGTTGATTATGAGTGTGTACACTGGATTACTAAACTCGATAGCAGTCAGCTGCCATTTCCATGTCAGAAGAGTACAGGTTATGAAATCATGCTGTGCAATAAACCGTATGTTTGCTTTCGTACTATCGAAACGGACTCAGACGTAATAAATCTGGACAATTATCTGCGATAAAAACTGCAACAAGAATTGTGCGAAAAACCTCCGGGACTGCCGCAATAAAGGAAACATATAAATACTCTCCTGTGATGAATTCATCCTAGATGAAGTTTATTGTGCAATTGGAAGAATCCTCGCACATCGTGTACTAGAATATTTTTATGTACAGGCAATTTTGCGGTTAAAGTGGGGATGACAGTCAGAGCCGTTCAATAGGGTTTCGGTAAAACGCATGTTGGGAGCTTTGCTCAGTGCACTCTTTCAGCACATAATGAATGGTGAACCCGTATTACCACCAACAGAAAGGAGGCAACTTTCGCAACTTTTTATTATAATTTTCATTAAAAATGAAACTCCTCCAGGTGTACTTAAGATTTCATATTTATTTACTAGTTACTGCCTGCCATCCATGTGGAGCACGTATTGGTCTCACAGCGGACTTCTAGTACTCAGCCACACACAATTGATTTCATCAAAGCGTACGGGCCAGAAGATGGCGTTGATGCAACGTCAAAACTAGTAGCCAAATAAATATGAAATCTTAAGTACACCTGGAGAGTTTCACTTTTAATAAAAATTGTACCAGCTGATGTCCCACCATCGTCCAATTTACATATGAATGTGTGAAGATTTATTATAATATCTCACCTGACTGGCGATATGGATCAGACACCATTACGTATGAAATACCCTTCTTGAAACGGCCCACAGCCCATAAAAATGAAAAATATGAGAGGGCTGAATGAAAGGTATGTAACAAAATGAGTAAAGAGAGAATAAAATTTTAGACTCTTCACCGGCATTGTAGAACGCATTGGCACGTTTATGTTGCCACCTCCATGCAGCGCATCGCTCCTCGCTGTTCGCCACGAACATTTATCCTGCAGCTGTTCACATCGCTAGTTGAATGGATTACTTGCAGTCGTGTGAAGCGAATAATTTATTCACTGCATCGACAGTAGTAGTGGCTCATCCGCGCTAAAAATGTTATTGCCAACGTGAAAGGAGAGGATAAACGGGTTTACTGTGTGAATCCAGAGTGTCTAGACAGCAGATACTTTTAACAGTTATAAAATAACCTCCATTCGCATCCAGAATATTTATCCAGACAGTTACGAATGTCACAATAAATTTTTCATTTTCTTTTCAGTCCTACTGAACTGTAAGTAAGTACACATAGAAATGCTCAGCCAAATATAATTGACAAACTTTCTATTGAAAGTTCCTTCGTAGACCTAGCTAATAATTGGTTACTTTATTTTCCTCCTCTGCTTCATGTACCACACTAGCCACACTGAGATTTTCTTCCTACTATTTTACCTGAGCTTATAATTATCTTTGTATTTACATATAGGCTCTTTACGGTGTTCCTAATGTTGATGTATTTTGTTACAATGAAGGGTCAATAGGTAAGCACAGAAATAGAAGTTCAGGTTCGAAAACATCAGATGAAATTTTAATAAATCCCGCGCAGCAATAAATTAAAAAATGGGTCTGAGCACTATTGGAGCACTATCTGAGGTCATCAGTCCCCTAGAACTTAGAAATACTTAAACCTAACTAACCTGAGGACATCACACACATCCATTCCCGAGGCAGGATTCGAACCTGCGACCTGAACCATGAGATAGGAAGTTCTGAAATATTTAGTGATGGTTAGAAAGTGTATCAGAAAGACAGATTAGACACCGTAGGAGGTGGTCTCTCCATTGCAGTTGACAAAAATATTGTGTCTACTGAGGTCGAAGTAGAGTGTGATTGTGAAGTTATCTGGACACGTTTAACAGGCTAGGAGAAATAAAGTTGATTGTTGGGGTTATTACCGGCCACCAGGTTCCACCATGACAGTTCTAGATTTATTCAATGGGAGTCTACACTCTGTATCGCAGAAGTACCCGGATCATGCTATATTAGTCGGAGGCCACTTCAACATACGTAGTATACACTGGGATGTCTATGGATTCATTACAGGTGGTACAGAGAAGCCGTCGTGTGAATTACTTTTGACACATTATCCGAAAACTGTCTTGAGCAGCTAAACCGACAGCCCACGCGTAATGGGAAGATTTTAGATCTGGTAGCCACGAATAGACTAGACCTAATCGACGGAGTCAGTGTTGAGACAGGGATTAGTGATCATGATGTTGTCATTACGACTATGGTTACGAAAGTTAAAAAGTCGGTCAAGAAGGGTAGCAGAGTATTCTTACTAGAAAGAGCAGATAAGCAGTTGTTAGCATCCCACTTAGTAGCCGCCCGGGGTGGCCGTGCGGTTCTAGGCGCTGCAGTTTGGAGCCGAGCGACCGCTACGGTCGCAGGTTCGAATCTTGCCTCGGGCATGGATGTGTGTGATGTCCTTAGGTTAGTTAGGTTTAATTAGTTCTAAGTTCTAGGCGACTGATGACCTCAGAAGTTTAGTCGCATAGTGCTCAGAGCCATTTGAACTAACCACTTAGTAAACGAATCGACTTCATTCTCTTCCGGTACGGTGAACATGGAGGAATTACGGGCAAAATTTAAACACATTTTAAGTAACGCATTGGACATGTATGTGCCGAAAAAGTGGATTACGGACGGAAAAGACCCACCGTGGTTTAACAGCGCAATTCGTAGAATGCTCAGGAAGCAAAGACAGTTGCACTCACGGTACAAGAAAGATCGGGAGAATGAGGACAGGAAAAAGTTAGTAGAGATGCGTGCTGCTGTGAAAAGAGCGATGCGCGAAGAATACAACTACTACCACCGTAATACCTTAGCAAAAGATCTGGCTGAAAACCCAAGGAAATTCTGGTTTTAACGTAAAATCCATAAGCGGGTCGAAGGCTTCCATCCACTCACTCACTGATCAGTCTGGCCTGGCAACGGAAGACAAGGAAACGAAAGCTGAAATTTTAAATTTAGCATTTGAGAAATCTTTCACGCAGGAGGATCGTACAAACATACCGCCGTTTGAGTCTCATACAGATTCCCGTATGGAGGACATAGTGATAGACATCCCTGGGGTTGTGAAGCAGCTGAATGGGTTGAAAATAGAAAAATCGCTAGGTCCTCATGGGATTCCATTTAGGTTTTATAGACAGTACTCTACTGCATTGGCTCCTTAGTTAGCTTGCATTTATCGCGAATCTCTTGCCCAACGTGAAGTCCCGAGCGACTGGAAAAAAGCGCAGGTGACGCCTGTATATAAGAAGGGTAGAAGGACGGATCCTCAAAATTACAGACCAATATCCTTAACATCGGTTTGTTGCAGGATTCTCGAACATATTCTCAGGTCGAATATAATGAATTTCCTTGAGACAGAGAAGTTGCTGTCCATGCATCAGCACGACTTTAGAAAGCATCGCTCCTGCGAAACGCAACTCGCCCTTTTTTCCTGTGATATCTTGCGAACCATGGATGAAGGGCATCAGACGAATGCCATATTCCTTGACTTCCGGAAAGCGTTTGACTCGGTGCCCCACTGCAGACTCCTAACTAAGGTACGAGCATATGGCATTGGTTCCCAAATATGTGAGTGGCTCAGAGACTTCTATCTACATAAATTATGTTTTGGATAGGGTGGATAGCAATGTGTGGCTGTTAGCTGATGATGCTGTGGTGTACGGGAAGGTGTCGTCGTTGAGTGACTGCAGGAGGATACAAGATGACTTGGACAGGATTTGTGATTTGTGTAAAGAACGGCAGCTAACTCTAAATATACATAAATGTAAATTAATGCGGATGAATAGGAAAAAGAATGCCGTAATGTTTGAATACTCCATTTGTAGTGTAGCGCTTGACACAGTCGTGTCGATTAAATATTTGGGAGTAACGTTGTAGAGCGATATGAAGTGGGACAAGCATGTAATGACACTTGTGGGGAAAGCGGATAGTCGTCTTCGGTTCATTGGCAGAATTTTGGGAAGATGTGGTTCATCTGTAAGGGAGACCGCTTATAAAACACAAATACGACCTATTCTTGAGTGCTGCTCGAGAGTTTGGGATCCCTATCAGGGCGAATTGAGGGACGACATAGAAGCAATTCAGAGGCGGGCTGCTAGATTTGTTAATGCTAGGTTTGACCATCACGCAAGTGTTACGGAAATGCTTCAGGAACTCGGGTGGGAGTCTATGGAGGAAAGGAGGCGTTCTTTTCGTGAATCGCTACTGAGGAAATTTAGAGAACCAGCATTTGAGGCTGACTGCAGTACAGTTTTACTGCCGCCAATTTATATTTTGCGGAAACACCACAAAGATAAGATAAGAGAGATTAGAGCTCGTACAGAGGCACATAGGCAGTCATTTTTACCTCGTTCTGTTTGGGAGTGGAACAGGGAGAGAAGACGCTAGTTGTGGTACGAGGTACCCTCTGCCACGCACCGTATGGTGGATTGCGGAGTATGTATGTAGATGTAGATGTAGATGTAGACGTAGACCGTAGCAGTCGCGCGGTTCCGGACTGAAGCGCCTGGAACTGCTCGGTTACAGTGGTCGGCGTTACTTAATGATCGGCAGCCTCGAAAGAGAGAACTAGGTAAATTTCGTAAGAGAAGGATGGATAGATTATTGAGACTGGAACAGGTCACCACAATACCTAATACTTGGAAAGCCATGATGACAATATTTTATCTAGAAGAACGGAAAATTAGGTAACCCTTTCCGATAGCTGCGCGTGTTAGCACATCGGTTACGGGTTTCGGTTAGACGCATTAGCCCCGGGTCGAATCCGCCCCGTAGATTAAGAACGAGGGCCGATGTTCCTGGTACCACGGATGTTGTTTCTTCCAGTTAGGTGACTACTGGGCTGGTACCAACTTCGTGTTTCAGTTACACAATTCTCAGACATTTAGAAAACTTTCGCATATTTTCAAATGAGGTAACATTATACGTACGCAATGTAGAATGACGTATTCCGTCACTTGGGGGTATAAGTAGCGATAGAAGATGCATCGGGTGCAGGTCCATCACTGAGAAATCCAAAAATTAACACGGCTGATGCCGGAGATAAGAGATAAAATGCCAGAAAGAGGGTCTAGAAGAAGGGCGAAAAATTTGATCAAACGAAATGTGTCTAAAACTTATAAAACCTAATAATACTGAGCTGTGGGGCCCAGCTTTGCGCAGATTTGAAAAATCCCACCACATATTGTCAGCGGCGCTATCTGCCAAAGAGACGCTACCTTTTTTCCCTCGACCTGACGCTTTCAGCGGGCAGGGAGATGGTTTTCTCCATAGTGACTTTCAGGAGAGTGGAACTAGGTAGCAGTGTAGGACACCTCTAGCCGTTCCTATTAAAAATGAAACTCCTCCAGCTGTACTTAAGATTTCATATTTATTTGGCCTAATACATATGAAATCTTAAGTACAGCTGGAGCAGATTCATTTTTAATAAAAAGTATACCAGCTGATGTCCCACCATCATCCGATTTAAATATGAATGTAAGAAGATCTAGAGGTATTAGTCACAGGTTTTAATCGTTATATAGTTGAGGCGTGGGACTGATGACCATAGATGTTAAGTCCCATAGTGCTCAGAGCCTCAGGGCCATTTTTGAGTTGAGGCGTGAAGTCATTCATTTAGATGTAGATGTGACAAGCTTTCCATCGCGCCATCATGGGTGAGGTATTCTTCCCGGTAGGTGACGTGCTTCAAGTATTTACTTTATTTGTTTAACAGTTGTTGCACATTTGTCGCATGTTGGAAGCATCGAATAGAATTCTCACTTTCTGCCATCTTTTGTAAGAGGTTTCTTATATGGACTGGCTAGCTGACGCATACGTGCATTCGCAGTGAGTGTAGTGTGTATTTGTGTTCATAATCAAACATGAACCACAGGTTCTGAAAGGCAATGCCTCCACTGTGAATGCTAGAAAACGTCCCGTGGTTAGTGATTAGGAACACGTGATGTTTTGAATCGTGTGCCCGAACCAGAACAGTTTTTAATTTCTTGTCGGTCTCATGGTTTGCACGTGTTTGGTATGCTGTCGACAGGTTTAGGAGCCACATCTAGTGAAATCAGTTTGAATCCCTTAGGAGGTTTCGTTCGTAACTGAACATTTACTTTTGCCACTCATGCGAAGCCTTCGGAGATTTAACCATTGTAAGTTTCTTTCCGATGCTTGGTTCTGTCAGCGGTACTTTGTGAGCTGAGTTGCGCTATCTGATTACAAATCTGTATTCTATTTCCGTAGTAATGTTTGCAGCGTTCGTGTTGTGCATTTATTAATTTGATACAAAACGTGCAGAGAGTTAGATGCCATGCGGTATGACCCTGGAAATGGGAGCGTTTTTGAATTGTTTTCTCTGCTGTCACATCGCTTAATTACCTACTTATGGAATGTGAAGGTGCTGGCTAGCTTCGGTCATGTTCCATCAGCAGCTGGCTAGGTATCGTTTCCTGCAGCAAACGCCGACAAATTACCGTCAGAGTAGCTTTGTGAATTTGGTTGGTTTATATTTTCGTGGTCTATCATGTATCGCGTGTTCAGAGATAAGCTTTAGCTGCGTTGTGATTGATTCTGCTATGACGTGTGATCGATGATTAGGCATACATGTGTCCTATGTGATTTTGTAGTCCAGCTACTTGAAAGCTACTTGAAGCTTAGTGGCTTGTCTCTGGTGTCTTGTATGAGGTGTTATTTTTTCATCTTTGTGGCACCTTCTTTAAATCTGATTATTCCGAATCTATGTGGTAAGATACGAGTAGTGAGTCTTTGACGAAGAAATAAGTTTTGCATGTCATTTGAGGGAAACGTCTAAGAAGCTTCGCGTGTTTTTTGAGTGAGTCTTGAGCAACTAAATTAAGACTGCTGGCACCATAGTGCGTTACATGCTCACAATGTAGCCTTCTTCGACGACATGTGGTTTGCGAAAGCCGCGTCTCACAGAATAATAAATTTAAATGGTTGTGTTTTATTAATTTGTGATGACCTTGTTGATCGTTTGGTTTAGACGAACGTGGGCATGCTTAGGTGTGTCGTCGCCTCACGCTCCTTTGTATTTGTTTTGAGTGTTCGTAATTGTGATATTACTTGTCTGATGATCGGGGTGTGGCTTAAGGATTGTCATTGTGTGTTCTGGCTGCTGCTAAGGAACGAGGTCCTCGTAGCTTGTTGGGTGAACATTTCGTACACTTGTCGGCGTTGGTTCTTCTATGGACGTGTCCGTATTTTTTTAAGTTGAGCCTTTGTCTTGTACAAGGAGCAAAGGACGTGCGTTCGTTGTCGAAGTGGTATACTTTCCTCAGTGGCGGTCTTAATCTTTCGTCTGCGAAGTGTTACACCGAGAACAGTTTTGATTCCTTTAGTCATAAATTAGCCTATGGCGCTCGTTAGTATTACATCTACAACTGTATGCCGGGTTTTACTTTTTAGTCGGGTTGGTGCCTGACTAATTATATAGGGTGAAATTCTGCTTTAAAATGTTTTAATACTCGTATAACTGTGTAGTCAGACGGTAAAATATGCAAAGCTGAGTTATTCAGAAATGTTGCCTGAAATTCTTTGAAGCTTATTCGAGACGGAAGTACGAAAAGCTCACTGTACACGATGTTAAATCGAGGGCAATCGGTCGTTCAAACAATACGAATACGAGAAAGATATCTGTACTCAATATAACGTCGGACAAAATGACTTTGCGTTAAATGTTGGGCATGAATGATGAGCAAAGAATAGCTGCACCAGAACCATTATCGTAATTACTCTCAATATGGACTACAATGATAATGAAATATATGGCTTACCTGTGTGCAATGGACGGCTCATCTGCTCTGCAACCTTGTTTTTTTAATAAAATAATGACTGTCAAAATTATGTTTCACTCACTGCACTCGAGTGTACTATGCGAGATGGAACTTCATGAGTGCTCAGCACGCTGATCGCGATATTCATTGCTAGTGTGCAGCTAAATAAACCCACGAATGCAACTTAAAAATCGGGTACTAATCTCACCGAGAAAGAAATAACTGAATCGACAGCTTAGGTTTTAACGGAATCTCATTAAGTCTTAACCACAATACAACTTTTCTCACTTCTCACACATGAACCAATTCGCAAAATGTGTGTTTAGCATTTATGACTGAAGTGAAAGACTGCAGTGAAAGTGTTCTTTACAGAACATCTTAACAGACAATCTAAACCACACGAACAGTTATTAATAATCAGCAAACTAAGTAATTAAAAATATAGTAATTGAAAATATCGTAATTGAAAATAAGTCGATGGCAGATCAACTTCCATCCGTTTAGTTCAAATGGCTCTGAGCACTATTAGACTGAACATCTGAGGTCATCAGTCCCCTAGAACTCAGAACTACTTAAACCTAAGTAACCTAAGGACATCACACACATCCATGCCCGAGGCAGAATTCGAACCTGCGACCGTAGCGGTCGCACGGTTCCAGACTGAAGCGCGTAGAACCACTCGGCCACACCGGCCGGCTGCGTCCGTTTCAAATCAAGAATATTATTACAAAGTTGCTGCTAAGAACCACTGACTCTACTCTGACAAATTAAAGTCAGCCTATGTGACCAACATCTGTGGTCTAGAACATAGTTCCAAAGGCAATGTTACAGCGATATTACAAGGCTTGAGACATTTATGTAATTTACAAACTAACTCATATTTGTAGCCCATGACATGCTCAGAATAGCCACAAGACAGACACCTTTCAACTAGCTCCACACTTTAAATTGGAAACCTATTTTAAGATATGCCTAGTTCTGATAATGTGAGTCATTGTTTATGAATAAGTGTCTGTTGGCATTATGTAGGTTCAAGCGACCGCTAATCTGTCTTATAATGTCTAGTAAAGTTTCTTGCTAACTCAAAAAATGCTCAAATGTGTGTGAAATCTTGTGGGACTTAGCTGCTAAAGTCATCAGTCACTAAGCTTACACACTACTTAACCTAAATTATCCTAAGGACAAACACACACACCCATGCCCGAGGGAGGGCTCAAACCTCCGCCGGGACCAACCGCACAGTCCAGTGACTGCAGCGCCTCAGACGGCTCGGCTAATCCCACGCGGCAAAAAAAAAAAAAAAAAAAAAAAAAAAGAACAAGCCAGCTCTCCTGTTCCTCCCCACGTAGCTAGCAGTTTCAATTAGCTACCATGATGCGACTATGACGATCTGTTTCCCTCTACTCCCAGATAGCATTTCCCCAATAAATGGCTGATATGAGTTTTGTAGAAAATCGTCGCTTGAAGTTCTTCGTCTTGAAATTTTATCATAAGATTACAGCAAACAAAAAGTGTCAAATGTGTGTGAATTCCTAAGACACCAAACTGCTGAGGTCATCGACACCTAGACTTACACACTACTGAAACTAACTTATGCTAAGAACATCTGCAGTCCGCGACATTGCACCTCAAACAGCGAGGTCACTTAGCGCGGCCTTACAGCAGACACAAATGTCAATATATGCTGGTTTGTTTAGCATTACATGTGGAACACGCGGTCATTCCATCAAGGAGATCGTTTACATATCTTGTGGGACACACTAACAGGTGATACTGAAATATGTAGAAGGGCACGACGAAAGATCACAGGTTTGTTTGACCCGTGGGAGATGTCACAGGGCTACTGAAGAAACTGAAATGGTGGATGGTTGAAACGATGTATAGACTTTTCCAAGAATGCCTCCTTAGGTAGATTCTAGAACTAACTTTAAATAATGCTCGAGCATGGCTGTGTGTGATGTCCTTAGGTTAGTTAGGTTTAAGTAGTTCTAACTTCTAGGGGACTGATAACCTCAGAAGTTAAGTCCCATAGCGCTCAGAGCCATTTGAACTATTTTAAATAATGGATTAAGGAATATACTACAGACGTCTCCATAGTACTCCAGTAGGGATCATGAGGACAAGACTGGATTATCTACAGTGCTCACAGAGCCGTTTAGGCACGCGTTCTTTCCGTTGCCCTTACGTGAATGAAACGTTAAGAATCCCTACTAAATGGTACAACGGGAAGTACACATTGCGATAGGCATCAGAAGGTCTACAGAGAATGTATGTAGATGCAGATGTGGTTATGTAGGATTTCGCCCGAAATAGTACCCACATGGCTACAATTCGGTGTACAGCTGACTGCAGGACTGCCCTCTATAAACGGTAGAAACTTAAGCGAGAACACGTTTAGGCCACCCAACACGTAAAATCACATAGCACCTTCATAGGAGACAACAGCTGCTGAAATAACTACCGGAAAAAATATCGTTACACCAAAAGATAACTAATGTAGAGTAACGATATTTCGGGAATACTTTCATCTAGGTAACAAATTTTAGAGCTTACCTTTGAAAGATCACAAAGTAATGTAAGCACGAGGTAAACCATTGAACTTGCGACGCGCTGGTTCGTTATTAATCGGTGTAACGGCCAGAAGGCTTACAGCAAAAATGCCGAAGTGCATTCATTGCATCGTAAGTGTGCCGGATGTCAGTTTGTGAGGTGGCTTTCCATGCCTTTTGGACATGGTCATTCAATACGGGGACGGATTTTGGTGGTTGGGGATGAAACTGGAGTTGCCATCCGACGATGCTCTCTTGTGCTCGATTAGAGAGAGATCTGATGAGCGAGCAGGATAAGGCAACATGTCGACACTCTGTAGAGGATGTTGGATTACAACAGTGGTATGTGGACGAGCGTTATCCTGCTGGAAAATACCCCCTCAAAAGCTGTTCATGAATGACAGCTCATCAGGTCGAATCATCAGAACGACGAATAAATTTGCAGTCAGGGTGCATGTGATAAGTATGAAACTGCTCCCGCTGTCATCCAAAATCGCACCCCAGACAATAACTCCAGGTGTAGGTCCAGTGTGTCAAGCACTCAGACAGGTTGGCTGCTGGCTCCAAACCAACACAGGTTTGTCACTGGGACCGAAGTAGAGCACGACAGTGTTCTGTCTCGTTAGTGCCACGTGACTGTCTGGAGCCTGGTCTTCTTGCGACCGTACATGGTCATGACCACAGCTGCCAACGATCACGTACAGTGGCTACATTCCTTCCACATCTTTCTGCAATATCACTGAAGGAACATCCAGCTTCTGGTAGTCCTGTTACAAGACTTCGTTCAAACTCACTGAGGTGTTGATAATGGAGTATTTGTCGGTTAGAGGTACTCGTGACTCTCATCAGCTCACCATGTCCGGTGTTAACTCTCACAAGTTATAGACTGATTTTAAAGCAAACGTGATGTGCGTCGTCATAGTGGCACCATTAGTGGCTCTCCTACGCGACTGTCGTGAAATCTGAATGAACACCATGTTTCCAGTTTAAAACATGGAAAGCTACTTTTGTTTGCTCAGCTCTTTCTTGATGTTGCGATTTTGCTCCGTCCGTGTGGATGTTCTTGAAAAGTTGTTGACACAAGTCGCACAGGCAAGCGTCGCATTGTTTTTTGCTTAGCGCAGGTCGAGACCTTCACCTTGCGCTGCCGTGCTGCCGCTGCCGGCACACCCGTAAATCGGTCTTATCTGCAGGCCGCAGATCGCCTGCGGAGAGCGGATCGCGTGCGGCGCCACGGAGTCCGGCATGCCAAGTCGGTCGTAGTGCCATTGACCAGCCGCGACGGCCGGATAGCACCGCTATTATCAGCGAACGCCGTCTGAAGGCACGCACCGGGCTCGATACGGTATCACGAGCGCCCGCGTGGCATGCGTGAATGAGTGACGATCAGCGGAAACAGAGTCGGGTTCCAACACCGATGAGTCGCATGATGGCACTGCAGAGTGCTAATGAATCCTCTGTGGACAGAAAATTATGTGTTATATTAATGTTAGTTAAGGGCACATTGTCACGGAACGGACGCGGCACTCCATCTGTTGGTCGTTACCCACTGTGTCAGCAGGGGGGCAAGTGGCCAGCAAGTGACACTTCCGTGTACGGTATCGAATGAATGCGAATGGTATCGTTTATACACGTTTTCTGCATATTTTTTACAATAGGGCAACTAAACAGGGACCATGCATTTCACATTCTTCAGTTTCTTAAGGATCCTAGGACGTTTAAAACGGTAAATTGCAGGACAGTTTATTTATGATGGTCATCTAGAGTGCGGACACTTTCTGAAGAATGTGGTAATCATTTATTAACAAAACATTGCCAATAAACGCCAGAAAACCTGAATTTTTGTAGAAAGACGTCGTATATCTTCCCAGCGACGCGAAGATTTACTCGCTAGACTTCCAGCCAAATCAGTGAACATTAAGCGAAGGAAACCTGTATGGCATGTAATATCTGTATTACGAGTGTCGGAACTTAAATAGTGACAACTATTTATTGACAACCGATACATAAGAGTCACATGTTTGCACCTCTCACTGTCCTTCAGAGAAGTCACAAGCGTTGTGTAGAACCCGGAGCCAGCGATGTGGAAGGCGTAGTACACCGTTAGCAGAGCCTGTTCTGTTGATGGTGCGAATGAAGCAGGCTACTGCCTGTCGAATCTCTGAAACAGTTCTGGAGCGAGTGCCACTTAGTGGTTCCTTCATCCTCGGAATCAAATCAAAGTCACAAGGACTTAAGTCGCGGGAGTATGGTGAATGGTACAGTACTTCCCAGCCCCATCGACCGAACAGAGCAGCCACAGCTTGCGCTGTATGTGCCCGCGCATTGTCGTAGAAAATGATGGGTGAGTTGCGCCACTTCTTTCGCAAAGCTGGTCGCAGGTGATGCTCCATAAAAGAACAGTAATACTGTGCACTGACGGTCTGCCGCAGAGGGACGTAATGCGTTAGGATAACACAACCACAGTCGTACACGAGAATCACCCTAACTTTCACCTTACTGGGGCTGTGACGCACTGTCGACTTTCGCGGCGACCCATAGTGACACCATTCGTTGGATCGGCGTTTCAGTTTTGGCACGTGCGATGTGCAACATTTTCATCCTGTGTTACGATACGGCGTGAGAAATCCACTCCTTAGTGCTCACTGCGCACCATATGCGTCTGAGCAGCGTCGTAACGCATCCATTTCTGAATTTCCGTCAAGTCGAGCGGAACCCATCGTGATGCAATTTTTCTCATGCCCAGGCGTCCCATCAGGATTCGAAGCACAGTCGTATGCGCTAATTCGGTATCGCGTGCGAGCTCACGAATCGTATGGTGTCGATCTCTGTCCACTAACGCGGCAACAGCATGCACTTCTTTTTCAGACGCTAGGACGACCTGGCCGATGCATATCTCCCACAGTTTGCCGACCTTCGTCGAAGGCTTTTACCCAACTTACCACTGTTCTGTACGGCAATGCCGATTCCCCGCACGCCTCTTGAAGACCTTGATGACAGTGTCGTGCTGTACGACCTCTGGCGCATTCAATCTTAATCCACCTCCGTTGTTCCTGTTTAGGAAACACAGTGACACCGTTAGTTAGACCGCTTGCTGACAAGTATGTTTCCGTCGATTGCGACGTGGGACAGGCGAGTCCATTTGCTCAGAGGTAAGGTAGGTATGTCAACAAAGTGTGCTATCAGCGACAATAGTAGATTTCATTGCATGGTGTCTATACAGCAGTGTTGCCACTACTTAAGTTCCAACCTACATATTTAACGTGCCAAATAAGGTACCATAGCTTTAGCTCAGATGTCCTAATAATACGCCAGAAAGCAGTGACACTGTTTCGAGATAGGGACGAAACCAGTTACGCCTGATTGACACAAACGGCAAGAATCGTCAACATATTCGCTTTCGAAGCAAAAGTATTTGCGTTTACAAAAATACTCGAATGTCAGGAAGTTGAGTGAAATGTAAGAATGGGCGAATCATCAGACTTCACAGAAATTTTGTACGTGTCAACGAAAGTGCTTATCACACGAGAACAGAAATCAAGAGAAGCATGTGCTTTTCGTAAGTCAAATACGTATTTATATGCTGTTGCTGCAATTATTTACACGTTAGAAAGCATATCTTCATCAATACGTTGTAGCTTATGTCATGAATCAGTGAAATTCCTCTGTTTCTATTTTTATATGACGCTAACTCATTTTCCATGGTGCTTTACTAATGCATGGGACGCGAAAATAAAACAATTATTTCGTTAATTAAGCAGCAAATAAATAAAATATAAATTATGCTTATGACACATGTCACCGTCTGCTTTCTCGTAGCTTGGAGCGTTAGTGCCGCTCCAGGTATCAACTTTAACACCTGATTGTGTCGCGACTGTATGTATTAGACTGTGGTTAAGGGTCACAATAAAAATACTTTTATGAAGAATGCCTATCATTCATGATCATGTAAAATATTTCTTAGTGTTAGACACGAGGGCTACACCAGTAGAAATTCACAAGGTTTCTTCGTATAAACAATCCAATTTATATTCTATACCTTTTATATTTTTACAGTATAATGATATATACTTGAAAGATAAAATACTATTTTACCACATTATCTCCGTCCCTTTCAACTGCCTTGCTCTACCATGGAACTAAGGCTATATATCATAGTGGTGGAAGTCACGAATATGATATTTAAGCCACTCACTCTTAGCAGAACATTCCGGGCTGTTATTCCATGGTCGAATGGTTTTCACCTTGAAATCCACCGTAGCGCCCCATGTGTGCAGGATATTTTTCGAGGGGGGATCATAGCTTCTTTTAGTGTCCAATACACACTCTCGCTTGCTAGTGACTGCAGCAAATTCCGTTCACACGTGTTCCCGCGTGATGGCGTGACGTTACGTGCTATGAATAGCCGAGCGCGATTGGCCGTTGTGTGTAGCCGTCGACCACTGTGACTATCACCCAATGCTAGAAGAGTGGTACACATGTTTCTCAGCACCGTCATTGAGATTTCATTAAGTTTTAGCCCTCGCCCTTCCTACTGCTATTCCTGGAGTGTTCCACAATCTCAATGACTTCTGTCCATAGCCTTTCATGCTACCTGCTTGTAGCTGATGGTATTTGCGTCCTATCAAAATAAATGTGGTGGTCTCCTGGCTGCAAACTAAGTTCCGCAACAACGGATCTGTCATTCGCCCCCATTCTGTAATTGCCTTGTGCTCTTCTAGTCGGTTTTCACCGCTCTTCTTGCATTACGCACGTATACCTCTCCACAGCTACATGAAATTCAGTAAATTCCTACTTTTCCTAGAGGTTTACGAGCGTCCTAGGCCAATTTTAGGTGATACTGTGTCTTTCGAATGGTTTTATAGAATACCGCGATGTTCCATTTTTTCCAAGATTTTTCGCATGCGGTCAGTAACGTCCTTAATGAAAGGAGTTCTATTTCTCAGGCACTTGTGAATTGCTATGGTTTTTGCGTGGCTGTCTTATTGCTGTCTTTCCTCAGCGGACGAATAAGCATCCTTGAGCAATGCATTGGTGAGATGTTTTGGTTCCGCCTCAAGGAGGCCTTGTTTGCAGATCTTCATTGTCCTATCCGCCAACGTTTTTATGATGCCCCGCTTTTGCTATCGGTAGTGGCTCGAATCCCGACGTGTGCGTGGGTTTTCCGTAAAGCATGTGGCCAGAGTTATCGACTTCTTTCTTGAGAACTAGCACACGAAGAAAATTCAGTGTTTCACCTGCCTCCCTCTCCCTGGTAATATGAATCCTCGTATTAATCCCTTTTAGATGCCAGTGAAAACGACCAATTGCTCTCTACCATGTCTCCACAAACAAACGAGAATCTAATATACAAGCTAATAGCATTTACATGATATAAAACGTGTCGGTTCCGAAACTTGTATGATTCTTAATGTTGGACAGAAACTAACGACTGCATTTCATATTAAAGTCCTGGTACATGTGCTAGCTCTTTCTATTACAAATTTTGATACTTTTATTTGTGAAGCACAAATATTTGGTAACGACGAGTTTTAGCGTTCATCGTGAATACTTTTTCTTTGTATTAGCGTGTTTGGAAAATAGTTTCCGATGGGCTCTAGTATTTTGAAATCGATTTAGAAGTAAGACAGCGAATTATGTTTCATTTCTAGTAAATCATCTGCAGAGAAGAATGGCTGCTTTAAGTACAAAAAGTATTAGCATTCTCGTTATTGCTTTCGTGATTACAGATTTAAGTTTTTTTAACACATTTATATTAGGACGTTTCCTTGTGTCTCTCTCTGTCTGGTGCAAATACTGCAGTTGATTTGAAAATAACTTCCCGATACAGAGGCTACTTGAAAATTTACAATGAGTGGAAGTTGGACGTCTATGATTCTGCTGTGAGCATATGTAAACTCTGAGTGTGAGATATTATTATCGAGAGTATTAACGAGTGAACAGTTGTCGAGTGGAGTCTGAAGTGGCGGGAGGTAGGGTGAGGGGGAGAGAAGCCCTACGACACGAGAGGTCGCAGCATGCCGTTATCATTCTAGTAGCGCTAGAGGAGACTTTGGAATTAATTGAGGACTTTCTGGTACTTTGGCTTTTCGCTGCACGTAGTTATTGGTTGCTTGCGGACAGGATGTATTCAGTCAGATTTTTGTATGTATACACTCAGAGTAATACTCGTATCTTTGTTGTGGCCAGAAGCGTGCTTATTGAGTGTAGTCATTGTGGAATAATTGAAAGTATGAGTAAAGTTTGTCAGAGTTTAAGTCATCAGTTTCCTGAATACTGTTATTGCCATCGTTAGAACGGTACACACATATTTCCGTACATCTTTTAAAGTAATTTACACAAAGAACTTCACCTGTCGACATGCCTGCTAGGATTTCGTTTCGTTGGACGATTTCTCAGTTAAAGGTGCTTCGTTTTGCTACTGCATTTTCAAAAGTTTATGTAATTACGCTAAGTAGTTGTAGCATAGCATTTGTTGTTGCTTGCACGCTGCTTTGCGTTAATTCAAAACTTTTAGTTCAGCAGTTTTCCAGTTCGGTATTTATTTTGCAACAGTGAAGTTAACAGTCTTGTGTTCAGATAGTTGTTTTGCATTTTTGTGCAGTTTACTTTATTGCTGTAACGACAATGAAAACTAGAGCACAGGCAGGAATGGATAGGACAGTAGATGTACCTTCAAATGAAGTTTCGGAAAATTTGAGGCATGGTGAAGAAACTTCTTCTCAGGTTAATTATGTCAGGGGACTTTCAAACAATGCTGTGAACAATCAGAGTATAGGTTACTACTTGCCGATTATGCGTGATGAACTGCAGGGAACTACACACAATTCAGGCGATCAAAATATCGTAACACAATCCGATTTTGTTATGAAAGATTAAGGTATTGCTTCTACTTCTACAGAGCAAAATAATTTGTTTTCCCCTCTTCCATTAATAATGTTATACAATTAATATTAGCTCAACTTAGTGGGATTAAAAAATCTAATGAGATAAATGACAAGAGCAACGAATCTAGCAGCAAACAGAAACAAACCTTGAAGTTACAGGAAGAGAATTTCAAATTGTTTCAGGATGAGATTAATGACAGTTTAAATCGTAAATTCGAGGAAATGCCTGAACGGTTGAAAATTCTGGTACATTAGTAACTGAAGTCAGATTTTAATAATATTGAGTCTGGACTTGATCATGTACAATCTGTTGATATTGTTAATATGAGACAACAGATGTCTCAACAGGAATTGCGGATAGAGGAATGAGCACAAAAGTTGGAGTCTTTACAGTTACAGACTAACACCGAAGTTTCAAAGACGCAAAATCGTTGATGACTATTGCAAAACGAGTCGAAGAGTGGTCAGAAAGAGTGACGCAAATGAACAGTGATTCAAGTAAAAGGTCAGACGGTACGCACCCGGTTCTGTTCACTGATACCGGAGAATTTCAGTCTCTGCAACGTATTAAAGAACAGTAGATGACGATTAATCAGAAAAACAAACGTTACGTAAGAAAGATACAGGAACAGCTTGACGTATCGAACGAAAGATCGATTGCGATAACGATACCAGTAGGTTAAATCATTCTCAGGATGGAAATCACAATGAACGCACTAATTTTGGAAATGCTGATCACTTCTCTCATGAATGTGATATGTTTGCGGGACACGAGGACTGGAAAGCGAGATACATACAATATGAGAGAAAACTCATTCGTTCAGAAAAATGTTGATTTTGATCACAAACATTTTCTCGCAGTTAAATTCCGCGACACATGTTACTTTAACACTATGGCAAAACACGATTTATGCATTGTCAAGCAATTTGTTTGTATCTGACCAAATGTTTTGTAATTTTTGTAATTGTTGTGGTACATGTTCATGCTTATAGATTAATGTTTGGTACTGTCGAAGTAATTAGCAACATGATTATAACTGACCAAAGGTTGTTTTGATAGTTTTGTAATTATTGTGGTCCATGTACACGCTTATAGATTAATGTTTGGTGCTGTCGAAGTAATTAGGGTATGTTTACACAAAATTTTCTGTGGATCGTCTACAGTTGCGCTCCAACGTATGGTGTAGAACTTAAGAAACGTAGAAGAATTAGATCAATACTTATATCACGCTTTATGCCATCCTGTAACCCTTTAGAACGTATTATGCAAGAATTAGTTAAACTTTGCAGATTGTACCGCTATTGTCAACACAGAAACTGCGATTCACATCTATCTTATTTTCAAAATATCATTAACAAACTACCGAATGACTCTTCAACTTTACCTCCGCACCTCATAATTAAGAATAAACCACCACCAGATCGCATAAAATAGCTAGTAGCCTTCCCGACACAACGACGTTTAAGATACAATGAAATAATTTAGTATTGGAAAACATCAAGAAAGTCGCAGAGAACAAGAAGAAGCTATGGAATTCACGAGCGAACGTCAAGAGTTTTAAGGTAGGTGAGAAAGTGTTGCTCAAATCGCATGGTTTATTTAGTAAAGAAAAATATTTAAGTAGCAAGTTTTTCTTGGTGTATGAATGTTCTTTTCACGTACGCCGAATCGCACATGCAAATACTGTGGAACTTGAACCCATAAGAACACATAAATTAAGAGGTCTGCATCATGTATCGAACACCATACTGTGCAAGAAATAGTACCCCAGGAGGTTTACTGTACTTTGGTAAACATTTGCAGTGTTGGGCATAGGTGCCCCTGCTGTTACAGTCCATTTTCTTACTTTAGCTTTCAGCACTGTTTCATATTCTTCACCTAATCCGTGTACTTATTAATGTACCTCCTACTGTCAATGCACTTCATAAGGAATTTTAAAAAGATAGTGATAATAATGAGCGAATGGCATTGGTGGCCGGGAGACCCCTCACGGGGCGGTTCGGCCGCCGCTCCACAAGTTCTTTAACGCCACTACGGCGACTCGCGAGGGAATGAGGATGAAATAATGATGAAAGACACACAACACCCTGACCCCGCCTGGAATCGAACCCGCGACCCCCTTCGCGGAAGAGAGAACGCTGCCGCAAGACCAGGAGCCGCGAACAAGATAGAGATGTTCTATGATTTGTGATGTGTGAAGAAAAGTGATTTGAGTTTGGTAAGCGTAGTCTGACAAGCTGATAAGACAGTCGAATCAGGCTTTTTTTTCATCTATATTTACACCATGAAAACATGGAGTTGAAAGCCATCCGTGAACAATCTGAATTCAGCTGGTATTATTTTGAGCTTACTGGTGAAGTGTGTGATCGAAATCTCACACTGTTAGATTATTTCTTGAGATTGGAAATTTCCTTTTGAGATCTTCGTATAGCAGAGTAGACTGGGTTCTGAGATTTTGTGGCGGCGTTCGTAGCGACAAACAATTCGCTGTAGAAACGGCTTACGAAGTCACCGCCACACTTTTAATAGCGGGCCGACCGGTCCGCTGGAACAGTGAACAGAAAGATAAAAACCCAAACACTCTGATTAAATAAAAGTCGGTACTTATCTTTATTAACGAAGATACAGAAACACAGTAGTGAACTCCGTGTGTACAGAAATCTGTCTAGTTCGAGTCGGAGCGGCTAGGTCAGCGTCGGCTGACGACAAACAACAACTCTGCTGCGATGAACACACAACTGACTAGCAAGTACACAATTCGGTGGCGAGTATACAACTGAGCGGCGAATACAGAACTGTCCTAGCGCTCGCGACTCCAGCGCTTAAGAAGCCAGAAGCCAGCGGTGGCGCGCGCGGACTTGCGGCGATTTCCTGTCTCGCTGGCGCTGCTTATGCGGACGGCGTCCGGACTTTGATGCTGCCAACCTTTTGGCAGCGGGCTCGGGTGGCATTACTGGCTAGGATATAACATGAGGTTCTAATATACTCATTCTTTTTCTTCAGGCAGATAGTTTGCACATTTGAAGTTTTTTGTGTTTTAGTAACCTCTGATGTACGTTTTGCTTTACCTTTACCGGACAGAATGCTGTGTTATTTTTCAGAAAAGTACATGAGACGACATTTTCTGCAGGTACATATTTTGTGTGATAGGTCATGAACTGTAGAGGTAAAACAGATGACATTATTTTGAATGAGATACTGGGTACTGGTGGTTCTGAATTGAGGAAGGTATTTTTGAAGGGCAGTAGTTTACCTAGGGATATTTCTGACGAGCTTGTTGTCCTATTTATGAATTATTTTTGAAGAGTCTTAATTTCAGAGTTGTGCGCATACACATGGTGAATCTAGGGAATACTGTGCGCTATAGATATGGGATATGATGAGGAACGTTTCTTTAGGATTGCCGTGTGAGGCTTATCATGTTAGTATTGATTATTATGGTGCAATTATTGTATATTTTTGGTGCAGTTAAGGTATGTTATTTGAGGAGAACTATGAATCGTAGGATGTTATGCTGAAGGTTAATGAAACATGTTGTTTTGAGGAAGACAGACGAGACGAGGCAGTATGTACGATTTAGTGAGGAAGCATTTCTTGCAGCTATTTATGGAACAAGCCAAGGTAACAAAAGTACACTCTTTAAACGAAGCAACCCACAGCTGTATTAGATACAAGGAGGTTCTGTTTGTGCACACTTTATTCGAAGGTAACGTCACAGTTTTATGTTCATAAGAGATGTATATTGTCTTGAAATAATTCCGGAGAGAACAGTACTACTGAAGTTTTGTTGCTATTGACGAGGTGTATTATGACGATGACAGTTATCGACTATGGAAAGAAAACGAATTACAGTTTGAGATATCAATCATACCTGCTATAGAAAATGCGAAAATTTTGTCTGTATAAAATACCAGCGCTTGCATATGACACTTATCTTTCCATTTAGTTGCAGATAAGAGTGCATGTATGGATGTATCCGTCGAGTAATGAGCGTGGATAGCCTTACGAAGACTTTTTTCCTACGTGAAGAATGCTCGAAATGAATTTTCTAGCTTTGTTAAGTTGTGGAATGAAAAACATTTTTTTTTTTACTGAGAGTAAATTGTTTTTCTACATATTACTGTTTACACTTATTGTACATTCTTTTTGTATGTGACTTGACCATAACTGAATTTTTCTTTATTGCAAAAGTAGTAAAAAGAACACAGAACTATATGCATTTGCAGGAACTGAATAATGTTTTCCAGATCGGAGTATTACGTACGTAGAGAGCGAGTTACATTCTAACAATACGAATGCTGCAGTGGTGTGTTATGGAGAACTACATATTGCAGAAGTACCCAGTCGTGACTTCAGTTTAAATATGTTACGCATTTTGACAACCTTTACTTTTCAGTGTGTGGCATTTTTATGCCTTGATCTAAGTGGATCAGCTACATTTTTTATGCATTTTGTAAGTAATTGCAAAAAATAAGTTACTTCAATACATTAGTGTCCTGTTTAAACAATTTTCTTTCAGACTTTCTCTTATGGTTCTGCTACAGCAGTGATGCACTGCCGATTCTATCACGTGAAGTTAATGACTGTAAGATGATGACTTTCTTCTCATCTTATTAAGCAATGCTGAACCTCACGAGAAATTATGTGCTTCATTTAACGTTAAAAAACTATTTCTTTCAGCTACTACTGAACAATTCGAGGATTTTTTTTTTTTGTGTTGCATCTTAGAGTAAGTTCGGTCATTATTAGTGGCTTTATAATATACGTCTTTTGAATATCATATTTATTTTGATGTTGTTACTAACTACATATGGCCACACAATTCTGATTCTGCACACAGACAAGTTGACATTTGATATCTGATGACGCTGACCTTGTGTTGCTACCTGCTCTTTTCTGTTCGATGATCATCATGTAAACGTTGGTGTGCTTTTTGAGGAATCAAATAATTATTTTGTAACAATAAGAAACTGCTTGAGATAATCACAGGCCCATTACTCAATGACTGAATGTGTTATAAGTTATGAGAACTAGACTGAAAATGCAGTTATAAGAAATGACAATCTTTTCTAATTTACATTTACTCAAACTCAAGTCACTCATATTCATAAGAAGGAATTGCATGTATACTCACATATATTTTTTCTTAAATATCTCCCACTGAAATGGAATTATATGAACTTCATATTTTGATGTTTTACCTACAATTTCACTGTGCATGTACATGTATCTTCGAGAGTAGCTAATTTTCTATTCTATGACAATTTAAATGACATGTAACTACCATGAATGTACCAATTCTGGGATCTATGATTAACTGGAATATTTTTAGATATTTCACTATTAATTTCTTTGGACACATCTGTATGTCACTCAGTGATGTTATGAGTCACATATTTTGTATGTTCTGGATCAAGACATGTACTTTGTGGTACTCTGTCTACTATACCATTAGAAAAGGAACTGGTATAGAACTAGTTTTCCACCATGTGATTGGCCTAAAATTCATATTTACAACTATGTACTTCAAGGAACTTGCCTCACATACATAATTATCTGTGGTCATGCAAATTTGAGTCATTTACTGAGCACTGGGATATGTGGTTATGCATGTAATATTGACCTTTATATTCAAGAGCATGTAACTTTTTATTACTCATTTATTCAATATGATTTGTTTCTGTTAGTCTGTCATATATGAGACTATTGATCTCCTATATCAGTTATGAGAACCAGTTTTCTCAAAGAGATATGACATCAATGCTTTTATAATCATCATTAATCCTTTGGTACTCAACAAGGTATACTTGTGCCTCATACCATTACTACTGATTCTCTATTGCATCTTTATCCGAATAGGAAAAGGCGTGACACGCTAAAATATTGTGGTGTGGTTGTCACTAGACATAATGAAATGAGTCCCTGAGTCAGCTTACACATCAAACTTGTGTGTCATGTAATGACTTTATGAACATTGTGGTGTGGTTGTCAGTGGACACAATGTGTGTATGAGTCCCTGAGACTGCTTGCACCTCAAACTTGTGTGTCATCAAATGAAAATATTAATATTTTGGTGTAGTTGTCCGTGGACAGCGTGTGTCGTTCCTGAGTCTGCTGCATCCGTGTTTCTTTACTTCGTTTTCTGTTGTCAGATGATTTTCATTCTGTTGAAGAACTGTATGTAACATTTTGTTGTCTTTTGAAATGAACTACCGCCAACGTCAGGTAGATTTGAGTGCTCAGCAGCACAGCGATACTTGTATATCTATTTTCTCTCTCTTATCACTATTTTCAATTCAATGTAATATTTGTATCTACACTAGTAAAAGACATTTTCTTTACTCTCTTGGAGAACTATAAACAATGTTTTGTTATCTTGTCATATGAAGTGCTATCAATTTCAGGTGGTTATGAGCGCTTACATGCAACCAGTTGATATTTGTATATTATTTTTATTGACAATATTGTACAGCTTTTCAGTTTCCTATTATGTACAAAACTTATGTCATCTTATGCTTATGTTCATGTATTCTACTACTTTTGTAAAACATCTGATTCTTCTCAATTTTGTTTTGTAAGAATTTTGCGTTTGCTCCTTGCCAACATGTTAGGCAAGAATCACCACACAAAACTCTTAAAAGTGAGGGTGGGGATTATGAAAGTTGGACGTCTATGATTCTGCTGTGGTCGGACGCATGAAAGGTCGCAGCCTGCTGTGATCGTGCTAGTAGCACCGGAGGAGACTTTTGTATTAATTGTGGATGTTTTGTTGCTTTGCGTTTTCGCTGCACGTAGTTGTTGGTTGCTTGCACACTGGTGAGATTTTGTCAGATTTGTGAATGGATACATTCAGCGTAGTATTCGTATCTTCGTTGCGGCCAAAAATGTGTTCACTGAGCATAGGCATTGTGGAATAATTAAAAGTCTGTGTAAAGTTTGTCAGCATTAAAGTAATCAATTTTTTGTATACAGTATATTAAAAGTTGTTATTGTTTTTTATCATTTTTCTTTACATCGTTTGAGGTTAGTTGACCAGACCCCTCCTGAGCATTCAATATCTATTTATAAAAGTATGGTAGTAATTGTTGCAATTAGTCCATACATTGTAGTATTTATATATTTACACGTCAAGTTCCGTATTACCAAATTGAGGAGGAAATCTCCAAGGTCATGGAACATATCAGTACATGAAATTACAACATAAAAGTAATAACAGATAAAAATAAATGTTTATGAACCTGAAAAAAGTCAGTCCATAAGTTCAAGTAAACGCAGTCAACAATACGATAAGACTCAGATTAATGTTTCAAGGAATTCCTCGACAGAATACGAGTGACACATGAGGAAACTCTTCAGTTTCGATTTGAACCCGCGTGGATTGCTGCCAGGGTTTTTGAATTTGAGTGACAGCTTATTGAAAATGGATGCAGCAATATACTGCACACCATTTTGGACAAGAGTTAAGGAAGTCCGGTCCATATGCAGGTTCGAATGCTGCCGAGTATTAACTGAGTGAAAGCTGCTTAGTCTTGAGAATAAGCCAATATTGGTAACAAGAAATGACAGTAGACAGTATTGAGAGCCAAATGTCAAAACACCCAGACTCGTGAGCAGGGGTCGACAAGAGGTTCGTGAACTTACACCACTTATTGCGCGAACCGCCCCTTTCTGAGCCAAAGATAACCTTTTATAATGGGAAGAGTTACCCCAAAATACAATACCATACGACCAACGCGAATGAAAATAAGCAAAGTAGACCGATTTTCGTGTCGAACGATCACTCACTTCTGATTCCGTTCGAATAGTCAAAATGGCAGTATTAAGTCTTGGAACAAGATCCTGAACGTGGACTTTCCACGACAGCCTACTATCTATCTGAGCACCTAGAAAATTGAGCTGTTCTGTTTCACTAATCATAAGCCCGTTCTGTGAAATTAAAACGTCAGGTTTTGTTGAATTGTGTGTTAGAAACTGTAAAAACTGAGTCTTACTGTGATTTAGCTTTAGTACTCGGCGTGGATCGCAGCATTGCTTTTTGAAATTTTCTAGTAAGTTTCTGATCACGCAGCTAAAGCAGCAAGACGAGGTACGAGTTGTCATAGCAAAGCAGTTTTTAGGAGACGTTAGAGGATATTTCTAAACTCCCAGTCCGATGATTGAGAATTGATTTCCTTATAATTCTAAATAGAATTCCATTACTGTTAAAAATTTCCATATATCTTCTATAAAAAACGAAATTTGCCCCAAAACAGTTTCAACATCTTATAACTGGCTGAAAATGACGTTATCTCGATTTCTTTTCGGTCTGGCCGTTACGGATGGGAGTGAGATTATCAAAACTTTGCTAACTCCTGACATCTCAGCTGCCCTACAGGACCTTCGTGTTGTGTATCTATATCTACATCTGCATGCCTGTTTCGCAATCCACACCTAAATGCCTGGCAGAAGGTTCATTCACCCACTTTCCCCCTCGTTTTTCTATCGTTCCTTTGTTAGATAGCGTGCAGAAAAAACGAACACATAAATCTTTCGGTTTGAATTCTGATTTCCCTTCTTTTATTACGATGACCGGTTTTCCGTGTGTAACTGGGCGTCAATTAAAAAATTTCCAATTCGGAGGAGATAGTGGGTAATTGAAATTTCTCGAAAATATCTCGCCATAACGAAAAAAGCCATTGTTTTACTTATTGCTACAGCAACTCGCGTTTCATATCAGTGACATTCTCTCCACCATTTAGCGACAGCATTAAACGACTTGCTATTCTCTGTACATTTCCGATGTCCTCTGACAATCCCATCTGGTAAGGATTCCACACCGCGCTACAATACTCCAGAAGCGGACTGACAAGCGTAGTGTAGACCTGATAAATCTGTCAAATATACTGCTGGTCTTGTATCTCTTCCCCACAGCATTATCTGTGAGATGGATCCAGTGTAATTTGTTTGTTGACAGCCTTTGATTTATGTGATTTGTCGTGCAACCGAAATTTAACGGATTCCTTTTAGTTCTTTTGTGGACGAATTCACACTTCTCACCATTTTAGCCAACTGCCAGTTTCCGCAAGATACAGGTATCTTGTATACTTTTCCTGAATACTTTTACAATTACTTTAGGTCTTCTGATGGTTTTATTGGGCCGTAAATTACGGCATCATGTGCCAACAGTCTAACTGCATAGATTGTCCGCTAATACTTTTATGTAGATTAGGAACTGCTGAGGCCCAGTTACCATGAAAAGTGAGATTACGAATCCTGCCGCAGAACTGAGACGACAGTCCATAGGTACGCAATTTGATGAGATGCCGATTGTGCGGAACAGTGTCAAGAACCTTCTGGAAATCTAGAAATACAGAATCAATCTGAGATCTTCTGTCGACAGCACTCTTTAATTTGTTTGGATAAACAGGTAGCCGCGTTTCGGAGAACGATATTCAATGAATCCGCGCTGACTGTGTTTCAGTAGATCGTTTTCTTCAATGTTCAACACAGTGTGTTTTCAAAAGTCCTATCTCAAAGTGATTTCAGCTATGTGGGTATGTAATTCAGTGGATTCCTCGTATTTTCTTTCTTGATTGTTGGTGTGACCTGCGCAACTTACGTGTCTTTAGGTGTGAAGTTACTATGTTAAGAGACATTACATAGACATACTCTGAAAGGAACAGAATTGGTACACAATCTGGATAGGAAGACTTGACTTTTATTGATTTAATGTGCTTCTCTACATATAGGATATATACTTAAAAGTTACTAATGTTGGCAGCTGTTCATTATTCGAATTTGGAATATTTTATTCGTCTTCTTTGCTGAACGAATTTCGGTCAACTGTGTTTAGCAACCCTTCTTTAGCGGCATTGGTAGCAATACTCTTTCTATTGCTCCTTGAAGATATTTATTTTCTTGTTGCTGGTGTACTTTACATACGCCCAGAATCCCTTTGGATTTCCTGCACAAATTTCGAGACAGTTTCGTTGTGGAAATTTTTAAGAGCATCTGTTTGCTATGTTTATAAGGTCGAAAGCTCTCTAGGACTGTTCGTATATGATGCGGTTCTCTGTAGGAAAGTTACAATGCCAGAAGACAACATCGAAGTACAGAATCACCTGCAGAGGATTAATGAATGGTGCATGCTCTGACAGTTGACCCTGAACATCTATTAATGTAACATACTGCTCGTACATGGGAAAAGAAATGCAGTACTTCAAAACTACACTGTTGACGACAAGTTTCTGGGAACAGGATCCACCATAAAATATTTTGGTGTAACTATTCAAAGCGACCACAGGTGGAATGCCGACACAATACAAATAGTAGGGACAGCAGATGCCAGACAGATTCACAGGAAGAATCTTAAGGAAATCTGACTGATCCACCGAGGAAGTGGCTTACAATTCGCTTGTTCAACCGATTCTTGAGTATATTTCGTCAGTCTAATATCCTTACCAGGTATGAGTGATAGGAGAAATAGAGCGGTCGTTTAATCAGCGAGAGAGCGTAACAGATATGCCCAACAACTTCATATTACTAGAGGCTTTGTGCATCAAGGTCAGATTTGCTATTGACATTTCGACGCGTCACTTTCTGCGAATCTTCGGACAAGGTATTAGTTCATCCCAAATCATCTCACGAAATGCCCATGACGACAAAACTCGAGAAATTAGAGCTAATGCAGGGACTTACCGACATTCTTTCCCCGCCCCATACATGAGGAACAGGCGATCAGTTTGTGGTACTAGAAGTAACCTCCGCCACACACCAGTGGGTGGCTTGAACAGTAGGATGTTGACTTAGATGAAGTGCGCCGAATTCTAGGCAGTACGCGAGTGGCTGTGTACGGCTGAGCAGTGAGAGGGGGGAGAAGAGGAGATGTGTGCATTAGACATGACACACCCGTACACGAACGAAGCAACGGGAATAAAGCTAGTGAAAGGTGGCTACACTGAGCCACTGCGCCAGAGATTGCGCCAAAGAGTATTATTCAGCCGCCTCCACAGTGCTTGGGGAGAGCTCGTAGCAGTCAGTGCGTGGGCAGAACTCGTAGCAGTCAGTGCTTGTTAAGAACTCGTAGCAGAGAGTGCTTGTTGAGATGTGCTAGTGAAAAGTGCTTGCTGAGATGTGATATTGGAGAGTTCTGGTTGAGATGTGGCAGTAGCGAGTCGGTGTGGAGAGATTGTAATGATTAAAGCGCTTTTCATCAATATAAATTAAGGTAACAAACTACTTTTCTTTTTTTTCTCATTATTTCAATGTCCTGAATAATGCGTCATTACAGGTTCAGTCAACAAAGCATCTGGCTTGTGTTCTTGTATTAGAGTGTAATTCTGGTTTTCTTGCGCAATTATAGGATTTCTATTTCTCTTAATTACATCAGTATAAATGATATTTAAAATATCTTGTCTTAGTGAAGAAGAACCGTGCCAGATGTGTACGTTGAATCACACTTCCACACACAGAACAGCTACACTTGTGCTTTGTTGGCTTCGTAGGTTTAATAGTTGCTGGGGACTTAATTAATTAATTGTATTAACGAAAATTTTCATTTCATTCTTTGTTGTTGTTCCATGCAGTCAGATTGCGGACAAAAACTAGTCAGGGCCAACCGTTTACGAGACACAGCGTAATCGGACATACAGCTACGAAAAATAAAAAAAAGTATTTTCATTATAAATAATTAAGCCCCCATGCACGTGGCGACCGCTGCTTCGGATCGTCCCTTGGAATTCTTCTGATTGTAAAAATAGTAGACGGTAGTATTGTTGTAGTAATTTGTAGTTTATATTGCATGTGTAGATTTGGTAATTGTCATTCTTATAATGGTATTTTTCTCAGAATTTGATTTGTTGTCTTGTATACGCGTTTGACAATTTAGTGCAATTATTTCAATTGTTCGTTAATCGTGTTTGAAGGAAACATTTCGTGTGAATGGTATTGTTGGAGATAAAGAGTCATTGTGTGTAATTTTCGTACAGTGACGAGTTTTGTATGTTTTGTAAATGATTACGCGATCGATGAAAAGGGCAAAAATGATGAATAGTGAGAATGACGAAATTGTTAACATGGCGAACTCGCCAACAGAGGAAAACAGTATGATGGATAATGAAGTGGAGAACAATGTAATAAGTCGGGAAAATAGTCCGGAACCATTTCAAAATTTTTCTCAATCAGAAAATTCACAGAATACGAGATTAACGATAGAAGATTCTGAAATAGTATCGAACACAGATAGCCTTACAGCTATGACGAAGGAAGCTGGTTTTGTGGGAAATGTTAGGGGTGAAAAGAATTTTGAAACAGTTACTATGGAGCAGTTGATGAGTGCTATATTAAATATGGGAACAATGGAAACACGGTTTAGATCTGAATTAAAAACACAGATGGGAACAATGGAAACACGGTTAGACTCACTGGGATCACAAATGGGAACAATGGAAAAACGGTTAGACTCACTGGGATCACAAACGGGAACTTTGGAAACACGGTTAGATTCACGAATACGGACATGTTTCAAAAATATGAAAGATGAATTAAAGAAAGAAATCAGAGAAGAAGTACAACCGATTTTGAATTCTCACAATAATAGATTAATTGCAGTAGAGATTAGACAAAGGGAACAGGATAGAGAACAGGAAGAAAGAGATCGCGTGATAGTACAGAAATTTTCAGAGTTAAATTTACAACGTGCAAAAGATAAGGAAGTAATATTTGAGAGAATCGAGGAATCCGTACAAAATGACAGATTAAATAACCTAACACAACAGTATGAACAGTTAACTACTAAATGTGCTAATACTAAAACGCGAGTCGCGACACTTACGGAAGACGTAAATAAACAGAAAGAACAAATAGGTGATTTATCGGAAAGAGTTGAGGAGATTTCAGATAAACTGACAAGTCTTAGTTTAAGTGGGGACAGAGATTCAGATGAAACAGTACCATTACCATTTGCGGAAACTGAAGAGTACCAGAACATAAATAAGCATGTTGAAAATCAGGGAAAATTTAATGAACGCGTAAAAAGGGAATTTGAGGCATTAAAAAAGCAAGTCAAACAAATTGAAGGCGAAATCGTAGGAAAAGACGGCAAAAGAAATATTGAATCACAGTTAGCAGAGGGGTTTGAAGAAAGTAATTTGTTTCATGTACGGGATGCAAAAAGAGAGCGCCAGGCGCGTGAATTTGACAATAATCGTCATTGTGACTGGGACAGACGCGGTAGGTCTTTGTCACCACGAGGCGAAAACTTTGACTATAAACACTTCTTAACTGTTCGGAAATTTAAGATCTTCCGCAATTCTAAGAATGACATACATCCATGTGCATGGTTAGATCAGTTTACGTACGCACTTCCACCAAATTGGCCACTAAGTCACAAACTAGAAATTATGTGCAGCTATTAAAGTCCTCAGAGGATTCACTACTCTAAGTGAATATGTGCCGTAGCGAGCTTAGGGCCCCGAGCTGTAGTGGTGCTATTTCTCTTTTAGTTTTCTGTACCGCTGCCTACTCTTTTACTATTCTTTACATCTGTCAAAACAACTCTTCGACTATCAATCTATCTAGACAGTAGATAAACAATAACCTGATATGATTAATTGTACCTAAAAGTGATTTCGTAAATTACCATTTGGACTTATTGTACCTTCAGCAGCATTCTTTCGTAGCTTAAATGAAATTTTACCTGTTTATCTTCGTGACAATATTACTTCATATGTTGACGACATTCTTATTGCTAAACGTTCTTGGAGTAAGCACAACAAAATTTTGGATTCATTATTACGTATCTTTGCAAGAGTGGGCATTACAGAGAACTTGGAAAAATCTGAATTTGGTCGTTCTCAGGTGAAATTTCTCGGTCACATTATTTTTACAGAAGGCATTCTTCCTGATCCAAAGAAATTAGACGCCATTCGTAACTATGCTGTTCCTACCACAAAACGTGTGGTTCGTAGTTTCCAAAATTTTTGTGGAATGATATACTTTTGAAAATTTTTTGTAGAATGACATACTTGTGTGAAACTAACAGCTACATGTAAACATGCGGAGAGTTCAAGGATACCGCGCTGTGTTTTGGCGGCGGCATATACTCAAAGCAACAGTCAAGTCTGCGCGCCGCACAAGGCAGTCGTTGACCGCAAACAATTGCTTCCTACGTCACGCGCCTACAGCTGATCGAGCGCTCTGTGCGAATGCACTGACAGCCGTAAACAAATACACAGTCTAATTTCTCCGACTAAATTCAGTATAAAGCTATAATGACTTGATGAATTCTGTTATTAACATTCAGTATTTTTCAGGATACGGTTGAATAAAATATTTAAGAACTTCAGGTAAATTCTGTGCGTGTCCGACGTTAAGACGACTTGCTATCGAGAAAATTTCAGAAAGAATGTAATTTCGAAGAAGAAACTAATAAACTAAAAAAGGTAACTATTAATTGAGTTCATTTTTCAGGTAACATATTTCCACTTAGGTACGTACTTTAGACGTAATTTGCTGCTCGCGATTACGTCATTCATACTTTGTGCTAAATTTTATATTCTATGAAATTACTTGAGACGCGACGTGCTTGCGTACGTTAACTGATTTTGACAATGATTATTAATGAACAGGGTTGTTATTTGTATATATTATGCATCGCTTGGCTACACTGCTTTTTCACTGATGTCACAATTTTTTATTGTGTGCCTGCTGTGCTTATTTATTTAAATTATAATTGTCACCTGATTAATTGTGCTGATGTGGTTAGGTATATAAGTTATACTTTGTGATTTATCTGCTTGCGCCTTTATGTTTACTTATTAAGATGACATATGAACATTTATTTGCTTATGCTGATATGATGCTAATGACCTGTTTATTACGTAAGATATATGTTTGCTGCTATGCGTATGGATTGCATATTTACACATTTCTGTCTTGTTGTCATAACTACTCTTTAATTTGGTATATAGAAATGCTGATATACTGTGTGTGAACATAGAGTTTAGGTCACATTATTGTATTAATTATAGATTGTTCGCTTGGCAGAGCCTCGTTGTAAGAATTGCGCTGCATCCACTTGTTGACATTCTGTTCTCTACTGGTATATTTACTCGCTATTGCATGTTTTGCTTACGCTCAGTGCCTCATATTTTTAAGATAAGAAAATGAACTGCTATAATTCGACGAACGACATTAGTACAAGAAACTTCATAGAAATCACATGAGCTGGAGGTTTTATGAAAGCTGTATAAATGTATGCTAATAGGAAGGAAGCTAACGACATGACATACCAAAACTAGGTTTAGACCATTGACGGTTATTACACTGCATTTTTCGTGAGCAATTGAAATAGGAAGTGACACTTGACACAAGAAATACTCCACATGTTTGCTTCTGTTTGCCATAATTCTTGAAGTGGTGTACACACTGTGAAATATTATGATCATTCACACTCCGTAATCGTACTTAATTACTGAGAGTTATTCGAACTAAGTCTGTTAGAGGTCATGTATGCATTTCTTTTGTTTATAATTCATAATGAGTAGAAGATTTGGGTCAGATGGAATACACAGAGGTTGTGTGTTGACAATGTGTCTTCGGAATGTATGGGATGATGAGGTTTGCATTAGGATTTTATCTGTACTTGTTCGAGGAGATTGACTAGAGGAAAGAGTTGTTATGGAAGTGAAATGATATTGGTAATAAGGTTTATATGTATCGACGTATTGAAGAGGTACTATTGAGGTATTATTGAGATTATGTGAAGTTGATGATTATTGGAGTTTTTGTGGACAAGAGGTAAGGTAAATGATATTGATGATAAGATTTATATGTATCGACGTAAGAGGTATTATTGAAGCATTGAGATAATGTGATGATTATTGGAGTTTTCGTGGATAAGAGGTAAAGTAAGTGAGGTGAATATTTTTTTTTTTGGTCTGTATGGAACAAGGAGGATGAATATAGCAGACTAGAACACTAAAGTAGAAGGAAGATTGTCTACACACACTTGTTAAATCAATAAGCAGTACATTTTTTTTTTTTTTTTTTTTTTTGGAGAGAGGAAGTAATTGCATATCTTGGCTCACTGACAGTCGTTCAGCAACCGTACATTTTGATCTGGCTTGGCAAACATTGGTCTTGACATGATGACTATGACATTGACTTAACTATTATTGACTGTTATACATTGCAGCCACTACTACTTGATACACATGATGAACATCAAATTTTGACAGAATTGCGTTTACACAGTTAACACTATTCAATTACACAGTAGTACTTAATGTGGATGAAAGATGAGTGAGTGTGTTTTGTGTGTTTTCTTTTCCAAATCCTCCCCACCTCTCTCCTAAATATTATTTTATTTGTTTGTAGTGGCTTGCACTGACACCCATAAATATTATAGATTTACTGGTATTTGTGTATTTGTAATAGTTAATATGACAATTATCTGATATCATTTGTGTGTTTATTAGAATTTGTATGTTTAGTGTAAGAGCATTGTAAAAGCATTTGTATGTGCATTCAAACTATTGTTCATGCCTGAACTGTGTGATTAGTGATGGTGAATATTATGAACTGTTACCTGCACTTGTTCAACATTGATGGGTGCCACTTAGAAATGTTTAATGTCTGCTGATGAACTGTGTGATTAGTGATGGTGAATATTATGGTTACCTGCACTTGTTCAACATTGATGGGTGCCACTTAGAAATGATTAATTTCTGCTGATGAACTGTGTGATTAGGATAGTGAATATTATGGACTGTTACTTGTACATTTCTACACGATTGGTGCCACTAGGACATGTTTAATTTCTGCTTATAAACTCTGATGAACAGTGTGATCAGTGATAGTGAATATTATGGACTGCTCTCTGGACCTACTCAACTTTGCTGGGTGCCACTGATGGACTGCTTCTACTGAACTAATGTCACTTGTTGGTGTCTGCACTTGTTCAACACTACTGGGTGCCGCTGTTAGAACTGTTTCTACTGAAATGATGTTACTTCTTGCTGTCTGCACCTACTCAACATTGCTGGGTGCCACTGATGGATTGCTTCTACTGAACTAATGTCACTTGTTGCTGTGTGCACCTGTTCAACATTGCTGGGTGCCACCAATGAACTGCTTCTACTGACATAATGTGACTTGTTGCTGTCTGCACCTGCTCAACATTGCTGGGTGCCACTGATGGACTGCTTCTACTGACATAATGTCACTTGTTGGTGTCTGCACCTGCTTTACTGGGTGCCACTGATGGACTGCTTCTACTGAGATGATGTCACTTGTTGCTGTCTGCACCTGTTCAACATTGCTGGGTGCCACTGATGAATTGCTTCTACTGAACTAATGTCACTTGTTGCTGTGTGTACCTGTTCAACATTGCTGGGTGCCACTAATGGATTGCTTCTACTGAACTGATGTCACTTGTTGCTGTGTGTACCTGTTCAACATTGCTGGGTGACACTAATGGAACTGCTTCTAATAAAATGATGTCACTTGTTGGTATTTGCACCTGTTGACCATCGCTGGGTGCTACTACTGGAACTAATCATTGAAAGCATTTTATGTGAACATTTGTATAAACTGATTTTTTGTGTATTGTGTAAACTATTATGTAAAGTCACATGTATGAAAGAATTTGTATTGCTTACTGTATTTTAAATAGTAGGTTATTGAAAGGTCAGTGCAAAGCCAAAAATTTTATCTAATTATGTGATATTTATGTATTAATATTATCTTTTATTGTTGTCTGTATTTTTGTGGACGAATTTGGTGGTATTTTCACCACCAATGCTGGCAAAAATACCATCAAATTCTGGCCTGTGGAGGAGGGGCATATGAAAGGTGGCTACACTGAGCCACTGCGCCAGAGATTGCGCCAAAGAGTATTATTCAGCCGCCTCCACAGTGCTTGGGGAGAGCTCGTAGCAGTCAGTGCGTGGGCAGAACTCGTAGCAGTCAGTGCTTGTTAAGAACTCGTAGCAGAGAGTGCTTGTTGAGATGTGCTAGTGAAAAGTGCTTGCTGAGATGTGATATTGGAGAGTTCTGGTTGAGATGTGGCAGTAGCGAGTCGGTGTGGAGAGATTGTAATGATTAAAGCGCTTTTCATCAATATAAATTAAGGTAACAAACTACTTTTCTTTTTTTTCTCATTATTTCAATGTCCTGAATAATGCGTCATTACAGGTTCAGTCAACAAAGCATCTGGCTTGTGTTCTTGTATTAGAGTGTAATTCTGGTTTTCTTGCGCAATTATAGGATTTCTATTTCTCTTAATTACATCAGTATAAATGATATTTAAAATATCTTGTCTTAGTGAAGAAGAACCGTGCCAGATGTGTACGTTGAATCACACTTCCACACACAGAACAGCTACACTTGTGCTTTGTTGGCTTCGTAGGTTTATTAATTAATTAATTAATTGTATTAACGAAAATTTTCATTTCATTCTTTGTTGTTGTTCCATGCAGTCAGATTGCGGACGAAAACTAGTCAGGGCCAACCGTTTACGAGACACAGCGTAATCGGACACACAGCTACGAAAAATAAAAAAAAGTATTTTCATTATAAATAATTAAGCCCCCATGCACTAGTATATATGTAATTGACTTGTAACTAATAGATTTTAGATGTTAGTCGTCCTTTTGGAATTTTATTGCCAGATCTAGATTTCAGCTAGAAACTAGCCATTCTCAATGCACTACATTTTTTGATCAACGCATGTAATGCCTGTTGGTCGGGCTTCATCCACAGTTCATTGAATACTCAATGAACTGTGGATGAGGCCCGACAAACAGGCATTACATGCATTGATCAAAAATTATAGTGCATAGAGAATGGCTAGTTTCTAGCTGAAATGATAGTGCATTGAGAATGGGTAGTTTCTAGCTGAAATCTAGATCTGCCAATAAAATGTCAAAGGGACGGCTGATAGCTTAAATCTATTATTTACAAGTCAATGTAACCGCCGCTGCGTGCAACAGCCTTCTGAATGGAAGGAAACCTAATATATGTAATTAATCGGCAATACACTGAGAAATTTCATAAAATAGTTATTTAAATAGACATAAATTTTAGGTATAACATGTTTTGAAATATATAATAATTTCTCGTAGCCACGTACAGTTCCTAACTCCGTACTTATAGTCCTGAAACGTTGTTCTTGTGAATTTTTAATACTTATGGCAATACTTCCAAGATTAATAAAGAAAAACTAGGGGCAAATGCAGTAGGTAATAGTTATGGGGCGAAATATTTATGAATGAATTGTGTATTGCACGCGCCACAAATTTTTCGTTACGAATCTTACAAATATTGTCATCGTTAACAAATATTCACAATCAAAAATCTTCACAGTGTCTGTATGGAGTCAGGAAAATTATAAAATACATTCTAGTCCAATTTAAGTACGCGTTATATTTTAGAAAATAGTAATTATTATGTTTGAAATTAAATCGGACAATCGGGAATTAAGGAAAACGGGAAGGACCGGGCCCACATATCAGCTGGTTATTATTTGATGCAAATAACAATTTATTGATTAGTTAAAATTTAACTTAAAATCAAAGAAATAAATACTGCAATTTAAATCTTACGGCTACATTTTAAAAGAAATATAACACGCTTTTAATAATAATAATAATAATAATAATAGAGCCAGTTACACAAAAGTACAGGTCAAATTTGCAATGCAAATCTTAATGCCACAGTTTAGAGCAATATAAAGTGGTGTCACCGCCAGACACCACACTTGCTAGGTAGTAGTCTTTAAATCGGCCGTGGTTCGTTAGTATACGTCGGACCCGCGTGTCGCCACAATCAGTGATTGCAGACCGAGCGCCGCCACACGGCTGGTCTAGTCTAGAGACTCACTAACACTCGCCCCAGTTGTACAGCCGACTTTGCTAGCGATGGTTCACTGACTACATACGCTCTCATTTGCAGAAGCGACAGTTTAGCATAGCCTTCAGCTACGTCATTTGCTGCGACCTAGCAAGGCGCCATACTCAGTTACTATGTCATCTCAACAGATAATATTGTGACTCATGTACCGTCAACAGCGACGTTCATCATTAATGGATTAAAGTTAAGTAACAAACTAATTACGTCCGCTTTCTGAATTCTCATTCCTTGTCATGTTCCAGACCTCACGTCAGTATAGTTCTTCCCTCCTCACGCTAGCCTGTGTGAGCTAAAACGCGTGCATTTCGGCCTCCACTAGTAACACGGTGTTGTCTCTTCTGCCAACACAACATATAACATGCTTTTAGTAATAATAATAAGAAGAAGAAGAAGAAGATGGTTCAAATGGTTCTGAGCACTATGCGACTTAACTTCTGAGGTCATCAGTCGCCTAGAACTTAGAACTAATTAAACCTAACTAACTTAAGGACATCACACACATCCATGCCCGAGGCAGGATTCGAACCTGCGACCGTAGCGGTCGCTCGGCTCCAGAATGTAGCGCCTAGAATCGCACGGCCACTCCGGCCGGCGAAGAAGAAGAAGAAAGGGGCCAGCTACGTAAAAGTTCAGGTTTAATTTGCAGTTTAAATGCAAGCAAATAACAATTTATTTATTAGTTAAAATTTAACTTAAATTCAAAGAATTATATACTGCAATTTAAATCTTACGGATACATTTTAAAATAAATGTAACACGCTTTTAATAATAATAATAATAATAATAATAGAGCCAGCTACGCAAAAGTACAGGTCAAATTTGCAATGTAAATCTTAATGTCACATCTTAGAACAATATAATATGCTTTTAATAATAACAATAATGATAATAATAATAATAAAAAGAAGAAGAAGAACAAGAAGAAGAATAAGAAGAAAAGGGCCAACTATGTAAAAGTTCAGGTGGAATTTGCAAAGTAAATGTTAAGGCCACAGTTTAGAGAAATATGATTGCAAGATTGCCCTTTTGAGACTACTGTAGTCAAACAAAACCACACTTATTAATCATGTTGTGTAATGTGTTCGCGCTGCATGGATGAAAGAGGTGCCTTGAGATGGTAAGTTTTAAACAGACGGTCGGTTGGAGTATCCTGCAGATCGGTCCAGGATGAAGCAGGCAAATCAGGCTGCGAGCAACGTGAAGCGGCATTCCATACAATCCGATGAATTGCGGTGTCACTAACCAACGATCGGACGGCCACAGAGTTGCCCCTTTCAACAGTCGGAGGCCCGCACTAGCTGGCGGTCCGCTCCCGGTAGCTGAGTGGTCAGTCTGCCTTCGGCAGGGCAACGGAGCGGACGCGTCCGTGTTCACCGCGTGCGGTGCGCAAGCTCACCTTGTTTACATTTTGACGGCCGTTGGTTAAGTGCCGCCTTAATGTGTACGATCCATGGCGAACCGTTACCGTAAATTTACATTCCGATTTTCATTCTGCAACGATTTTTCCCGACCCAAAGCACTCGAGGTGGAGTGTTTTCTGCGAGAGGAAGTGAAGATCCCGGCGACCGATATTATCAAAAAACATTTGTCAATCGTGAGCAGCACGGTCTATGTTAAAATCATTAACGACGCGGTTTGCGAACGCATCCTACGTGAGACCAAACAGGGGCTCCGCTTCTGTCATGCTGTTGGCAATGTGGGGGAGGTAACTGTCGACCACGCAGGCTTAGGTATGCAAACGATACGTATTTTCGAATTGCCATTCGAACTTCCTGCTGAGGAAGTCGTCACGTCCGCAGCTTGTGGTCGTGTGGTAGCGTTCTCGCTTCCCGCGCCCGTGTTCCCGGGTTCGATTCCCGGCGGGGTCAGAGATTTTCTCTGCCTCGTGATGACTGGGTGTTGTTTGATGTCCTTAGGTTAGTTAGGTTTAATTAGTTCTAAGTTCTAGGGGACTGATGACCATAGATGTTAAGTCCAATAGTGCTCAGAGCCATTTGAACCGTTTTTTGAAGTCGTCACGGCACTCCGCACATACGGCACAGTCCATGGCCACACTGCGGAGAAGTGGACACACTTTCGGACGTATCCTGTCCTAAACGTGGTCCGACAGGTCACCATTGATCTCCGAAGCCATGTCCCGTCCTACTTACAGATCGGCGGATGCCGTGCAATAATTATACACGACGGCCAGCCTTGGACCTGTTCCGGGTGCGGCAAAGAAGGACACCTTAGATCCGAATGCCTACAACGGCGTATTACGCAACTTCCAGCTGCCGAAGAAGCACACACGTCGCTTCTCCTTACCGCTTTGCAATGTCACCCGGGCGCCACCAACGACGCCAGCAACGAGCCCCACCAGACACCGATGGAGAGCGCTTCAGACGGCCCGCAGCCTCGGCCGGCCATCGACGCCGCTCCGACGATGCCGACTCAACCGGACGCTGACCCTGACCTCGGCAACACGATGGACATAGACTCGCTCATCGTTACTACAGCGGCCTTCCTGTCAAAGCGACGTGACTCCCTTCCGTTGTCGGATACACAGGGTCGCACAAGGAAACAACGTTCTCCGAAACGTTGCAAGCGAAGGCGTCGCACGGCTTCCGGCCAAGAGGAGACGTTGCAAGTCGAGGATGACGCAACCGTCGACCAGCACGAGGCCCTAGAACCCGCTATTGCTGACGAAGACGGTATGAGCCCGGAGACATCCACATGTGTGCCTGCGCTCCGTGCTGACGCTGAACTAAATCATGAACATATCACAGGTGACACTAAAACACGCACCATTACATCTTCTGCAGACAAAATTGGACGATACACCGGTGCCCGCTTCCGCGGCGGGGCACGAGGAGGAGGTCGAGGAGCAGGACCCGCTACGGGACCCTGCGCCGTCACGGCCGCACCACTAATCATACTCTCCCCAGAATCGCCCGCGGGCCAGCGGGATAACGTTCCGCTGCGACGCCCATGCCCTTGCGCGGACGGCGGAGTGGACCAGCCTCCGGCAGTCCGCCACCAGGCCTACCGGATAGAAACCATCAACACCAACAACATCCGTTCCAGCGTTAAAATCCGCCTTATGCAGGAGATGTTCTTGGCTTCGGATATTGATTTCACCCTTCTGCAGCAACTTCGCTTGGCCAAGCTCCCGGATATCAATGGCTATACCGCCCACGCCTCCGCGAGTGATCCTATAGGCCGCAGAGTGGGCATCTACGTCCGCCACGGGACTTCTGTGACCGACGTCGCCTTCCTTCCATCAGCACGGGGCATGGCAGTCACTGCCATGGGGACACACATCATTAATGTCTACGCTCCATCAGGCACCGACCGACGGCATGAAAGAGACCAGTTTTATTCCGAGAAAGTCGCTTCCCTGTTTTTAGGGCTTTATGACCACTGCCTACTAGAAGGTGATTTCAACTGCATTCTGCATCCCAAAGATCAGATTCCCCATTATACTACATGCCAGGAACTACGTATAGTAGTCCGAGACCTCCTGCTTCACGATACCTGGGAAGTTCAACACAGCGACCGTTCTGGCCATACCTTTCTTACCAGTCATTCCGCAAGCCGACTAGACGTGATATATGCCTCACAAACTTAATACTTCTCACCTGCATGACCTGGCATGTCGCCATCAAGTCACTGAAACGTGGACAGCATGCGAATGACGCCTTCCCCGCTATTGCTCGTTGTAGACTTGGTGGTTGGACTGCGCCAAGCCGGCAATCCGGAGGACACTGATGAGATACGGGAAGGACATGGCTGACTGGCATCGCAACACTGTTGATCTCTGTTATGCGATTCTCCGAGACCTGGACGCTCAACCGCCAACCCCAGACAACCAGTTGCAACGGCAAAGAACTAAGGCGAAGATAACTGCGCTGGCACGCCGGAAATTGCAAGGGGTGGTGATACGGAAGCGGCGCCACGACCACGCGCGTTTAGAAATTCCATTCATGCATCATATAGTGTCGGACGAACGACGCGTCGTCGGCAGATCATCAGCACCCCTCATGGCGCGCAGGTGACCCCTCAAAATGACATCGTCCACGCATTCGTCGAGCACTACCGCCGTACTTACAGTGAAGAAGATGTTGAAACTGCGGCTGGCGGCTCCATTTTGCATTACGTCGTTACGTCGCGCGCACCCTCCCCCACACAGAGGCGGTTGCTTTGACAGTGGCTGTCACGCGAGACGAAGTCAACAACGCAATCGCCAAGGGTGCAGTCAACAGATCGCCCGGCATTGACGGCTTACCGATTGAGATTTACCGTACCTTCCGGACCTCATGGCACTGCAGTGGACGACTATGTATCAAGAGCTGTATCTGACCAAGCAATCCCGCCTTTGCTGAGGGTATCATCATACCAGTCCACAAACAAGCCCGTGGTTCGATGGTCACCAGTTACAGACCGCTCACCCTACTGAATGCCGATTACAATATTTTCGCGCGCTTACTTGTAATGCGGCTCCGAACAATACTCCCACATATCCTCTCGCCAGAGCAAACGACGCCTGGAGAACAGGTTAACATACAGACTGCCACAAGGGAATGCCGCGACTCAATTGCGATGGCGGCGGCCTGCAGACTCCGTGCAGCAGTCGTCGCTGTAGACTTCGACGGCGCCTTCGATAAAGTGCGCCATCGTTTCCTGTTTTCGGTGGCAGCCCCAATGGGTATGCCCCCTCCGTTTCTTGACGTCATCCGGCGTCTTTACAACAGTGCCAGTTCACGTGTCCAAGCAATACTATCTGCCGTTCCATATGGCAAGGGTGCCCCCTCTCTACCCTCCTGTATGCCATTGCCCTTAAGCCCCTCATTGGGGGCTTGACGACCTAGCTCTCTGGCCTCACCCTATGACAACATACTTTCACTTGCGGGCATATGCTGATGACCTCTTCCTCCTCATTCGCTCCGGCTCTGAGATTCGAGCAGTCCTCGAATTGATTACCCGTTATGGGGCTGCCGCTGGCAGGACACACTTCAACGGGTTGAGTTTCTTATGTGGCATCAAAATTCGTCCACATTGCGAAGGTTCTTCCTCGGGTAACTGCAATTGGGCACAACCTTCACGAGGCTTTTGGCTGTTATCTCATGGCTTGTTCCATATTTAAAGTCCATTATGAGACACCTACCCTGCCCCACGGGATGGTGGCGTCGGGCTCGTCAATGTCCGTATGCGAGCTGCAGTCTTGTACATGAGTACTATGAGAAAACAGTGGACTGGCTAGGGCACATCTCATACACGCAGCTTGCTTGAGGTCTTCCTTCCTGCTTCCACTTCGCCACCGGTGTCTGTCGGCCATATCGTGCCTCATTTGTCGCATATTTCGACCTATTTCGTCGACTACAGTTACATACATAGTAGTCTCCCAGATACGCGCCCTCCCAGGACTAAGGACTTTTGCAGCCGGCTGCTGCGCTGTGTTCCCCGGAATGTGATGGAGACCAAACATCCCTCCATCCAGTGGTCCATAGTGTGAGCTTCCGTCCACCAGCCCTTCCTCCCTACGAACGTCCGGGCACTGTGGTATCACATAGTCAACAAGAAATTTGCTACGAAGCAGCGACTGCACAACATTGGTTTGTCGAAATCCCCTCTTTTTCTCTTTTGCCAGCAACTGGACACTGATGAACATCGTCTGACATGCGCCTCTTAGCAAGATGTATGGTGCTTCGTGCAGCATGTCATTGTCATCTCCGGGTGACACCATACACAATCGAACCTCGAATGTTTATATACCAGGAGGACAAACAATATCCCGTCGCCAAATGTCATGCTATTACGTGGGTCAAAGGGTGTGAGGTCGCGTATCTCTTTCAAGAGGGACCTAAATCCCACTTCGACTTCTGGACCTATTTACAAACAGCCCATGCAGCTCTCGAAAACACGCCACGTTACCGAACATTATTTGCTAACTATTTTTGAGGAGTCTTTGTTAGACCTCCACTAAGTTGGGGGGTGCCTGACTCAGAGGGCACCTACCCCTCCTTCCTCGGCGGTGTCTGAGCTTAAGCCGCCTACGATCGATTCTACTTCTAACCTCCGCGGATGGGAGAGCGCGTCGCAGATTGCGCGGATTTTATTTCCTTTTGCTCTTCCTTTTTCTTTTCCTTTTATTTACCTAGGATATATATATATATATATATATATATATATATATATATATATATATATATATGTGTGTGTGTGTGTGTGTGTGTGTGTGTGTGTGTGTGTGCGTGTGTGTGTGTGTATATATTCTCCGTCGCCGATGTGTTTCACATAATTTCATGGTAATAGTGAATATTACAAAAACACAATGCAAATAAATAAGTAACAACAACGACTTCCAGTTATGTTGATTCCTGTGTCTCCCACAGGCTCGGTTGTGGTGAATAACACCAAAGAATATATAAATAAAAGAAAAAAAAGTGGTCAGCGCGACAAAATGTCAATCCTAAGGGCCCGGGTTCGATTCCCGGCTGTGTCGAAGATCTCCTCCTCTCAGGGACCGGGTGTTGTGTTGTCCTAATCATCATCATTTCATCCCCATCGGCCCCCAAGTCGCCGCAGTGGCGTCAAATCGAAAGACTTGCACCCGACGAACGGTCTACCCGACGGGAGGCCCTAGTCACACGACAATTAGATTTTACTAGCTGGCAGACATTACGAAGGCAAACCCCACCGACTGACCGACATGCCCCACACACTATTCGTCCAACAATTTCGTGTGTCGGACGAATGCGGCTTTCGCAGACCAACTTGGCTCAAACAACCAAACTCTGCTCTCACATAGGAACTCGATGACAGAAACAACTCGTCTCTAACCGTGCAACTCCGCCGTCCCAGACGAACTGACTTCCTACCCAGAAACACACTACACAGTCAGCGCTTCGTCGTAGGTCGACATCTACCAAAGACGCTTACTGAACAAATGGTAAATCGATAGCAAATTCGAGCCAGTGGCGCCAGACAAGTCACAAGCGAAGTAAAATTTGGCGCCACGGCTCAATATTCTTATTCGTATTATTAGTTGATGAGCGATACATTATATATAGCAACAATCAGTCTGCATTGACTGCTAACTGAGTTTTTGACTTCAACGATAAAGCGTTTCTTTATTTCTACTGTTATACTTCTGGAACCAATCTGATTGACTACACTATGTATCAAAAATTTAGGCCAAATTAGGTACAATTAACTACCCTTTCGACAAATTCATATTTGACTTTCATACATCCTATTCACCTCATTATGCTTTTCAGTAACCATCTTTAATGGACTAGTGGGATACGAAGGAGACAAATTATGGACGTGACTAATTTATAAAGTGACACCAAAACCAACTTGACAAGCCAATTCAGGCGAAAGTGCGAACAACACTTTCATCATGGAGGTATGAGACACATTTCGGTATAGGATTATGTATCACTTTTCATGTTTCTTCGTCAGTTCATTATAATATAAATAAAACGCCACAGAACAAATGTATGTAATGGATAAATATGGGAACATTTAAAAAATTTTCAAATTTTTGTTTAAGAAGCAGTGACTCCATTGTAAAGAGCAAAGTACATACATATGACAGTGATACCCGGACGTACCTCTTTTCCTTATATTCCACCGTTACCGCAAATACATATGTTGTGCACAAAACTATACCAATTACCTGTACCACTTCTTGTTCAATTCATGCTAGGAATTGTGGATTGAAGAAATCACACATTATGACTAAAATACGACCATTCTGCTAAGCTGTACATGTGAAACCGGCTTGGCAACTGAAACAGCACCTTAATGGAAACTAAATTAAAGCAAGTATTACTTCATCCAGTGAGCGCAAATGAGGCAACAATTTATTATTAATTGAGTCTTTGTCAGTTGTCGTAATCAAAATTATTACTTCCTGTATCTGTATTGCTTTTTTTTTAAAGTCGTGTCGCTTGGTTTGTCCCTATACTTGATATTCCGACATACATTGTTTGTCACTTCACGCAGTCCGCACGCTCCAAATTTTGCTTCTGTCGACAAAGTTTTAATACCAAAGCGTGAAATAGAATAAAGAAAAGCGAGAAGTAAAAACTGTCATCTAACGAAAAGGATCAGCTCATTCTAGACAAAAAACAATTTTTTACTGGATAGTAGTGACTCGCCTGTGCCATTTATTTATTAAAAGATTCATGTAGACAGCAGTCATAACCCAGGGATGTCCTACAGTAATCATCCTATCGGGATATTTAGTCCCACACTTTCCAGTTGTCTGTCTTTTTCCTTAACCTCTCCACTACAGGATTCAGTGGGTCGTAAGGAGTTCAAGTGGTTCAAGTGGTGCTAAGCACTATGGGACTCAACAGCTGAGGTCAACAACCACCTAGACTTATAACTACTTAAACCTAACTTAACCTAAGGACATCACACACCCATGCCTGAGGTAGGATTCGAACCTCTGACCGTAGGAGCAAGGCGGTTCCGGGCTGAAGCGCCTAGAACCGATCGGCCACAGCGGCCGACGTAAGGAGTCTAATAACATAAAAAACATGAGGCACGCTGCATACCATGCCCGATTTATGCTGCAGAATGTTGGGGCTCGTCTATCAAGGTACAATTTTCTGCTTTCAGGAAAAAAGTTTGGGTAATTCCGTAAATTGCATCTTAAAATTTTTGAAGTTCATTGGTCGCTATCTTCGGTTTTATCTCAGTGATGTTAATGATCTTGCCGTTACACTTTAAACAAAATATTTGGCATTACAGTATTATCGCCAATTGTCTGTAGCACTCTGATTTATTAAAATGCTTCAGTTGTCTCTAATGTGGAATGTAGCACTGTATCTTATTCTTATACTGTTACGTTTCTGGAATGACACACAAGCTACAGGCGCATATACACTGCAGAGCCAAAAAAACTGATGCACCTGCATAATATCGTGTAGGGCATCCGCGAGCACTCAGAAGTGCCGCAACACGACGTGGCATGGACTCGAATATTGTGTGAACTAGTGCTGGAGGGAACTGCCACTATGAATCCTGCAGAGATGTCAACAAATCCGTAAGAGCACGAGGGGTGAAGTCTCTTAGGAACAACGCTTTGCAAGGCATCCCAGATATGCTCAATATTGTTCAAGTCTGTCTGAAGGCACAATGGACGTGAATGGATGCGGGTGAACAGACAGGATTGTTACTTATGTGTCACCTGTCAGAGTTGTATCCAGACGTATCAAGGATTCCATATCACTCCAATTGCACACGCCCAAAGCCATTACACAATCTCCAGGAGCTTGAACAGTCACCTGCTGACATGCAGGGTCCATAGATTCATGAGCTCGTCACCATAGCCGTGCACGTCCATCCGCACGATGCAATTTGAGACGAGACTCGTCTGACTAGGCAACATGTTTCCATTCGTCAACAGTCCAATGCCGGTGTTGACCAGCCCAGGCAAGGCGTAAAGCTTTGAGTCGTGCAGTCATCAAAGGTACACGAGTGGGCCTTCGGCTCCTAAAGCCCATATCGATGATGTTTCGTTGAACGGTTCGCACGCTAACAGTTGTTGATGGCTCAGCATTGAATTCTGCACTTCTGTCCCCTTGAACGACCGTTGGTCCCATTCTTGAAGGATCGTTTCCCGGCCGCAGTGATGTCGGAGATTTGATGTTTTACCGGATTCCTGATATTCACGGTACACTAGTGAAAAGGCGCACGGTATAATCTGCACTTACTAGCTACCTCGGATATGCTGTGTCTTATCTTTTGCGCCGACTGGAACAACACCTTCAGACTCACTTAAATCTTGATAACCTGCCACTGTAGCAGCAGCAAACGATCTAAGAACTGCGCCAGGCACTTGTCTTAAATGGTCATCGCCGACAGCGGCGGTGTATTCTGCCTGTTTACATATTTCTGTATTTCAATACGCATGTCTATACCAGCTTCTTTGGCCGTTCAGTGTATAATCGATATTTGACTGTGCCAGGTGGCAAAGTCTTGGTCTTTGAAACGATTATCTTTGCTAACAGCCCTGTTTGTAATACAATAATTATGTTCTCACGTGATTAGAGTTCTCGCAAGAACATGTATAAACTTACTTTCACAGAGTATCGTGTGCCTCAGAGACAAGAACAAATTGAACTCAGACAGTTCTATGAACCGTTGCCGTTTCATCGAAATCAGACATGGAACATTGGACTTTGTAAAGTGTTCACATCGTTCTCCCAGGTATGAACATCAGAGCCCCAACTCTCCACCTAAGTTAGGAAGATACTTGATTCGACTTCAGAACAGTCCTTAGATATTCATGGTTATTTACCCTCTGCCTTCAGTCCAATTAGTTGTTAACAAATGCCTTACTAGTTACTGGCATAATTAATATTTTAAGTATTAGTAATAAACTGCTCAGGTAGACATAAAACTTCTCTTGTGTACCATTATTATTCTGACATAATACCACACACATCACATAATCCATCAGAAGTGCAGAATTTTCTCCGACGATCCTGGTTGTACGTCCTGTCTCAGTGTGCGTGTGTTTGTGTGCGTGTGTGTGTGTGAGAGAGAGAGACAGAGAGAGAGAGAGAGTGAGAGAGAGTGAGAGACATGGAGTAGGGGGAGGAGTAAGTATGCAGGGTGACTGTGATGCGTGAGTGCAACGCTGCCGATTTCTGTTAGTACAAAGCTTTTATCGGCCATGCGCCGCCATTACTTTGTCGAAACGTTTTTCAAGAACAATTGGTGTGTGATTGGGTGACAAAGAGGATTTCGTAATTACTTTGCGCTTCACAAGCGGGCTGTGCGTAATGATCCTTTTGTAAGTTATAAATACACATTCTAATGAAGTGGTATTAACCACGTGGCAACTCTACCAGCTCCAGAATGGCTGAATAAAGTTCAAATTATAGAGCAGTCACAGAGGACCGTGGAAGAGTTTCTGCCATTGAATTCCAAACGAAGTTGAGTGAAGTACTGAACCAGATTCTTGGGATGCATCTCTATGAATACAATTAGGGACTTTGGAATCTATCTCTACTTCCCGAAATTTTGAAACTCTTTATACGGTGCTATAGGTCCACCTTCTGGAGCAATATTCGTGTCCTCCTCCTGATGCTCTGACTCCCTTTCGATCGCAGTGAACGGCCCAAGAAATCTCTTTTCATACAACCAGACATGCGGGCATCTGGGTACTGAACTTTTTGAATGAAAAGGACGTGTTAACTCTCACGTTCTCCACATACAGCTGCATGATTACTCAGCAATTCACACTTCAGAATTCTCCGGATGTTTCACAGAACAGCTTTCAGAGCATTTCTAGATCATTCTACTCCCGAATAGCATGTGAGACAAATGAATACATAAATCTTATGATTAGATCTGTGATTGTTTTCATTTTTTTTTCAATAGTTATTACTCCATGGTTAGTGGGAAGACATTTTGGCATGCGGAGGAGAGAGCTGCTAATGGAAATTTAGTGGGCAGATCTCGCTGCAGCTAATACCGCGTTCGTTTTAATGAGTGGCACTACAACTCGCTTCTCATATCCCTGAAACACTCTCGTCTATCTCGAGACAGCACAGAACTAACAGTCCTTGATTAAACTTATTCGATGTCCTTTATCAGTCCTGTTTGACAATAATCCGAAACCGCGCAGCAGTATGCTACAAGCGGGAGGGCAGTGTATACCATGACATTAGACAGTTTGTTACATCTGCTAAGTGCTCTTCCGGAAAAATGCAGTCTTCAGTTCACGTAAACCCCATCTCCCCCTCCCAGTATTTTACATGACATTATTGCAAATTAAATTATTTACAACTATAATCCCTCGATTGACTCCAGTTGCCTTTCTATAGTTTTTCAAGCAACTGCAGTGTATGATATTGCAGTACCTGTGTTGTTCAGATGTACGATGCATGCATCGCCGAAGAAACATTACATCGTGCTTCTGAACAACAGACCTTGCAATATCGTTCAAGTTAAGATCTTCTGGGTTATTATGCCACGTCATATTTCGTCTAAAATAATCGACGTTCCGACCCCTCTGCTGGGATATTCCTCAGGATCTCCCGGTGTCCACTATTGCTAATGGACACCGGAAGATCCTAAGGAAGATCCCAGGCTGAGAGTTGGCAAGTCAAATATCACCAGGCAACGCCCCTATCGTTGTTGTTCTACACCTATATGTCAGTCCCAGGACTAAACCCCTGCACTTTCCTGTGCTCACCGTAGAGCATCTGCTGGACTTACAGGCTTTGCGAGTCTAAACGTTCGACCCATAGTTCACAACAGCGATTAGGAGTGCGTTGTAGTACGTTATTATTGCATTTAGTGGCATCTGAGAACTTTTTAGGCCAGTTGTTGCTACATTGTTCAAGATTTTAATGCTTCTCTGAAGTTCTTATTTTTATTCTCTCCATTATTTAATGAGCGTTTTATAAATGTGATTGCATATTATTATTAATTGATTTTTATTTATGGTTTGGTTTAGCGATTCATATTTACTGTTTGCTCCTTTTATTTGAGTCCTCTTAATTATGTTTGCGGGTTGTTATGAAGTCTATATTGCTAACTGTTCTCCGTAAGTTATAGAATACGGTACTACCATTTGCTTTTTGCTGCAGCAGATCTCGTTGAGTATCCTTGCTGGAACTTCTCCACCTGAAATCCCTAAAGATGATTTATTGCTCTACGGAAATCGATCGGTACAGCCAAGTGATATGCTGTATCATGTGTATGGAATGTGGCGTCCAAACTTAGTTCGTGAAATTATTTAGGTCTTCGGAGAAATATTCTCGACGAGTCCCAAAACCGTGTAAAACTGCAGGTTCGCACCATAAAACCACACAACACTTCCGAACGACTTGCGTCTTTATAATCACTGAATGTTTCTTTGGAAATGACTAAGGGTTTGAACTCTACACACCTGATACTCCTTTTGTGCTTTTATATACATTTATTTTCTTCAATACCATAAAACATAGATTAGTGCCTTAATGCCGGCATCCAACAATCTCCTCTTAGTCCGACATAGAATAACTACTTAAACCTAAGGACATCACACACATCCAAGCCCGAGGCAGGATTCGAACCTGCGACCGTGACGGTCGTGCAGTTCCAGACTGTAGCGCCTAGAACCGCTCGGACACCCCGGCCGGCGTCGATATTTATGCTGAGGTACCTTCACACTTCTTTCCTTTGCGCAGATCATTTATTCTGAGTGTGGAGTTTTTCGATATTGATGGTGTTCCTTTTAGTTATGTGTGAATTGTTTCATGTGCCCCAGCGCTTGTTTTCCGCACATCAATAACTTAGTCTGCCAACAACAACTTACCACCTTCGTGTAATATAGGTCTTGTGTTGGCGAAACTGTAATTAGTAGATCACCTGCGTAGGCGATGCAGCCCCTAGTGTTTATTATACTACGTAGTTGGTTCAGCAATGGCTCTGTACGAATATCCCAATACTATCGATCACAAACAGATACCAACTGGCAGCTTTAGGTTATGTTCTTCACAATTTTATTTCTGCGACGTTCTATTTGTACCTGCCTCTCTGTGCAATAATATCGCAGGCTGTTGAGGCCAGAGGCAGTCCGCCTGTTTTTATTGATCAGGGCCGGTCACCATAAATTATCAAACTCCCGAGCTGTATTAATCATTGTGCCTATAACATATTTATTGTCTAAAGTATTCACGGTATACATTGCGTCGTTTATCGAATCCTCGATGGATTTCCCTTTTCTGACATCCTAATGCAGGGGGCTCATGCCTACGACTTGTCTGTAGTAGCTCAAACGGCGGCACAGAAATTTTTCCTGTACATTGGCTAGAGCATGTAGCAAACAAATTAGCCTTCAAGATTTCGATTCTTTGGGTCTCTGTCTTCTTCTTACTTTAGTGTAATGATAGTATTTCTTTCAGATTTTGTGCACACGTCCGTTCTAAGGACATTCGTTAAGTAACACTGCACAATAAGGTATAAGTGCAATTTGGTTTATCGCAACACTTCTCCCGGTATTCTATCATTCCTTGGTTCTTTTATTTACTTTAGGTTCATTATTGTCGGACTCACGTCCTCAAGGGCAAATGGAACATCACTCTTATTCACATGGTGATATAGTAATTAAATGCGAAGATGTTGATGGTATTCTGTGCTTTTGTCATCATCGTGCCGTCGGGTCGTCTAAGAATTGATAATACAGTGGGTGATAGAACCTTGTTTTTGCAAATCTGTGCGGAACGCCCCAACCATTCATCTCAGCTGGTACTTAACATACGCCTCCCTTTTTTGTACCGTCGCTTAGTGCGGTAGTTCTGTATATTGCTAGATCGGGAATCAGCATTTTTATCTTTGTGCTTCTCCTAACGCTCTTTGGTGGTATCTTGTTGCGTACCTTGCTCTGCGTCTAAAAGGGCAGGATGGGTCTCCGTAGAGTTTCGTGCTCTTTTCACTACCTAACATTTGTTTTGATCTTGCACCGTCTGCAACGTTCGCACCAATTCGTCGGCTTTGGCGTCAACATGATATCCGCTTCCCTGTAATGGTTGTATCTTCAATTCTGCTTTAAAAAGTTGACACTTCGCTTTACATTAATTGTAATTGAGAAGCAAATGAGATTATGGTCGCTTGTTGTAAGTCCATCAAATACTTTCTAGTTGCAACGTGATCATTGACTTCCCAGATTTAGAAAGTGGCATATATATCTGTCGCCGCATCTGCACGATTTTGGATAGTAGTCGTATTGAGAGATCTACTCAAGACATGAAGCGCTAATTGTTGTGTAACGTCTGCAAGGCAAATTCCTCTTTCATCAGTTACTATGCTATGGGACAGTGTTTATTTCGCACTTGCGTCCATTATGTAAATGTGTTTGTCGTGTCGACCCAGTATTGTTGCTGTAGTTCACTTTTCTAGTTGTAGTTGCATCTCTTGACTGTATTGAAAATATTGACAAGTTGAGTATAATTTTCCTAAGATTGCTATTGTAAGCGTGTGCTCGTCAAGTAGTTGATGTACGTTTGCCAGAGTTATTTCTTTATCTGAAACTGCAATAGCGGCTATCGAATGTTGACCTGATGTTATGATCTGTGCTGCAAATGGCGTGTAAGTGAGATTCAGGCTCTTGCTCAGCCTCAGCCTCTTGGAGCACATGAGTTAACACATCGACTATTTGGCTTTGCCCACCCCTAATACGAAAAGCTCCAAACAAAGGCGGAGCTCCTCATGACCTCACGTGCTATCTGCCCGGACTTACGAGGACAGGCTCGTTGTCAATTTTGAGCTGAAACTTACGATGTTATTAGTAAAGTTTATATTTTTCCAGGGCGAAAAAGACAGCAACTGTTCCTATTCGTATCCGTAATATTTGGATTCAGCAGCCGACAACTCCCACGACGTATTAACAAGATTCCGCCTTCCTCATTTTGTTCTCGTAACACAGCTGCCACCCCTACGTTGGACGTATTGGTCCGAACAATAAACGGAAGATTGAAGTCCGGAATCCCTAACACCGCAGCAGCACCTAAGGCCTGCCCTAGAGAAACTGAACGCGCTCTTAATTGTCAGCTCATGCCTTCCCACACTGATTTTGGTGTCAATATTCTGTTCCTCATCCCACTAACTTAAGGATGACATCTGGCGTTGCTGAGCCAAAATTTCGACCATCAATTTGTGAATTTCAGCTGACAGCGAGGGGTTTTTATTAGCCGTACGAATATCATGAACTCTGTTAGCCAAATGGTCAATGACGATCTTTACTCGGGTTCGGGGGTAAGAATAGGCCCGCGGAATTCCTGCCTGTCGTAAGAGGCGACTAAAAGGAGTCTCAACTGTTTCGGCCTTTAATGTGATGGTCCCCTGAGGGGTTTGACCACTCTATTTCCAAATTTTTCCGTTAGTGCGTACCACTTGGGGAAGGACTCCATACGTGGTGCTTCTTAAATCCATCTTGCCCTAAGATCTGGCACACCTGATATTTTCATGGAGTTGGACTTACATCAAGCTTCCGGCCACATCCGCTGCAGTATGTTCCCGATAGCATCCCTTCCATCCATTGTGCACTTCCATCTTTGCCCTCGTGATGTACATGGATATTTCGACACCCGACATCCAGCACGGTAGCCAGTCCGTTGTGGTGGGGTCGTCATATACCCTCTTGGTGGTAGCCCCCTGACTACACAGGGATCGCACTGCTGATGCCTGAGCTGCCACCTCCCCACGTATGCCGAGGAGTAGATGCCTATCCCTTTGGGGCATCAGGACTCCCGGCAAAGGCCATCCTACTAGGTGGTCTTTGCTGCGGCTGGGTGGCGCCCGTGGGGAGAGCCCCTGGTCGGAGTGGGTGGCATCAGGGCGCAATGAAGCGTGGTACATCATTTCTCGCTGGTGGGCCTCCACCAGCAGTCTCTAAGCGATCGAGGTCTAACCTCAATGGAAAGAAATTTGATTAGAGATCATTTCCCTCCCTGGCCACTCCATGGGAGGAATGTATGTCCAAAGAAGGCAGTGGAGGTTATTCACCCAGATACCTCGTGTATACGCGAGTAGATGGGGAATCATTTATGTCGACCAAGCCCCAGTTTTTTATGGAGCATTTAGAGGACAAGTTCGGGGAGGTGGAGAGCTTGTCCCAAATGCGCTCTGGGTCATTTCTCATCAAATCAGCATCCTCTGCCCAGTCACGGAGGTTGCTCACTTGCGACAGGTTGGGGGATGTTTCCGTCACCATCACTCCCCATAAGAGTTTAAAAATGGTCCAGGGTATCATATTCCACAGGGATCTTCTTCTGCAGTCCGATGATGAACTACGCGCCAATCTAGAACGACGAGGTGTTCACTTCGTCCGGCGCGTCCATCGGGGTCCGAGGGATAATCAGGTAGCCACTGGTGCCTTCATCTTGGCCATCGAAGGTGATGTTTTACCCGAAAAGGCCAAGGTGATGGTTTACCGCGGTGATGTGAAACCATATATCCCTCCCCCAATGCGGTGTCTTAAATGCTGGAAGTTAGGGCACATGTCATCTCGCTGTACTTCCGGCATCACATGTCGAGATTGGGGACGCCCTTTGCATCCCAATACTCCATGTGCTCCGCCTCCCATCTGTGTTAACTGCAGAGAACACCATTCACCCTGCTCTCCGGTCTGTAGGATATTCCAGAAGGAAAGACAGATAATGGAATATAAGACCCTGGACCGCCTGACCTACACTGAGGCTAAACGGAAGTATGAGCGGTTCCATCCTGTGGCAATGACGTCAACCTACGTCGCTGCTGCAACAACGGTTCTCCCATCGCCACATATTGTCGGCTCTAAGATCTGTCAGAATACACCGGCCCCCTTGGTTGTGGGGGGCACTTCACTCCCTGTTGCTCCTGCTCCATCTTCTTCAGAAGCAACACCCCCCCCCCCCCCCAACCATCGGGGACATCAGTTCCCCCTTCCCAGCCGGAGAAGAGAAAGACTTCTTCGGCTACTCTCGCCAGGAAGGGGTCCTTTGGGGACCTACCTTCGCAAGTTCCGACCAGTGGAAAAGCGGACACCCGCAAGTGGCTGAAACAACCATCAGTCCCTGGTCATAGGGCCTCACGGTCGTCGTCCGTCCCTGAGACTGACCCAGTGAAGCCCTCCAAGCTTGAACCACCGAAGGCACAGCAAGAGAAACAGAAGAAGAAGAAAGTCCCCAAGGATAACGACATTGCGGTGGCACCCATCCCATCGCTTCCTACAAGCACTGCGTCTGAGGACGAGGTGGAGATTCTGGCATCCGCTGAGGACCTCGATATCGCCGGTCCCTCAGACGCCATGGAAAGCACTAGCTCAGGTGCTCATTCGGAGGCAGCAGGTGACCCAGCCGCGTAATCTGCCTTCCCAGTCCCGTCACGCCTTTCTCAGACATGGACAATACCATCCTCCAGTGGAACTGCAGCCGTTTCTTCCACCATCTAGCTGAGCTCCGCCAACTTATCACCCTTCACCCTTTCTTCTGCATTGTACTTCAGGAAACTTGGTTTCCAGCAATGCGAATCCCCGCTCTCCGTGGCTATCGGGGTTATTATAAGAACTGGGCGGCTTATGAAAGGGTGTCTGGTGGCGTCTGGATATATGTCCTTAACTCTCTTCACAGCGAGTCTGTCCCTCTACATACAGCTTTAGAGGCTGTCACTGTTTGGGTGTGGACGCCACAGGCTGTTACTGTCTGCAGTCTTTACCTTCCACCAGATGGTGATGTCGCGCAGCATGTCCTGGCTGTGCTGATACCCCAATCGCCGCCACCTTTCTTGTTACTAGGCGACTTTAACGCCCATAACCCTCTGTGGGGTGGGTCAGTGGCAACAGGTCGAGGCGCCACCGTTGAGCATTTATAGGCGCAGCTCGATCTCTCGATTTTAAATGATGGTGCCTCCACACACTTCAGTGTGGCGCATGGCACATACTCCGCCATTGACCTATCGATCTGTAGCCCTAGCCTCTTACAGTCTGTCCAATGGAGTGTGCATGACGACCTGTGTGGTAGTGACCATTTTCCAATCTTTCTGTCACTGCCACGGCGTCACTCTTCTGGGCGCCGCAGCAGATGGGCTATGAATAAGGCTGACTGGGACTTGTTCTCCTCCATTGGCGCTATTGAGCCTCTCTCTAGTGACGACATTGATGCGGTGGTTCACTCAGTCACCACCAGCATCGTTACTGCCGCAGAATCTGCCATTCCCAGTTCTTCTGGGTCCCCTCGGCGGCGGACTGTGCCTTGGTGGTCGCCTGAGATCACTGAGGCGATTAAAGATCGCCGGCGGGCGCTACAGCGTCATAAGCGACATCCCTGCATTGAACACCTCATCACCTTCAAACGGCTGCGTGCGCGGGCCCGCCGCCTTATCCGCCAAAGCAAGCAGGAGTGCTGGGAGCGGTATGTGTCCACCATTGGCCTCCATGTCTCTCCATCGCAGGTCTGGGCCAAGATCCGACGCCTCTATGGCTACCTGTCAGCGTCCCTGAGCTCTCACTGAATGGAGCAGTTTGTACAGACTCCGACGAAATTGCGAACAGCTTGGCAGAGCATTTTGCTCTTAGTTCCGCTTCTTCCAATTACCCACTGGCCTTCCGCTCCATTAAAGAACGGACGGAACGTCGGAGCCATTCTTTTCGCACCCACCATCCTGAATCCTACAATGCTCCATTCAGTGAGTGGGAATTTCACAGCGCCCTTGCCGCTTGCCCTGATACCTCTCCTGGACCAGATCGCTTTCACTGTCAGATGCTGAAACACCTTTCAGTGGACTGCAAGCGACGCCTCCTCGACCTTTACAACCGTCTCTGGGTCGAGGGTGAGTTTCCGTCGTAATGGCGGGAAAGCATTGTCTTCCCCGTTTTGAAACCGGGCAAGAGCCCTTTGGAGGTGGACAGCTACCGCCCCATTAGCCTCACTAACGTTCTTTGCAAGCTTCTCGAACGGATGGTGAGCCGGCGCTTGAATTGGGTACTGGAGTCTCGGGGCCTTCTGGCTCCGTCTCAGGGTGGATTCCGTAAAGGCCGCTCCGCCACCGTCGATCTGGTGAGCCTCAAGTCGGCCATCCGTACTGCCTTTGCCCGCCGTCAGCACCTGGTCGCTGTATTTTTCGACATGCGGAAGGCGTACGATACGACATGGCGTCATCACATACTTTCTATGCTTCATGGATGGGGTCTTCGGGGCCCTCTGCCGCTCTTTATCCGAAATTTTCTGTCGTATCGTACCTTCCGCGCGCAAGTCGCGGCCTCTCATAGTTCCTCCAGAGTCCAGGAGAACGGGGTACCACAGGGATCTGTCCTCAGTATCTGCCTGTTTCTAATCGCAATAAACGGGCTCGCTGCAGCGGTGGTAAATTCTGTCTCCGCTTCCCTGTATGCTGACGACTTCTGCCTTTATTACAGCTCTACTGGCATTGCAGCTGTTGAACGTCAGCTACAGGGCGCTATCCGCAAGGCGCAGTCTTGGTCTGTAGCGCATGGTTTTCAGTTTTCGGCTGACAAGGCCCACGTTATGCATTTCTGCCGGCGCCGAACGGTCCATCCTGAGCAGCGGCTTTATCTTGCCGACGAACTCCTTGCTGTGGTGGAGACCCACAGGTTTTTGGGTGTAGTTTTTGATGCCTGGCTGACTTGGCTGCCTCATAATTCGGCAGCTTGTACAGGCATGTTGGCGGCATCTAAATGCTCTGAGATGCTTGAGCCACACCCGCTGGGGCGCCGACCGATCTACCCTGTTACGGCTCTACCAGGCGTTAATCCAGTCCCGTCTGGATTATGGGAGCCTGGCTTATGGCTCAGCATCCCCATCTGCGTTGCAGGTGCTGGACACAATCCTCCACAGCGTGATACGCCTTGCCACTGGTGCTTTCCGTACCAGCCCTGTGGACAGCATACTAGTGGAGGCAGGTGTCCCTCCACTGCGGTTACGGCGCGAACGTTTGCTGGCCGCTTATGCTGCCCATGTTTTCAGCTTGCCCGGGCATCCTAACTATCGGCTACTATTCCCAGAGTGGCACGTCCATCTTCCAGAACGTCGACGCGGGGCTGGCAGTACGATCGTGGTCCGCGTCCGAGCGCTTCTCTCCGGGCTTGGGGCCTTTCTTATTCCGCCTCCTTTCAGGGCACCTCTGGTTACACCCCCATGGTGTGTGCCTCGCCCTCGCCTTCAGCTGGAATTGGCACAGGGCCCGAAGGACTCAGTCCCTCCGGAGGCCTTCCGCCACCGCTTTCTTTCCCTCCTTGCAATGTATCAGGGCTCTGGCATTGCGTACACTGACGGCTCGATGGTTTCTGGTCGTGCCGGTTATGCGCTTACTCTAGGGGACCATTCCGAACAACGTTCATTGCCGGCTGGCTGCAGCGTTTACACTGCTGAGCTGGTCGCCATCTTTCGTGCCCTAGAGTATATCCGCTCCTGCTCAGGCGAGTCCTTCGTGATCTGTAGCGATTCCCTGAACTGTTTACGAGCTCTCGCCCAGTGTTTCCCTCGTTCTCGTCTGGTGATGGCTATCCAGGAGTCCCTGCATACTCTGGCCCGTTGCGGCCGCTCTGTGGTCTTTGTGTGGACCCCCGGTCATGTCGGTATCCCGGGCAATGAATATGTTGACCGCCTGGCGAAAGAGGCCATCAGTAAACCATCTATGGACATTGGCCTCCCAGAGACTGATTTGCGAGCAGTGCTCCGCCGAAAAGTTTTTGCGCTTTGGGACGCTAAATGGCGCGATCGGATCACGCCCAATAAACTCCGTGCCATTAAGCAGACGACAACTGTGTGGCGGTCATCCATGCGAGCCAACCGCAGGGACTCAGTCGTCCTTCGTCGGCTCCGCATTGGCCACTCTTGGCTGACACACAGTTACCGCTCCCTGCCCTTTTAACTGATGACCCTGCTATGGCTGGCTTAGTTTTACGTTTTATTCGGGCAGGGGTTTTTTATCATTTAATTTGAGTGTTTATGTTTCATTTTATTGTTTTGTGCTGATTCTGGCCTTTGGCCTACGGTTTTAAACTGAGTTTTTAATGTGTTCTCGGTGGTTGGCTTTTCCTTTTTTATTCTATGGTCAGCCAACCACCGCCACACTCCGTGTGATTTTAATTGGTTATGTCTGTTCTTTGTCTGAGTTTCTCTTGTCCTGTGTTGTCTGTTGTCTCTATTATACGTTTTTTTACTCTGTGTGGTAGTCTTTAAGTTTTGGAACAAGGGACCAATGACCGTTGCAGTCTGGTCCCTTTAATCTCACAAACCAACCAACCAACCTACTCGGCTCGCAAACTTAACGACGGGGAGGCAACTTCGAAACCTGACACGTCGTCCTGGAGATACTCCAATATACTTTTAGGAAAGAGAACAGCATCAACCACCTATCTCACAGACGGTTGAAATGTTTATTGGCACGGTCAATGCAGCCCGCATAAGTTTAGAGAGTTCTCCCACGCTAACTCCTTATCTTGTTACGTACACGAAACTCCGAGCAAAGTGATTTCGACAAGCTGAACACGAGCTCGCCTGAAGGTCATATCTGCAGTATAAAGCAGCTCACCATTTAACACAATCTCCAGTCGGCAACAACAGGGGCACAGGAAGATAGCAAGCACCGCGCCATCCCCAGTATACTGTGAAAAAATAGCGAAGTGAAAATAAGCGGTGGAAAGTTATGTGCACTGCGGCGTATTAAGCCTTTTTACCACCTAAACGGTGGTCTTCAAGACATATGCTGAGTGCCCACTAGATACAGCTGAAAATTGGTTTATAGCCGGCTCTGAATTTCGCCGTTTTGGTTACACGAAGATAACACGGACGCTATGGAATTAAGGTCCCTAAACTTATTCCGCATTTGCGCCTTGTATCTTTATTGATTATCTGGATGTCTTTTAGCTCACCTGGAGTCACCTACAGATGTATAGTTGATGCCATTTGTAGATACTGATGTCCCCACTGGATTCTTGTTTTCGCCAGGTCGCGAGTTCGTTGCACCTGTATTGAATAGTACAAGGACGAAACCTGGTACAAACTAAAATTCCAACTTATGACTCGGCCGGAATAAAGAACCGGACACTGACCTACGATGCGACAAATGCCTTTCCAAATTTGTTCAAACTTTGCCGTGAACAGCTTGCACATGCACAAAGCTAGTAAATTTTGAAACTTGCAATATGTCCCGAACACCGTGAATAACATTCTCATTGCAAGCAATATGTTTCAACACTCTGGTAATATCACACGAAACATTTCAGTGTCACTTACAACACACGTTTCTACACCTTTCAGTCCTGAAGACGCTTACCACTGTTTCACTCCTGTCTTCTCCTGCCCGCTTCTGCTTGGCCCATCTCAAAATCTTATAAAAGTTCACCTTAACTAAAACGTCTAACTTTTCTCATAAAAAATGTTAATGTTGTTGAAATTACTGAATGATTGTTCTCAGTACGAGCAAGGCTACCGGTATGGTTGGAAATTAAAATTTAATAGTAATCTACAGAACCTTATATCGGGGGATATGCGGCTTGGCGCCCCGTCCAAAAGCTTACTCTCCTCGCCTCCTGCATAGAAAGCCTGGTAACGTTCCATGTTCCCACTCTACGTGGCCATCTGGCTACTGAAGCAGCTTCGCTCAATTGCATTGCGCCGGCCGCAGTGGCCATGCGGCTCTAGGCGCTTCAGTCTGGAACCGTGCGATCGCTACGGTCGCAGGTTCGAATCCTGCCTCGGGCATGGATGTGTGTGATATCCTTACGTTAGTTAGGTTTAATTAGTTCTAAGTTCTAGGGGACTGATGACCTCAGATGTTAAGTCTCATAGTGCTAAGAGCCATTTGACCCATTTCTATTGCACTGCGGCCTATAATGTAGGAACAAAAGCGGGCCGCAATGTGGCATAAATGCTACACCAGGACAGGCTACAGCGGGCGCAGGAAGGTACAAGGAGCCCATGAAAAGTGACTGTTTCGTGACCACTGCCATATTCCTGTCCCGGTACAAGGAAGACCCCGCGTAGCGCCGTCCAATACAGCTGCTCCCCAACTGCTCTTCCGCAATGACAACTCACTGCAACAATGCTCCGAACGAACTCGCTACCTGCGGCCCGTCACGCCCTCCCTTCAAGCCGCGGTCAACCAACCACAGCGCTCCTCGCTGAACTCAGCGCTCTGGCAAGTAAACCCAAGGCAATACAAGAACATTGCAGGGCGTTAACGATCACTATCGCTCATTGCCTTTTATTAATAAAACTTTAATTAATTTAACGTTTCTTGCTACAAATATACCACACAAAAATGACCTTGTCTGTAATGCTATTCACTTCCTTGTGAAACTTTGTACCTCAGCAATTGATCGGTACGAGTTCCGTGAATTGATAGTGCCGGCCGGAGTGGCCGAGCGGTTCTAGGCGCTACAGTCTAGAACCGCGTGACCGCTACGGTCGCAGGTTCGAATCCTGCCTCGGGCATGGATGTGTGTGATGTCCTTAGGCTAGTTAGGTTTAAGTAATTCTAAGTTCTAGAGGACTGATGATCTTAGAAGTTAAGTCCCCTGGTGCTCAGAACCATTTGAATTGACAGTACTAGAAGACAGCAACAATTGATTACGTCTCTCATATCCTCGAACCCTACAATGGCTGCGCTAGTTACACTTTATCCCTGGACTAAGCAAACAACTTCGCTGAGCTCTCAGCCAAACTGATTAATGTCAGTTAAAATTGACCATATCATAAAATATTTTTGTGTCTGTCACTCTTTGTTACTTACTGAACAAGAAAACTATACTCTTTAAGAAGCTCTTAACTTTAGTTGATGTTATTGGGTTCGGCGCCGCGCGGGATTAGCCGAGCGATCTCTGGCGCTGCAGTCATGGACTGTCGGCTGGTCCAGGTGGAGGTTCGAGTCCTCCCTCGGGCATGGGTGTGTGTGTTTCTCCTTAGGATAATTTAGGTTAAGTAGAGTGTAAGCTTAGGGACTGATGGCCTTAGCAGTTAAGTCCCATAAGATTTCACACACATTTCATTACATTATATTCGGTTCGGCTGTTAGTTGCTGGCTGCATTTTGTTATTAAATACAGTTGAGAACAGCGGACTTCAGGAATACTTGATTCGGGCCACAGGCGGCGCGCGGGTGGGAGTTCGACGAAGATGCTCTCTGGTAATCCGTCAAGTAGAACTGCAGCCACACGCGTAGTACTTCAATAATGATGACCAAACCAGCGTCTGTTTTTGAATCTAACGTCTATTCTTCATTTTAAAACATGCTATTAATTTCGACACTACGTGGTGTCATCTTCAGGCCCCGAAAGTAACTTGCCATCCACAACCGTTTTCATTTACAATCTGTTTTTGAATCTAACGTCGTTTATTCATTTTAAAACATGCTACTAGTTTCGACACTTCGTGGTGTCATCTTCAGGCCCCGAACGTAACTTGCAATCCACAACCGTTTTCATTTACATTGAGCAGAACCGTATGAAGCGGGCCATGATTAAATGAAAGGTAAGGAATCTATTTAATTCTGGCCAGCTTCATAAGATTCTGTTCACTGCATATGTAAACAGTTGTGAATGTACAAGTTATGTTCGGGGCCTGAAGATGACACCATGTGGCGTCGAAACTGGTAGCATGATTCAAAAAGAATGCACGAAGTTAGATTAGAATACAGCTGCTGATTTTGTCATCATTAATCAACTAAGACTGGTCTAGCCCCTGTGCTCTTGCCACCATATCAAATTGTGCCACTTGTATGCGAATGTCAACGGAAATCAGTGAACTGCCCTGCGGGCAAGGACTCCACTCTCGTTGGGTCGCCGTGCAACTGTGGAGCTTGAAACTGTGTGCCTTTCAGTCCTGTTAAATGAGGTTGCGCTTGCTTCCGCTGTTACGGCACGGGTCCTTCTTACCTGTTGCACAATGTAACGATCATATGCTGCTGTAGATGATATTGGTCAACGACTTCCTCTCCTTCGGGTAACAAAGTCTGTGGAATGCTCGTCACGAACATGAAACTACTCTATCAGCAACCTCAAGGTCTTGGGGTCCACTCGTCCGCAATAAGTCCTTCTTCCGGTTTTTCAATGATTCATTCCCGCATGAAGTCGTGCGGATGCTGTTTCCTAGCCACTTGGGAATGAAGACCACCGCCATACCGCATCATAACTGCTGACTAACTGGTACTCACTACCTTATCCCGTTCCGTCAACTGACACGTGCTTGGGGACAGCCCCACTTGAAGCTATAGGTACGCTGACTTCACGCCATAATACACCCAAGTTTCTGCGCCCGACTGCGAGATTAGTGGCAACCTGTTCCCGCACTTTAGTTCGTTTCCACGTAGTACTTAATATGTTCGGTACCTTATGTATCTCGTCCTTAAGTTTCCGAGAACAAACTGTATTGTGTACATAACTGAAGCGTGTAATTTTGCAGACATTGTAGACATGGCAACCATAACTGCGACTAATCATCTTGGGGATTAAGGAGCCGCTTCAGCTGTGTTTAATACCTTTATTATCAGACCACAACCGTTTTTGGGGCACTGACAAGCGCATTCTACAGTGACATGTAATTAACAGGAAGTCATAAGATCTAAGTATTGCAGAACATGGAAACCAAGATCATTGTCCAGACATCGGGCGCTTTACCACGATTCGCGCGGCTGCCCCCGTCGGAGGTTCGAGTCCTCCGTCGGGCGTGTGTGTGTGTATGTGTGTGTGTGTGTGCGTGTGTGTGTGTGAGTGTGTGTGTGTGTTGTCCTTAGCTTAAGATTGTTTAAGTTAGATTAAGTAATTTGTAAGCCTAGAGATCGATGTCCTCAGCAGTTTGGTCCCATTGGAACTTGCCACAAATTTCCAAAACATATTTCAGAAAACGGAGTAGCACAGTAGTTGCAGCCTGACCGCCTTTGATGTCTGCGACGGGATGTGCTGTCAACATGGCGGTGCAACACCTCACCGAGATACTAATGCCCGCGAGCACGTGAGAAACTAAAGCCATATTGCTGTAACTTGACCGTCTAATCACAAAAAATTGCTCAAATGGCTCTGAGCACTATGGGACTTAACTTCTGAGGTCATCAGTCACTTAGAACTGCCTAAACCTAACTAACCTAAGGACATCACACACATCCATGTCCGACGCAGGATTAAAACCTGCGACCATAGCGGTCGCGCGGTTCCAGACTATAGCGCCTAGAACCGCTCGGCCCCGTCTAATCTCACTCCTGCGTTTATAAAGTGTTGAACGAAATTTGTTGGCATATGAGAAACCGGTGCAAACTGTAGGATCACTGGCGTACAAGACCCTAGCTACGTGGCCCATTATTCATTATCAGTGTAGCAGAATCTGGATAAGATTTTACACCATTTCGCCACTTTGAGGTTTTCTTGTTAGTTCACGTCAATGTTATGAAATGTTAGGTACTTCAATGAAAGTCTATGTATTCTACCATGTGTGTACTATTTATTTGAAGCAACAATACTGATGGTTTAGATTCACGTGTATATCCCCATAAGGGTATGACATTCGTGTAGCTAAAATTTTCTACGCATGTTTGGCCGTAATTTAATGTTATTTGAGATAGAGCGTTAGATGGAAAACTGTAGGGGATAGAAGCATACGTGGCTATATTAAACGATTATCTAGGACAGTGATCCCCGGCATGGGGGAAATTATCCCCTAGGAGGCATAAAAAAGGGTTCAATAGTATTTGGGTATTGAAATTGAACTATTTTGAAAAGATCATTATTATTATCATGACTTTTCCGTGAAAGTGTAATACTGATTAGATAAGTTACCAATAATTAAATTTTTTATTTGAAATACTAGCATTAACGGATGAAACATTGTGGTGGACATTACAGCTCGTGAAACGAACATATGAACAACATCTTCCTTATTCGCCACACTGTCCCACTGCGCATTTACTCTGTACCACCCATCTGTGAAAGTAAGATACATATATAGGATGTCAAGTCAAACACCTTTCAGCCGCCTAGTTTCCAAACTTATTTTATTTGGCTACGAGTTTCGGCGATTTACTACGCCATCTTCTGGCGCCTGACCGACGTGTTGGAAGATTCCACCTCGGTTCTGGTCAAATGTAGAAGAATGCGTAGTAAATCGCCGAAACTCGTAGTCAAATCAAATAAGTGTGGAAACTAAATGGCTGAAAAGCGTTTGATTTGACATCCTGCATCAAACAGCCGAGTCCCACAATCATCTTTGACAAGGTGGACGTACAGAAACTTGAAACATACATGGGTAAATATCTCACGAAAACGCCTTCTCCGAGTTGTATGTAGTTTTCACGGTCGACCAGAAACTGCTTCCTTACTCACTTCTCTGCAATAAACAATGTAATTGAGAGCACTACACATAAATAATTATGTAATGGCTACTACAATGATGCGCGGCAGTGGTCAGACGGAAAGCATTGGAGCTTGAAGTTTTCCAATTTCTACCAATTCAGGGTTTAGGAGTCCAGGAATCTAGAGGTACACAAGCAGTAGGTATACTGTACACCCTTTGTCTTGCTTGATTTTAAAATGGACCTGCAGGGTGTGAGTGACGCAAATGTCTCTTCGGAGACGGAGCACGTTTTGTAATAAGTACCTACCATCAATGTGAGTAATTAGCTGTCATTTCTGATGAGGAGTTGTAGGTACCACTCACGTTGATATGAGAATTACCTCATGTTCCCATAAATGCAAACAAAATGTTGTTAGATTTAAGCGCTACTAATTGTCTCATTGACTCATTATTTCAGGGTTTAATAAGACACCTACGAAAAGTAAATATCATTTATCTTCCAACTTTCAAAAAATAAGGGCGTTCAAATAAAATTCATATTTATTCTAAAGTCTACTTACGCAGTAATGTTGGAGGGGGGGGGGGGGGGAGAGCTGAGGAAGGGAAGGGAAGTGAGTACTAGCCAAGCACTCATGAGTATTAGCCTCAAAAAAATTGGGAACTGCCGATCTAGGCATTTGCCGGAAGTAATTTGAGGATACATAGAACAAATAAATCAGGATCACCTGACAGGAACCACAATGTTGGTTTCCTTGAACATATGTGAATTACTCTACCTTACGTAATGCGATAAAATACTCACTTTGTTGAAAAAGCAAGATATTGGAACCTTTAAATGCTCAAGTTTAATGTTATGAATCCACTGAGCTTCCTTCGCATTACATACCATGTCAGATTAGCTTTAATTTTTTTGTCGTTACCAAATTACCTTGATGAAAGAGGAAATGTGAAATAACACTATTTGGAATTTTACTGCAGCTAACTGGATGAAAAGCAGCATCTAAACTAACCGTAAAATACTCGAGTCTTGTTCAGCTATCTTCACCACTTAGTTACAGGCTCTGTTCGCAGTACTACGAATGGCGAACTCGGCGTTGTTGTGGTACGCTAATCTTAGTGCTTAGGCATGTACTCCACGTCATGATAGTGGCCAGGCAATTACGTCGAGTATCGATCCATTGTGTTAATTACCCTCCACCTCGGGACGTAAACCGCAGACTTGTGAGATGCTAAACGTCTCCAGTTAATGGCCCCGAGCGGGAGTTGCACACACTTCGGAAAGCAGATGCGGCTGCCGGTCGACACCGGAACAGCAGGAAGGCCAGTGAGGGACACTCTGGAGTCAGTTGTAACACTAACTGACTCGTCAGAATACGCTGCAATAAATTTCGATAGAATCAGAAGCCATTAGTAATGGGGTAGATTCTATGCTATCATCGTTTTCTCTGTCGTACCAATATTTTCGTTTTCACTAATTCATTACTAGCATTATTTAGTTTAATCTGTTTAGCATATTCGGGTTTTTTGACGTTTTACTAATCTCTGAAGCAGCTAGTTGTTTACTTCTGCAGGTGCCGAGCGTGGTGGCGCTGTGGTTAGCACACGGGACTCACATTCTGGAGGACGACGGTACAAACCCACGTCTGGCCATCCTGATTTAGGTTTCCCATGATTTCCTTAAATCGCTTCAGGCAAATGCCGGGATGGTTCCTTTGAAAGGGAACTGCCGATTTCCAGCCCCAATCCGATGGGGGCAATGTCATCGCTGTTTGGTCCCCTCCCCCAAATAAAGCAAGCAACCAATCAACCAACTTCTGCAGACGACAGCAGAATGTTCCACCAACCTCTGCCATCTATTTCTAATCAATTTACTTCCATTCTTACTCGTTCTGTCACACTTCATTTAAGCACCTTTTTTAAAAAAATATACCATATGCTTCCAATAACTTTATTTTCCGCTAGTCAACAGTTTGCATACTGTGGAAGAATACGCGAGACCACTAGCCTTATTTTTATACTGAACCACAGAGCTTCACTGTCTCTTAACCAGTGTAACATGCAACTACCAACATATTGTCTACATGTGTGAAGTCAAAAACCTGTTCGGGCATTGTCAGCCTGTTGTAGATAATTTGGGCGTTTATACAGTGTTTCAAAATGAATATACGGTTTTCAATGTTCTGTTGCATATGTTACATTCAACCTACAATTATAAATAATAAATCCGATGCAGGCGTAGCTCAGACAGTTCTGATTACAGACATGTGCGCAAAGTGAGTATGGAACAATCAAGAGTGACAGACAAACCTGTTGAATGAGTCAGAGTCTTACACGCTTAGCCGCAAGAAATCGGTTCGGAAGACTAGTCGTGAATTAGGAATTCCAGTGATGTCTGCGTGAAGAGTTTTAAGCAGACGCTAATAATGGTCTTATAGATGGCGCTAGTTACAAGCTCTAAAGCCAACAGACTACGGTTTACGTGCCAACTTATCACACGAATGGTTGTTGCATGACGGTCAGCATTTTCTGTATCATGGCGTCTTCATTGATGAAACCTTCAGTGATGAAACGACATTTCACGTAAGTGGAAATGTGAAGACACATCATGTCCGCGCTTGCGGCTCGTTAAATCCGCAGGAGACGCTACAGTTGCAATAATACTTCCCTAAACTGAATGTTTTTTGAGCCATACCCAAGGAAAATTTATGAGCTTTTCTTATCTTGATGCGATGAGTCTTCGGCTTTTTTTTCAACTGGAAAAAACTGAAGCTGCAGCAAAGTGTTGCGCCTCTTGTTTGGCAAAACTCAGTAAGCGTTTGGTTAAGGGACATTCTGCTGTCCGCTGGATTGGCTGCAAGAGACCAGGTGTCAGAGCTTGTTTCGCATGAGCTCCAGTGTCACACAGGATCCGAGACCATGCGATTTGTACCAGTGGGGCAAAGATCACGTGTATGTCTATCTACTACCAGCTAATGTAACGGACCACACAAATAGCATTTTCGCAACAAATACTGCGGACACATTGAGCAGTGTTTGGGAAGAACTCGTCTGTCAACTCAGTGTGTGACGAATAGTGCTCACGTTCAACACTAGTAAGAAAATCTGGCTGATTTGTTCTTTTACTTGGGGTATTATTTACAAGTTGAATACTACAAAGCCTTAAAACCCATATATATATATATATATATATATATATATATATATATATATATATTCGCACAGCTTCTATTGCTGCTAACTAATTTGTCTCTATTTTTACCTGATTTGTTCAGTAAACAGAGAATCAGCGAGAAAGGAAATACACTCCTGGAAATGGAAAAAAGAACACATTGACACCGGTGTGTCAGACCCACCATACTTGCTCCGGACACTGCGAGAGGGCTGTACAAGCAATGATCACATGCACGGCACAGCGGACACGCCAGGAACCGCGGTGTTGGCCGCCGAATGGCGCTAGCTGCGCAGCATTTGTGCACCGCCGCCGTCAGTGTCAGCCAGTTTGCCGTGGCATACGGAGCTCCATCGCAGCCTTTAACACTGGTAGCATGCCGCGACAGCGTGGACGTGAACCGTATGTGCAGTTGACGGACTTTGAGCGAGGGCGTATAGTGGGCATGCGGGAGGCCGGGTGGACGTACCGCCGAATTGCTCAACACGTGGGGCGTGAGGTCTCCACAGTACATCGATGTTGTCGCCAGTGGTCGGCGGAAGGTGCACGTGCCCGTCGACCTGGGACCGGACCTCAGCGACGCACGGATGCACGCCAAGACCGTAGGATCCTACGCAGTGCCGTAGGGGACCGCACCGCCACTTCCCAGCAAATTAGGGACACTGTTGCTCCTGGGGTATCGGCGAGGACCATTCGCAACCGTCTCCATGAAGCTGGGCTACGGTCCCGCACACCGTTAGGCCGTCTTCCGCTCACGCCCCAACATCGTGCAGCCCGCCTCCAGTGGTGTCGCGACAGGCGTGAATGGAGGGACGAATGGAGACGTGTCGTCTTCAGCGATGAGAGTCGCTTCTGCCTTGGTGCCAATGATGGTCGTATGCGTGTTTGGCGCCGTGCAGGTGAGCGCCACAATCAGGACTGCATACGACCGAGGCACACAGGGCCAACACCCGGCATCATGGTGTGGGGAGCGATCTCCTACACTGGCCGTACACCACTGGTGATCGTCGAGGGGACACTGAATAGTGCACGGTACATCCAAACCGTCATCGAACCCATCGTTCTACCATTCCCAGACCGGCAAGGGAACTTGCTGTTCCAACAGGACAATGCACGTCCGCATGTATCCCGTGCCACCCAACGTGCTCTAGAAGGTGTAAGTCAACTACCCTGGCCAGCAAGATCTCCGCATATGTCCCTCATTGAGCATGTTTGGGACTGGATGAAGCGTCGTCTCACGCGGTCTGCACGTCCAGCACGAACGCTGTTCCAACTGAGGCGCCAGGTGGAAATGGCATGGCAAGCCGTTCCACAGGACTACATCCAGCATCTCTACGATCGTCTCCATGGGAGAATAGCAGCCTGCATTGATGCGAAAGGTGGATATACACTGTACTAGTGCCGACATTGTGCATGCTCTGTTGCCTATGTGCCTGTGGTTCTGTCAGTGTGATCATGTGATGTATCTGACCCCAGGAATGTGTCAATAAAGTTTCCCCTTCCTGGGACAATGAATTCACGGTGTTCTTATTTCAATTTCCAGGAGTGTATGTGGGAAACACTGACAGGAATAAAGGATAGGATGATAGGACATCTGTTAAGACATCACGAAATAGCTTCCAAACTGTCGAGGGAAACAGAGATTGGTATACGTCCAGCAAATCATTGAGGACGAAGGTTGGATATGTTACTTGGAGATGAAGAGGTTGGCACAGGAAAGGAATTTGTGGCGGGCCGCGTCAAATCAATCAGAAGACTGATGACTCAAAGAAATAATTAAATAAAAAATAAAAAAGACTCAATTTGCCTGCTATTAGCTGTTTCTCCAGCAAGACTAGAATCGATAATGAAAGCAGTCTCTTCCTTTAACAGCCAACGCTTCACTGCTAAGCTATCATACAATTGCTGTAGATATCGCTCTTTGTTTTCTCATTGATGGATAAGACAGAGAGCCGGCCGGAGTGGCCGTGCGGTTCTAGGCTCTACAGTCTGGAGCCGAGCGACCGCTACGGTCACAGGTTCGAATCCTGCCTTGGGCATGGATGTGTGTGTTGTCCTTAGGTTAGTTAGGTTTAATTAGTTCTAAGTTCTAGGCGACTGATGACCTCAGAAGTTAAGTCGCATAGTGCTCAGAGCCATTTGAACCATTTTTTTGATAAGACAGAGAATTCGCAACATATATGTGCAATAAGCTGCAGTTTCTATTAGAGTGAGTTTCCCTGGCCTCAGAAATAGGAATTTACCACCTCTTTGTCATCCTTTGGATGAGAATAATTCAGAATATTTAATCTAAATGGCAAGAAATAGTTTGTGAATTTACCACGATAATTCTGAACAACTCCAGGAAGCAAATCAACTGTCACACAGCAATTCTCCATTAGACTAGCGACGGGCAGAATACGATTCCTCAGCCGATGTGTTTCTCTCGCTGGTTAGAAACGGTAACGCTGGCTGCTACTAAGCTCACTGGGGCAATATGTACATAGTATAGTGCAATTGTTTTATTCGGATTTCTGTATGATATGGATCAAAAGTGTAGTTACAAATGATGTCCAGATACACCAACTGCCACTCGAACTTCATAAATAAAGACCAAGGCAGCCTCCCTGTACATTATCTGCCATACTTACTTTTGTTTTCCTGCCTTAAGTAAAATGAAAAATAAAACACTCATTCACCGGAAGCGACTCACTTTTTAGTATCACCAACCGCTGTTAACATTATGAGTAAATAACATCCGTTTTAGTATTATATACTTGGAAACAGTTGTTTTTATGATCACTTCTATTGACACCACCTGTAACACATAATAATACAAATGAAAAGAGATCACTGATTACAAATCGCGTCCATCTACAAAGAAATTTCATAAGCTCCGAATAATATATTAGTTTCAAAAAGCAAAATGTGCAAGAAAATGTTTCACAGTGAACAGAGAATATGGCTCCAAGTGACTGACTCCAGTGTAAACTAGATTCCAGTTTCTGATAACGTGAAAAAAATGCGATTATGATGATAAAGTGAAACAAGGAACAAAATGTGTTCATAGAAAAATGTCGAATATGTCATTTTAAACAAAGCTGTCTTCCTTTTTCTAAAAACCAAGTGGGGATAAATTCCATTGATAATCGTAAGGATTACAACATGAAAGGTTTACAATGTAACTGGAGGTGATACTTTATCAATTGAAAGCTAATGAATAAGATTCCATATTTTCAGAAAATTCAAGACAGCAAGAAAACGAAGTACCAAGGAGACAGTACCTTAGGCGAGCGTGTAATGGAGTTTATAGGCAGTACCACGCAGTTAAAGCATTTTGCTTGTAGTTTATTTATCGGCTGCATCATACTAATGACATCACTATACTATCTCAACATTCATATGACAATTGTCGAAGTATAATTGCTCAAAAAAGACTGCTGTGGTAAATATTACGGCGTCAGCGGCCGAATCTAACCCACTGGCCAATTGTAGGTTTAATTAATTTCATGTTGGAGGCTGCTTGAAAGGATTAATAACGCACATGGCACCGCTTTTAAGATAGATACATCGCGGATCAACTTCTATCTGCTTAACTAAAACGTTGAGGGTCACATCAATAGGACAAACCCAGAAGGACAAATAGACATGGGGCTTAGACACCTCACTCTTAATATCATCTTGGAGTAAATTTGACTTCACATTGCTCAATTTTTTTCTAGTGAAGCCAAAGAATCTAGATAAAACGAGGTTGATGAAATAAATTAAAATACTCGATATCAAACATAAATCATTGCTTCTCTATGTTATCAGATTTTGAAATCGCCTCTATGCCACTAATAAACGCCAAATACTAGGTTCGTGCACAAGTTCGTAGCGGTTTTGTTTTGCATGGTGGTAGTCCAGCGACTATGGGTTTATTCCCTATCGTCGTTTTATATGTATCTGCTATTGCTACGGCCAGGAAGAATGCTTGAAGTGATGCTACTCACGACAATGCCAGCCTCCATTCTGATAGGCTCACAAAAACTACTATAGGCGTACCGGAGTTTGGTTGGGAAGTCGTTCCGTAACCACCTTATTCAGCTGACCCTGCACCCTCAGATTCTCACCTTACACGCTCTCTTTCGAAAAACAAGGAACTTCCCTTCGGGAAGAAAATTCGCTCCTAACATGGCTCGACGTGTTCTCCGCTTCAAAACCACGTGATTTCTACAGTCACGCAATCGAGATGTTACCCCAGCGATGGCAGACAGTTGTAAACGGTGAAGAAGAATACGTTATTGTTGACAAAAGTCTCTCTTATGTGTATCTATTTTGTTTATTGAATTTAAGGAAAAATGCTACTAATTTATGCATCATCCGAATAGTTATCACTGAATACTTCTCCGAGTCGAGCTATCTGCAGGGACCGTCCACTACCGGATGTTATCGCCCTCACAGTCCCCTCGAGATGCAACGTGCAATCTTACTATGTGACTCGTTATACCATAACTGGAAAGACTTTATCATTGGATCCGGATTAGCTCCCTTCCCCTTGATACTAAAAAAAAATAAACAACTCATCAATTCTGTACCACCATCGTCTCTGTAGCAGCCGGTTTACCTTGAATTAAGGGGGTTCTAGGCGCTACAGTCTGGAATCGCGCGCAGGTTCGAATCCTGCCTCGGGCATGAATGTGTGTCATGTCCTTAGGTTAGTTAGGTTTAAGTAGTTCTAAGTTCTAGGGGACTGATGACCTCAGAACGTAAGTCCCATAGTGCTCAGAGCCATTTGAACCATTTGAACCTTAAATTAAGTTCCAAATTCGAACCCCTGGAACGGAAAAATGCACCGCTTTCAACGTCCACATAATGCCCAACTAGCACCCCGAAATTTCATCGGAAAGTGCGGCTAGCAAGGGGAACTTACGTAAGTCGCTTTTTAACACAGTCCAAACTTCACTTGGTGCAAGAAGGGTGAAGATAAAGGGACACTTATTTTCGCACAGATGGCAACACTCAATAGTTTCCGAAAAGAATCACAAAGGTTTTGTGCTACTTCATCAGTTGGAGCGCATGTCACAAAAGCATGAGCATGAGTAGGGTAATGGGTAAGAGCAAAGCCTCGAAATTGTTTGCTCGGTGTTGTTATCCAGCCGCAGTTTTCAATCTTTTCTTGTCAAGGAAGTATCGTACATTTTCGTGACATCGCGAAAGACAACTTCATCACTAACAACAGAAATAAGCCTTTCAAATCCCATAAATGTACATAACATACAAATTCTTGTATTTCAGTTTTATTTCTAATTTTTTACCTTTATACTTCAAGAGAAATAGTGCATTCCTAAGGTGATTTAAATCATAAAAACATTAAAAGCTTCGAGGTTCAGAGGACTACGAGCAACGTGTGAATGCACATGTGCCATAGTCACATTCGTTAGTGTGAATATCTTCAGGAACAACAAGCTAGATGCCGATTAAAATTACTTTGACGACCCAACGAGGCGAGTGATAGGGGTCAGCCGCCACCCAATTGTAGTTCGTTCTTCAGTGCCACATGCTTTCTGTTGTGCCACTTTCGTACACAGACGGCGGGACTTGCGAACCGTAGCTTGTTCGACGGCTCCCCTGCCACTACAGTCTGTCAGTCATACAGTAATTTCAATCGCGGTGTATTTAACATTGTTAAATACTTTGCGATTTCGTGATAATTTCTTGGCAAATAAAGCATATCAAGGCGGTTTCTAGAGACCTGGATCACGCAACTGCTTACGGATCCAGGCGTATATTTCATTAATTTCGTCGCTTGCATGGGGGCTTAATTAAATATGATTGAAAATATTTTTTAAAATTTTCGTAGCTGTATGTCCGATTACGCTGTGTCTCGTAATCGGTTGGCCCTGACTAGTATTACTACGCTATCTGACTGCAAAGAACAACAACAACAATGAAATGAAATTTTTCGTTAACACAATTAATTAATTAAGTCCCCAGTAACTATAAAACCTACAAAATCCAAGCATAAGTATAACTGTCCTGTATGTGGAAGTATGACTCAACGGACATCTGGCACGGTTCTTCTTCAACAAGACAAAAATTTTTAAATACCAATTTTACTGACGTGATAAAAGAAAATTAGAAATACGATAATTGCGTAAGGAAAGCAGAATTACACTTAACACAACAACACACGCCAGATGCTTTGTTGACTGAATCTGTAATGACACATTATTTAGGATACAGAAATTAAAAACCAACGGAGTTAGTTACCTCATTTATATTGATGAAAATCACTCTAATCCTTACATTATATCTCAACCAGAACTCTCCAATATCACATCTCAGCAAGCACTGCCTAATAGCACATCTCAACAAACACTCTCTGCTACAACATCTCAGCACAGACTACCACGAGACCTCGACAGGCACTCACTACTACGAGCTCTCTCCAAGCACTGACTTCTACGAGTTCTTAACAGGCACTGACTTCTACGAGTTCTTAACAGGCACTGACTACTACGAGTTCTTAACAGGCACTGACTACTACGAGTTCTTAACGTGCACTGACTTCTACGAGTTCTTAACAGGCACTCTGGAGGCGGCTTAATAATACTCTTTGGCGCAATCTCTGGCGCAGTGGCTCAGTGTAGCCACCTTTCATATGCCCCTCCTCCACAGGCCAGAATTTGATGGTATTTTTGGCAGCATTGGTGGTGAAAATACCTCCAAATTCGTCCAGAAAAATACAGACAAAAATAAAAGATAGTATTAATACCTAAATATCACATAATTAGTTAAAATTTTGGCTTTGCACTGACCTTTCAATAACCTAATATATGAAATACAGTAAGCAATACAACTTCTTTTCATACATGTGACTTTACATAAGAGTTCACACAATACACAAAAAATCAGTTTATACAAATGTTCCAATAAAATGCTTTCAATGATTAGTTTATACAAAAAAGACACCAACAGGTGACATCTTTTCAGTAGAAGCAGTCCATCAGTGGCACCCAGTAAAGTTTAGCAGGTACACCCAGCAACAAGTCACATTAGTTCAGTAGAAGCAATCCATCAGTGGCACCCAGCAATGTTGAGTAGGTGCAGACAGCAACAAGTGACTTCATTTCAGTAGAAACAGTTCCATCTGGGGCACCCAGCAATGTTGAGTAGGTGCAGACACCGGCAAGTGACATCATTTCCATATAAGTAGCTTCATCTGTGCACCCAGTAATGTTGAGCAGGTGCAGACACCAACAACTGACTTCATTTCAGTAGAAGCAGTTCCATTAGTGGCACCCAGCAATGCTGAGTAGGTGCAGACAGCAAGAAGTAACATCATTTCAGTATAAACAGTTCTAACAGTGGCACCCAGCAATGTTGAGTAGGTGCAGACACCGGCAAGTGACATCATTTCCATAGAAGTAGCTTCATCTGTGCACCCAGTAATGTTGAGCAGGTGCAGACACCAACAAGTGACTTCATTTCAGCAGAAACAGTCCATCAGTTGCACCCAGCAATGTTGAGAGCAGGTGCAGACTCCAACAAGTGACATCATTTCAGTAGAAGCAGTCCATCAGTTGCACCCAGCAATGTTGAGCAGGTGCAGACACCAGCAAGTGACATCATTTCCATAGAAGTAGCTTCATCTGTGCACCCAGTAATGTTGAGCAGGTGCAGACAGCAACAAGTGACATTATTTCAGTAGAAGCAGTTCCATCTGTGGCACCCAGTAAAGTTGAAGAGGTACACACAGCAACAAGTCACATTAGTTCAGTAGAATCAGTTCATCAGTGGCACCCAGAAATGTTGACTAGGTGCAGACAGCAAGAAGTGACTTCATTTCCATACAAGTAGTCCATCAGTTGCACCTAGCAATGATGAGCAGGTCCAGAGAGCAGTCCATGATATGCACTATCACTGATCACACTGTTCATCAGAGTATATAAGCACAAATTAAACATGTCCTAGTGGCACCAATCATGTAGAAAAAGTACAAGTAACAGTCCATAATATTCACTATCACTGATCACACAGTTCATCAGCAGAAGTTAATCATTCCTAAGTGTCACACATTGTTGAAAAAGTGCAGGTAACAGTTCATAATATTTACCCTCACTAATCAGACAGTTCAGGCATGAACAATAGTTTGAATGCACATACAAATGCTTTTACACTAAACATACAAATCATAACAAACACACAATTGATGTCAGATAATTTTCATATTAACTATTACAAATACTCAAATATTAGTAAACCTATATTATTTATGGGTGTCAGTGCAAGCCACTACAAACAAATAAAATAATATTTATGAGATAGGTGGGTAGGATTAGGAAAGGAAAACACACAAAACACACTCATTCATCTTTCATCCACATTAAGTACTACTGTGTAATTGAATGGTGTTAACTGTGTAAGTGCAATTCTGTCAAAATCTGATGTTCATCATGTGTATCAAGTAGTAGTGGCAGCAATGTATAACAGTCAATAATAGTTAAGTCAACGTCATAGTCATCATGTCAAGACCAATGTTTGCCAAGCCTGATCAAATGTACTGTTGCTGAACAACTGTCAGTGAGCCAAGATATGCAAATACTTCCTCTCTTCAAAAAAAATATATACTGCTTAGTGATTTAACAAAGTGTGTGTATAGACTATCTTCCTTCTACTTTAGTGTTCTAGTCTGCTATCTTCATCCTCCTTGTTCCATAAGACCAACAAAAAAAATATGCTCCTTACTTACTTTACCTCTTATATACCAAAACTCCAATAATCATCAACTTCACATAATCTCAATAATACCTCAATAATACCTCTTCAATGCGTCGATACATATAAACCTTATTATTAATAGCGTTTACCTTACCTCTTGTCCACCAAAACTCCAATAATCATCAACTTCACATAATCTCAATAATACCTCTTCAATACATCATCAACTTCACATAATCCCAATAATACCTCAATAATACCTCTTCAATGCGTCGATACATATAAACCTTATTATTAATAGCATTTACCTTACCTCTTGTCCACCAAAACTCCAATAATCATCAACTTCACAAAATCTTAATAATACCTCTTCAATGCGTCGATACATATAAACCTTATTACCAATATCATTTCACTTCCATAACAACTCTTTCCTCTAGTCAGTCTCCTCGAACAAGTACAGATAAAATCCTAATGTAAACTTCAGTTCATCATCCCATACAATCTGAAGACAATTGCCAACACGCAACCTCTGTGTAATCCATCTGAGCCAAATCTTCTACTCATTATGAATTATAAACGAAAGAAATGCATACATGACCTCTAACAGACTTAGTTTGAATAACTCTCAGTAATTAAGTACGATTACGGAGTGTGAATGATCATAATATTTCACAGTGTGTACACCACTTCAAGAATTATGGTAGAAGCAAACATGTGGAGTATTTCTTGTGTCAAGTGTCACTTCCTATTTCAATTGCTCACGAAAAATGCAGTGTAATAACTGTTAATGGTCTAAACCTAGTAATGGTATGTCAGGTCGTTAGCTTCCTTCCTATTAGCATAAATTTAAACAGCTTCCATAAAACCTCCAGCTCATGTGACTTCAACGAAGTTCTTTGTACCAATGTCATTCGTCGAATTATAGCAGTTCAATAGTTCATTTTCTTATCTTAAAAATATAAGGCACTGAGCGTAAGCAAAACAAGCAGTAGCGGGTAAATATACCAGTACAAAACAGAATGTCAACAAGTGGATGCAGCACAATTCTTACAACGAGGCTCTGCCAAGCGAACAATCTATAATTAATCCAATAGTGTGACCTAAACTCTATGTTCGTACACAGTATATCAGCATTTCTATACTCCAAATTAAAGAGTAGTTATGACAACAAAACAGAAATGCGTAAATATGCAATCCATACGCATAGCAGTAAACATGTTATCTAACATAATAACCAGGTCATTAGCATCATATCAGCATAAGCAAATAAATGTTCATATGTAATCTTAATAAGTAAACATGAAGGCGCAAGCAGATAAATCACAAAGTATAACTTACATACCTATCAGCACAACTAATCAGGTGACAATTATAATTTAAATAAATAAGCACAGCAGGCACATAATTAAAAAATATGATATCAGTGAAAAAGCAGTGCAGCCAAGCGATGCATAATATACACAAGTTACAACCCAGTTCATTAATAATCATTGTCAAAATCAGTTAACGTACGCAAGCACGTCGCTTCACAAGTAAATTCATAGAACATGAAATTAGCACAAAGTATGAATCACGTAATCGCGGGCAGCAAATTACGTCTAAAGTACGTACCTAAGTGGAAATATGTTACCTGAAAAATAAACTCAATTAATAGTTACCTTTTTAGTTTATTAGTTTCTTCTTGGAAATTACATTCTTTCTGAAATTTTCTCGATAGCAAGTCCTCTTAACGTCGGAGACACACAGAATTTACCTGAAGTTCTTAAATATTTTATACAACCGTATCGTGAAAAATACTGAATGTTAATAACATAATTCATCAAGTAACTATAGCTTTATACTGAATTTAATCGGAGAAATTAAACTGTGTATTTGTTTACGGCTGTAAGTGCATTCGCACTGAGCGCTCGATCAGCTGTAGGCGCGTGACGTAGGAAGCAATTGTTCACGGTCAACGACTGCTTTGTGCGGCGCGCAGACTTGACTGTTGCTTTGAGTATATGCCGCCGCCAAAACACAGCGCGGTATCCTTGTACTCTCCGCATGTTTACATGTAGCTGTTAGTTTCTCACAAGTATGTCATTCCACAAAAATTTTGACGTTTGATATATGATGTATTCCCTTAGAGTGTCGTGATTTAAGAGTTTCTACTTCAACAGTGTTATCATGTATAATTTTGCGAATTCTATATGGACCGTTATAAAGCAGAAAAAATTTGCGACACAAGCCCTTTCCTTTGTGAGACAAACGATGAGACTTAATTAACACCTTCTGACCAACTGACAAGATTTTTGAACGACCAGGACGTTTAGCTGATTTCTCTCTTCTAGCAGTCGCAGATGCAATATTTTGCAGAGCCAGGTTGACAACTTCAGAATGCCGCAGTTTCCGTGAAGGCGGAAAAGGAACTATTTCAGAAATGCGATTTGTCGGTGCTTTGTTTTTTAATATCAATATAGGCGGTAAAGAAGTTGAATCATTAGGGAGTTCATTCAGAATGTTTTGAAAAATATGAAGATACTGATCCCACGTTCTGTGATTCTGATGACAATAAAGACGACACAATTTATTGATTTCCTTCATCCATCTCTCTGAAGCGTTAGATTGAGGGTGAAAAAGTGAAATGAAAATTGGTTTAATTTTACGACGCTGTAGAGTACGAAGCCAAATTTTAGAACGAAACTGTGATCCATTATCTGATATAACCTTATCAACATGACCAACTTCTTTAAGAAAATGTTTGATGAAAGCGTTAGATACTGAACGAGCTGTTGCTTTGCGTAAAGGTGTAAAACACACATATTTTGACGTCAACTCCACTGCTACGAAAATGTACGGAAAACCATTAGTAGAACGAACCACTGGACCGAACAAATCGACTGCAGCCATCTCCTTTAATTTCGCTGGAATGATAGGAAACAACGGTGCTCTGTGAGAAACTGTTGGCGGCTTAGCCTTTTGACATAATTTGCATTTGGCCAGAACAGATCGAATACGTTTTTCCATATTAGAGAAGTAGCAATTTTCTCGTAATTTATGAAAGCATTTTCTGGGACCAAAGTGTGCATAACTGAAATGCGTATACCAAATCAGCTTATTAACCCACTCATCAGGAATACAAACTAACCAAACAGAGTTGTCGAGCGATTTTCGTTTAAAAAGAATGTCATTGCGAACTGAAAAGCATCTAGTTTCTCTGGATTGCCAACTCGTGCAAAAATACGTAATAATGAATCCAAAATTTTGTTGTGCTCACTCCAAGAATGTTTAGCAATAAGAATATCGTCAACATAAGAAGTAATATTGTCACGAAGTTAAACAGGTAAAATTTCGTTTAAACTAGGAATGAATGCTGATGAAGATACAGTAAGTCCAAACGGTAATTTCCAAAGTCACTTTTGGGTAACATAGTCATATCCGGTTATTGTTTATCTACTGTCTAGATAGATTGATAGTCGAAGAGTTGTTATGACAGATGCAAAGAATAGTAAAAGAGTAGGCAGCGGTACAGAAAACTAAAAGAGAAATAGCACCACTACAGCTCGGGGCCCTATGCTCGCTACTGCACATATTCACTTAGAGTAGTGAATCCACTGAGGACTTTAATAGCCGCACATAATTTCCAGTTTGTGACTTAATGGCAACTTTGGCGGAAGTGCGTACATAAATTGATCTAACCATGAACATGGATGTATGTCATTCTTAGAATTGCGGAAGATCTTAAATTTCCGAACAGTCAAAAAGTGTTTATAGTCAAAGTTTTCGCCTCGTGGCGACAAAGACCTGCCGCGTCTGTCCCAGTCCGAATGTCGATTATTGTAAAGTTCGCGCGCCTGGCGCTCTCTTGTTGCATCCCGTAAAAGAAACAAATTATTTTCTTCAAACCCCTCAGCTATCTGCGATTCTAAACTTCTTCTACTGTCTTTTCCTACAATTTCGCCTTCAATTTGTTTGACTTGCTTTTTTAATGCCTCAAATTCCCTTTTCACGCGTTCATTAAATTTTCCCTGATTTTCAACATACTTATTTATGTTCTGGTACTCTTCGGTTTCTGAAAATGGTAATGGAGCTGTATCATCCGAATCTCTGTCCCCATGTAAACTAAGATTTGTCAATTTGTCTGAAATCTCCTCAACTCTTTCCGATAAATCACCTATTTGTTCTTTCTGTTTATTCACGTCTTCCGTAAGTGTCGCGACTCGGGTTTCAGTATTAACACATTTGGTAGTTAACTGTTCATATTGTTGTGTTAGATTATTTATTCTGTCATTTGGTACGGATTCCTCGATTCTCTCGAATATTTCTTTCTTATCGTGTGCACGTTGTAAATTTAACTCTGAATATTTTTGCACTATCACGCGATCTTTTTCTTCCCGATCTCTGTCCTGTTCCTCTTGTCTGATTTCTGTAGAAATTAAGCTATTATTGTGAGCCTTCAAAATCGGTTGCACTTCTTCTCTAATTTCTTTATTTGATTCGTCTTTCATGTATTTGAAACATGTCCCTGTTCGTGAGCCTAACTGTGTTTCCATTGTTCCCATATCAGTTTCTAATTCAGATCGTAACTGTGATCCCACTGCTTTCATCTCGGTTTTAATTGTTCCTATTTCTGTTTCAATTGTTCCTATTTTTGAGCATAAACGTGTTGTCATTGCTTTCATTTCTGTTTTAATTTCAGATCCCACTGTTTTTAATTCAGATCGTAGTGAGTCTAACCCTGTTTTTAATTCAGATCCCAAATTTGATATTGCATTCATCAACTGCTCCATTTCTTATGTCGTTAACCACGTAATCTGTGAATTTTCTAATTGAGAAAAATTTTGAAATGGTTCCGGACTGTCTTCCCGACTTATTAAATTGTTTTCCACTTCATTATTCATCATACTGTTGTCCTGTGTTGGCGAGTTCGCCATGTCAACAATTTCGTCATTCTCACTATTCATCATTTTCACCTTTTTCATTGATCGCGTAATCATTTACAAAACATAAAAAATTCGGCACTGTACGAAAATTACACACAATGACTCTTTATCTCCAACAATACCATTTACATGAAATGTTTCCCTCAAACACGATTAATCGAACAATTGAAATAATTGCACTAAATTGTCAAACGCGTATACAAGACAACAAATCAAATTCTGAGAAAAAATACCATTAGAAGAATGACAATTACCAAATCTACAAATGCAAAATAGACTACAATTACTAAACTACAAATTACTACAACAATACTACTGTCTACTATTTTTACAATCAGAAGAATTCCAAGTGACGATCCGAAGCAGCGGTCGCCACGTGCATGGGGGCTTAATTAAATATGATTGAAAATATTTTTTAAAATTTTCGTAGCTGTATGTCCGATTACGCTGTGTCTCGTAATCGGTTGGCCCTGACTAGTATTATTACGCTATCTGACTGCAAAGAACAACAACAACAATGAAATGAAATTTTTCGTTAACACAATTAATTAATTAAGTCCCCAGCAACTATAAAACCTACAAAACCCAAGCATAAGTATAACTGTTCTGTATGTGGAAGTATGACTCAACGGACATCTGGCACGGTTCTTCTTCAACAAGACAAGAATTTTTAAATACCAATTTTACTGACGTGATAAAAGAAAATTAGAAATACGATAATTGCGTAAGGAAAGCAGAATTACACTCTAATACAACAACACACGCCAGATGCTTTGTTGACTGAACCTGTAATGACACATTATTTAGGATACTGAAATTAAAAACAAACGGAGTTAGTTACCTCATTTATATTGATGAAAATCACTCTAATCCTTACATTATATCTCAACCAGAACTCTCCAATATCACATCTCAGCAAGCACTGCCTAATAGCACATCTCAACAAACACTCTCTGCTACAACATCTCAGCACAGACTACCACGAGACCTCGACAGGCACTCACTACTACGAGCTCTCTCCAAGCACTGACTACTACGAGTTCTTAACAGGCACTGACTTCTACGAGTTCTTAACAGGCACTCTGGAGGCGGCTTAATAATACTCTTTGGCGCAATCTCTGGCGCAGTGGCTCAGTGTAGCCACCTTTCACGCTTCTGCTTGTGATTCCTCTGCTGTGCTTTACGTGATGGGTGAATGTAATTCTTCGCCTCTCAGTAACAGTGTTGGTCACAGGTTTTGCAGAACGGCGTACACTCTGGTAAAATTACTTTCTGTGAAACCGTCGAAATTCCGATTTCTCCAACAATCAGGCAATTGTATAAGGAGTGTTAGATTTGCCCATCACACGAATCAGTAATGTACAAAAGCGGCTCCATTCTTACGTACGGCCACAAAAAATTGTCGAAAAATTGATGATGCTATTCCAATGATTGGTTTACGCCTTGGTAGATTCGAGGTGCAAATTAGCCCCTGACTTCTATGAAGCGAACAACACTTTTCCGGAAAGTGTTAATTTGTACTGGGCACTGTTCGAGGGCAAACTCTTGCAAATAAAAAGAGATATCGTGGTGGAGAACCAAACTGACAAGCCGAGGATCGACTCGAAACAAATATAGAATAATCGATTTGTGGGTGTCCGACTCGCATACAGACCTGAATTTCGATAGGAAGATTTTGCGTATAAGGCCTCAGACACCTGGTGCGATTCCTGCAAGGAGAAATACAAAATTCCACAGCGTCTTGTTGCCAAATACATCACCACCAAAGATAAGCGTACAGTTTTGATGCGTTTTAAATCGAAGAAAGCTATGAACTAGGAGTAGTACGGTGCTGAGAGGAAATTGTGGTGTCACCGCCAGACACCACACTTGCTAGGTGGTAGCCTTTAAATCGGCCGCGGTCCGTTAGTATACGTCGGACCCGCGTGTCGCCACTGTCAGTGATTGCAGACCGAGCGCCGCCACACGGCAGGTCTAGAGAGACTTCCTAGCACTCGCCCCAGTTGTACAGCCGACTTTGCTAGCGATGGTTCACTGACAAATTACGCTCTCATTTGCCGAGACGATAGTTAGCATAGCCCTCAGCTACGTCATTTGCTACGACCTAGCAAGGCGCCATTATCATTTGCTATTTATCTTGTGATGCATGTACCGTCAGACTGATGTTCACCAATTACGGATTACAGTTAAGTATTCCAACAGCTACGTACTTTCTTTGCTAGACTCAAATCCTTTAACTGTCCCAGACCTCACGCCAGCCTGCGTGAGCTTAAACGCGTGCCTTTCGGCTTCACCTCCTAGTGGCTTGGCTGTCGTGCCAAGTCACAACAGAAATAAAATAAGGTCTGAAAGAAACAGATACCAATTTTTTGTTTGCCAAAGGAAGTAATATTTGTTCGTGCAAAATTTTATAAGTAATTTCCTCAAACAATAGTTTCTGTACACACATCAGCAGATAGTTGACACTGGCTGTAACAATGCGACAAATGGAATAGACTGTAGCACCAATAAATACAAAAACAATTAGGCAAAAAATTAATAATAGTTAATTTACATGCTCGGTCATAAGGGGACGAGGGGGAATTTCGTCCCGAGGGAATTACTAGCAAAAATTCAAAAGCCCGCTGGGGTGGCATAGCGGTTCTAGGCGCTACGGTCGCAGGTTCGAATCCTGCCTCGCTCATGGATATGTATGATGTCCTTAGGTTGGTTAGGTTTAAGTAGTTCTAAGTTCTAGGTGACTGATGACCTCAGAAGTTAAGTCCCATAGTGCTCAGAGCCATTTGAACCTTAAATTAAGTTCCAAATTCGAACACCTGGAACGGAAAAATGCACCGCTTTCAGCGTCCACATAATGCCCAACTAGCACCCTGAAATTTCTTCGGAAAGTGCGGCTAACAAGGGGAACTCACATAGGTCGCTTTTTAACACAGTCCAAACGTCACATGGTGCAGGAAGGGTGAAGATAAAGGTACAGTTATTTTCGCATGGATGGCAACATATAATATAATAAAATAGTGGAATAGATGATAATAAAATGCCTGGCTTTTTAAAATGTATTGAATTAATGAGATTATGCCTGGAAATAAGTTCGTATTAGTTAATATTATTTTGCAGGGCGAAGTAGTTTCTTCCTCCGCTGTAGATTTGTGCTTACCATTCTTTATAATGCTACGTTTGGTCGCCGTTTACACCTTCGAAGTCTTGACCGTGTTCCCATTAAGCTTATCGGATCTTCGTAATTTTCCAAAGTACACAGGTGGGCTTCAGTTCTTGTAATTATTGTACTATTTGAAAGAACAACTCACACGACCTTTCTGTTAATAAAACAATACTGTATTTTTCTAAACGGTGCACGTATGAAATACATACTCCTCACTTATTCATAGCGACCCCTAAATGGCGGTCTACAATTACTCGCTAAAAATGGCGTGCTTCTCACTTGTTCACTAGCTGAGAGCGAATCTTTCCTTCCTCCCTCTGGTACCAGAAAAAATCCTCTGTTTTTTAACAACTGAAAGTCAAAAAAATACATGACGGTAGGCATAGGCTCTATGATGGGCTACCGCTTCATCTTCTCTCTTTTCCTTTAAAGAAGACGAAAACATAAAGAAAATGCAAAAGCTTTATCACAAATGCCCCCTTACTGTATACTGTCGGAAATAAGTCTCTTTATTTTGGGAGACAGTATACAGTAGCCTTATTAGCCTTGGGGCTCATAGTTCAGTCACTTGGTGCACGTCAATGGAGTTTTAATATCCTTATGCTACTACAAGTATATCTACAAAGCTCATTTTCTCGGCCATTACAAATTCATACATATAAATATATTCATATATACTTATATCACGTGATTACATTAACATATATTCATATTACATATCGCACGTCAATGGCGTGCTAACGTCGTAGTCTCTTATTTCTCCTTACATTTGGTAAGCAATATTACCAGGGGGAAAATGTTACATTTCTTAAATTGTCCTTTCACTATATTTTAATAATTGTTTTTCTCCTTGGCTTTTGGTTCATTAGCCATTCTGAGAAGCTGTCCTTTCGGCACACGTTATCTCATTGTTCGGTGCATTTATGGCCAGCAGCAGCTCATTGTTTAACGCACCCGACGCAATGACGCAAGCGCCACGTGAGCAGCAGCACTGCCCGCGCGCACACTGTAATGTCGCTCCAGTCTCACGAAGTCGGTGTCGTATATGCCCTCCAGTCCGGAGACTGGATACGACGGATTCAGCTCCAACGCTCAACCCGAAGAACACCAGTACCTCATTTCGCGCCTGGCCGAGGTTTTCGGCCAGTGACATTGAAGGTGAGAGCCGCACTGCAGGATACGGCATTATCTTCCATCGTGCATTATAGTTCAGCGATTCTCACACCTCAACTCGTGGTTATACGGATTTCCTCTGATACCTCCGTCGCACACGCATCACACTCTCTGTATTCACTTTGCTAGACTGTAGCGTTTACTCATATTACGGCTGAGCCGTTATTTTCAATATTATTACGCCTTAATATTTTTGTATCCCTTCACACGTGTATTTTACTCGTCCGTCGCGTTGCACTTCACATACATACATAAGTTGTTAAAAGTATAAAATCTCACATAAAATTGATAATAGTGCATACATAGACATAAACATTGACAATAATAGAGTTGACACATAAATTTACAATTCACATTCACATTTCATATACGGACTCCATGACATGCACCCTCTTAGACACTAATACGTAAATCAGGAGGTATCTTTCATTTATTCTGAATATTGGCATTTTCTATTCTTGCCTTGTAGGACCGACCTCCTGCGCGTTTTTACGTCCACATAGAAAAGAAGAAACGAGTACATACATTCATTTTACATGGACATCGACATTAACAATAATATAGTTGGCAAATAAATGTACAATTCACATTCACATTTCGTATATGGACTCTATGTTAAGCAGCATCTGACACAGCAATAAGTAAATTAGAAGGAATCTTGCACTTGTTCTGAATGTTTGCTCTTTCTTGTTATTGTCTTGCAGGACCGACCTCCTGCGCGTTTTTACATCCACAACTACAATAGAAAATACTACATACATATTTTCATAGACATCGACATTGGCAATAGTAAAGTTGACACATAAAGGTACAAGTCACATTCACATTTCCTATATGGGTTCCATGCTAGGCATCATCCATCTTACACACTAATAAGTAAATTAGAAGGAATTTCTCATTTATTCTGAATTTTTGCTTTTCTCTTGACTTGCAGGCCCAATCTCCTGCGCGTTTTTACCATCACAAATACACATAGAAAATACGTTCCAGCACTACTCACTACATGGAAAACAGGATTTGCTAAGGTCTGCTTCAGAGATCAAGCTGCTTCTAGGATTGCTATTTGTAGTGCGTCGTTAGTGTACTTATTCTATCCTTGGCATTTGATAAATCTTCATACTGTGTATGATATTTACAAGTGCTCATTTGTGAGCGAGTGTGGGGGATGTTTTATCGCTTGACAATCCTGACTTCATCACTGCTTGTTAATCGTCGTAATATTCCACATTCGTGAACACATATTTCACGCCATATTTCTGCCTTATTGATTCGACGACATGTACATGTTTACCTTTGTGACGTGTGACCGATAAACTTACCGTATTGTTGTCATGTGTAGCTCCACTCATAATTCATTATCGCCAAATAAGAACGCGCATGTGCTAAAATAATGCTTTCGCTCCTGCGTGCGTCAAGAAGTCCGTGTAGAAAATATTGTTTCACTGCATTTTGTGTTCATTCCTCATACGAATCGTGTATCATATTTTCATTTATATTAACCTTATAGTTTCTCGAGCTGTAACAGTTAGTCGCTAAGGATATATTTTTCATACTAGGTTGTTTTACTTTCTGATGTCTGTGTAGTAAATCACTGTGCTGTGGTGCGTTTTAAGTGTTATCATGTACCCTTGTTACTATCGACTTCACTGTTTCTTCTATACTCCTCACTGCTTCTTCGTGATGTTCGTTTTCATAATTACTTACCGTACCTGCATCATCATGCTTTGCTTTCCACAATCATACAACCATTCATTCTAAGACTTAAAACTATATAGTGTATTCCTTCTTACGTCGGCTTCGTGGCCCTTTCCTAGGTACCTTTGTAATATTAATCTTCATATTCATCGCCGTATACCCATATAATTATTCATTAAAAATATTCCACATAAATCGCCATTTATACTCATGTACTATCTATAGGGTTCTCACACTAGAACCACCGCACTATTTATTTCTTCCCACAAATATAAATAAACTCGTATTACTCTAATACACTTTCATTCTCTTCCTAGATTCATTCCATGCACGGTACGTCACCACATACGTGGATTAACTAATTAATACCTTCAATCGAATCTAACAAAACCTTTCACTCTCTCTACTTCAAAATATTATCCAGCAGTGAAATATCATTAATTTCTCCATATCGCTTTTGTAACATGCAGTACTTACCTCAGTTCTTTTGTTTTAAGTTCATGCAATTACGTTGTGTGCGTATTGGTTGGTGTTTGTATTTACTTAGCTTATCTCCCGCGTGTTGTTCAATTCATGTTTACAGCTTTATTTTGCTGATTATACTATAAGCTATCGTGTAATTAATAGCAAATAACGTAGATGAGTTCTGTAATGATTTATAGTTTACGTCTCAGTCACACGCACGTGTCACTCACACGCATTTTTCTATGTTTATATGTCTTTCTACCTTTCACATCGTCGCTCACTTATGTGTTGTATGTAAGTTGCTTAGTTCTTAAGTTATGTGCTAATCGCGTTCTTTCAAGTGAACAAGTTGTTACTTCCCTTTTCAACTTGTCTCAATCCTGTTGTATATAGTCGGATAGGTCATTTCCTGTGTTTATTCTCTTCTACTTTGAATACTGAGAAATAAGTATAACTATGTACGTTCAATGGATTGTGTTAAGTTCACAAATTTAGCGTACTCTACTCTCCTTATAGTTTACTTGCGCCAATGCGCTCATTTTCTTAGAGTTGCATATGCTTAACTTAATGATATACTCTTAAAATTAGTGCTCTTTATAGTATAGTCGCCGACTTAGGAATAAATGTCTCTATTCGTTTAGTTTGTGTTGCTCATTTACGTCAGAGTAACTAGCTGATAGGTACCCCACTTCGCGTCCCTTCCGTTTTGTCCAGCTGGTTGCGCGGTGTGGATGCCGATTCGCTTAAATTCTAGAATGGTTTCCGTCGCGGTGCGCAATGTGTCTTTGCGCATCGTACAGGGGACACTGAACTCAACCTTGCTTTTTGCCTACTTGGCCCCTACGATCAGCTGTTAGCCTCGTCGTGTATAACTGTTGAAGTACGCTCTGCCTTAAGCGCGGCAGCACGGCTCAGTATACCTCATCGCTCATGCCTCTCGCTTAAAGCTCGCGCGCTGTGAATTAAGTCTTAAGAAAGTACAATATCAAAATACAAGGAAAATTTATTTTCACTAGGCTGCATCTCACTCTCTGCATGTTAGATAGTAAAAGAAAATTGAACATTCCTTATTGATTAAGCAGGATAGTAGAAGAGGAAGAAGGCACCGTAAATATAAATATTGTACCCCCTAGCTGGAGAGGAACCGAGCGCCAGTCGGTTTATTCGTCAAAGAGCGACAAACCTCCTACCTTCTTGACACCTTCATACCAAGTGTGCAGTAAAATAATAACGAACGGTTCACTATAAGTTTATCTACCAACAAGAAAAGACACTGCAAAATCACACCACATACACTAATGGGTATGCAGGCCTGTAATTTTATAACTTTAGATTTACTTCCCATCGCCGTTACGATCTTACAGTTCTCTACATTTACTTCCCTCGCTATCTCTTTGAACAAGCTAGTAGACAATAGGCTTGTCGACGCGTCATTATCCAAAACAACTAGTACATCTATGTTTCCCACATTTACCTTTATTATTGCTTGAATAATTTCACTTACCTTGCGTGTTGTTCCTTTCTCTTCGATAAACAAATCTTCTTTCATTTCTGCGTCCTTATCATACCTTAAAAATAGATTCCGGATATGCTGTATGTGTAGGTTTGTTTCAATGTCTGCTTCCTCCTTTCCGTTCCTGTTCGTTTTAGTGTTTAAGTCGCTCATATTAGTACTGTGGCACACTGACAGTTCGTTACCTTCTTCCTCTAGCCACGCTCGATTATTATTTCCTGGGGCCGGTAAAGGTGTTGTTTCATTTTCTGCCGTCACTTCTACTATGTTTACCGTATGTTCGCGTGCTCGCCAGTTCGTGTCCCGGTTGTTTCGATTTGACTGTACGGGCTGCCTGTTATCTCTCGGATCCCTGTGTTGCATATTCCGTTCCTGGTAATTTGCATTTCCTTGTCGCCTATTGTCGAAGTTCTCCCTCGAATTTCTATTGTCTCGGCCATTACCGTACCTATGGGGCTGATATTTAATTTCGTACCCTCGATCACCCTGTGGCTGATGGGTAGACCGATTGTACGGATTTCCGTTGTGGCGCGGCGGTGCCATTCATTCATGCGCACACGACTGTTATAATTTCCAAAGCCATTGCCGTTACCGTAGTTCTTCCCGTTTGGGTTGTGCCCATTACCGTTACGATAACTAGGCATGGCTTGCCCATCCTCATGAATTAGATCTATTGAGTCGAGCACTGAAAGAAAATACTCGAGATCATATTCGGGAACAGTTATTAATTTTTCTCTAACATTTGCAGGTAACTTGTTCTTTAAGATTTTCAGTACATCGACATGAGATATCGGATTATTCCAGTAACGGGTCTTGTTTAGGTATTTTTCAAAATAGCTTCTTAGCCCCCCGAATTTTGAATGATATGGTACTGGGTTAAATACCTCTCGTCTTAACCTCTCCTGGATAGCTGTTGACCAGCATTTATCTAAAAATGCGTTCTCAAACTGATCATATGTCTCGCAAAGTTCTGACATCTCCGTAGCCCACAAAAGGGCATCACCCTCGGTGTGTCCTACTACATATTTAATCTTTTGAGCTTCTGTCCAAGTCCTGGGCAGTACATTTCTAAAGGCTCGGACAAACACTACCAGGTGCGTTCGCTTTTTCTCATTTGAGAATACGGGAAACTGCCGATGTTTTATTAAGCTCTCATCCATTAACAACGCTGTCCAGCACGGCGGAAGAGCATTTTCCTGCGGTTTTTATTTAGCGTATGGCTAATACAGACATATCATGAAATTACATATATATATGTACATATTGGCACACAAGAAACTTAAGTTTGTTTTTACAACTGAATATCCAGTCCTTCAATCCAGCGCACTGCATCTGGAGTTGCTAGCAGGAAGTCCTCTTTGGCGCCGTGATAGGCTCGAATCCTGCATTCACTGACGATGTGGTGAACAGTCTGGTATGGAGCCCCGCAGTCACAAGCTGGATCAGGCAGCTTGTTCCACTTAAAGAGAGCATCCCTGCATCGCCCATGGCTGGTACGGATTCTGTTGAGAGTAGACCACGTCTTGCGTGGTAAGTCGAATCCACTTGGAAGTTTAGCACCTGAGAAGATGTTATGCAGGTGCACATCTGTCACTGCTTCCCACCGACCTTTCCATTCTTCAAGAGGTTTGAAATTCTTAGCCACCATGTCAGCAGCATCGCACAGAGTTGGATGACGTGATTTCAGTCTCTTGCGATTTAAAAGTGGCAGGTCGCTATGCACGGGTAGGTTAGAATTCCTGGAGATCTTGTGGAATTCTCTCATAAGGGCAGTACATCTGCGTAGATCAGGAGGCATTATACCAGTTAACAGTGGAAGCCAATAAACTGGAGTAGATCTGATTGTGCCAGATATTATGCGCATTGTCGTATTCAGCTGGGTATCAACAAGCCTTGTATGATGACTATTCATCCAAACAGGTGCACAATACTCAGCACTTGAGTATACCAAGCCCAGAGCTGAAGTTCGCAGGGTGGTTGCTGAAGATCCCCAGGTAGTTCCGCATAGCTTATGGAGGATGTTGTTTCGAGTCCTCAGCTTTTGAGCTAAGTTAAGAAGGTGTTGTTTGAAGCATAGTGTACGATCCAGGGTGACACCAAGATATTTTGGGTTCCAGTTGTGATGAAGAATTCTGCCTCTGAAACTTACCTCCAGTTTTACGTTCGCCAACTGGTTATTTAGATGGAAGCAACACACTTCTGTTTTACTCACACTGGGTTGGAGTCTCCAGATTTTGAAGTAGTTGTCTAATGCAGACAGGTCATTGGCTAAAATCTCTTCTGTTGTCTTCATTTCCTGGTGTTTGACGGCTAGAGCCAGATCATCGGCATAGCAGTATTTTCTGGACGAAGTGTAAGGTAGATCAGATAGATATAGCTTGAACAGTAAGGGTGAGAGAACTGATCCTTGAGGCAATCCGTTGTTCAGCTTCCTCTCCTTACTTATGCTGCTTCCAGTGATTACCTGGAACTTCCGATCACTTAGCATGCTGTTAATCAGTCGAGCCATTGTTCTGCAGGGTATGATGCGGAGAAATTTGTAGATAAGGCCTTCCCTCCACACAGTGTCGAAGGCGGCAGTTAGATCAACAAATGCCACAGATGTTTTCTGCTTCATTTGGTATCCTGACTCTATGAAGGATGTGAGAGACAATACTTGGTCGCAGCAGCTACGCCCTGGTCTGAAGCCTGCCTGATCAACTGGAACGTTCTCTAAGATAGCGCTACTTATTCTGTTATATATTAGCCTTTCAAAAAGCTTGTAGCAGCAGCTGAGTAGGGAAATGGGGCGATAGTTTTCTACCCTGTTGCTGGGTTTGCCAGGTTTCAGAACAGATATTATCTTCACCTTTTTAAACTCAGATGGAAGTTGACCAGTCAGCAGGATGTCAGTGAAGAATTCTGCCAGCCATTTCTTAGCTTTTCCTCCCATATGGAATTCTGGGTGGATACCATCGAATCCAGGTGCCTTAAGAGGTTTGAGGTCCTTCAGTCCAGAGTCAATGTCTGAAACTGTGAAGGGATGGGTATACTCAGATGAGGGAGATGCCTTCTTTTTAAGGTCACGAAGCTGTCGTCTGATATGTCTTGTATGTTTCTTGTCAGGAGGTACTCTTGAGGTGGTAATGATGTGGGAAGCAATTTGGTCTGGTGTTACTTCGGAATTTTTTCTGCACGCTGGTGCACTTCCTCCCAGTTTTCTCAGAAGACTCCATGCTTTCCTGCTCGAGTGGGTAAAGTCCATAGTTTTGACTGTTTCTGCCCATTTCTGCCTCCGAGACATGTCCAAGCTGGACAATAGTTCCGTAGCTATCTCTGGGTCACCACTTTGCTGAAAGTATTGGTACAGTGTTTCACTTTCCTCATTCCATCCTGGAACATATTCTTTTCGGTATCCTCTTGGCATACACTTTTTAGCTGTTGCTGTTACTGCACCAATGAAGCGTTGATAGTTATTATGTGATGGAGGTATCCATCGAATGGTCTTATCCAGTTCCGTTGAAAACTTCATCCAGTCGGCTTTCTGGAAATTCCATCGAGCATGCGGAGTTGATCGTATGACAGGAACAGTGCAGCCAATTTGTATTATTACAGGTCTGTGTTGGCTGTGAGGAAAGGCATCTATCACTTTCCTTGTGGTGTTGATGGGAAAGCCAGTTTCGTTGCAGCTAACAAAGCATAAGTCAGGATTTGAATCCTTGTCCCAAGCAGCTGACCTGAAAGTGCCTTGATCTTTGGCATCAAACACTAGATGAAGATTATTCTCATCGATCCATTCTGCAAGCATGCTCCCATTTTCATCATTTTGAGAGTACTTCCAAAGTTCATGGTGACTATTGAAGTCTCCTATGTAAATTGCAGGATGTTCTGCTGTGTGTAGGACAAAATCGGGCCATGTTGTTTTGGGTGGTTTGTAAACATTTGTAATAGTAATGCCGTGCAATTGTATGACAACTGTATGTATATCTGCCTCCACACTTACAGAAATCAGCGAAGCTTCGTTTATGTTGTTACGGACATACGTAGCAATTCCATACACCTCGAGGTAAGTTACACCAAGTGCAGAATATCCTGGAATTCGACCTCGGCTTCGGAATATTTCTTCGCTGGAAACACGAGTTTCTTGAATGGCGACGACATCGATATTGTTCTCCAGCAAAAATTTTGACAGGTAGTCACACTTTGCCCTGCTAATGCTTTCGATATTCAGTTGAAGGAGTCTGATAGTTGGTCCAATGTTTCTTGTTAATGAGCTCTGAAAAGAACTGTTTCTGCTATTTAGTTGATATGTCATTGCCAGGAGATCCTATGGATAGTCTGGCTGCCTGTAATCACTGCAGTGATGGTATATTTGTTTCAGCAAAGTTTTGCCCGCTGCTCGCGTCGTGCGTCGACATGCGGTCGCGCGGCGTGGGTTGGGCATTGTTGTCCGCGCCACTGATTTCTCCCACTGGCGGATGGCTGTTTATCGCTCCGCTTACCGCCCCAGGCGATGATATTACCGTACTTTGTTTGTTAACTATTTCGTCTCTTAACCGTTTTACTAACTGTCTGATATCATGTCCTACGCGTTTTAAGATCTCTTCTTCCTTGTCCCCCATTAATTCCTTTACCGCTTCCACATAGGTTCGCTGTTTACGTACGTATTTTTCTGCGAACGTTGTAATTTTGTCCTTTGCATTGCTCTTTACGGATTTATAAAGCTGCACAATGTCTGAGTTGATCCTCTTGTGTTCTAACTTGAGTAATCCTACCTCCAATGTGATTTTTTCTACATTTTCTGGCAGGTCGTCACCGAAAGAATGTAGTTTCGCTACTTCTGATTGTACATTGTCTAAGTTGACCTGCGTATTCTTTTGCATTGCCTGTAAATTCTCTTGGGTTTCTCTAATTCCGGATAGCTCCTGTCGATACGTGTGTGTTAGTGTTTCAAATTTTTCACCCATTATGCCTTTTAATTTCTCACCCATATCGTGAACCGAAATTTGTACTTGTTCATTAATTTTCCTATCCACCTCCGTGGAGATTTGTGAAATCTGCTGTGTGAACTTCGTGTCCAGACTATTGAGTTCTGTGCGCAAATTTTTTACCTCGTCTGAAATGTGTGTCATGTTTGTATTAACCTTCTCGATCTCGGCCTTTACTGTGGTCATACCTGCTTTCATATTAGTCATGTCTGCTTGTATCGTTTGTAAACTTGACATTTCAGTCTCTAAACCCGACATTTTTGAATTTATGTCTGCTTTCATTGCATTCATGCTTGTTTGTATGGATTCTGTTAAGGCTCGAAATAAGGCTTGCATATCTTCCGTATTCACTTCCGGCCTACGCCTGTCAGCATCTGCGTCAGTACTACGCGTACTACTCTCATTTAATATATTCTCTTGCCTCGAGGTGCCGTTAGTTACGTCTACTGTAATTAACGTATCGCTTGTAATTAAATGTTCTGTATTCACGGGCGTCGAATGCAACAATGCCATGTCGCGCCCAGCATCCAAATAATCACCGCTAAACGGTTCCAAACCACTAATTGTTGCACTTTGCAAATAAACATCCACTACATTGGCATTCTGATTTCCGAATGACGTTTCCTTATTGTTTTATAGAAATCCTTATACCACTGCAGTTATCAAAGTAAAAATTTTCTTTTTTAAAATTTCACTTCCGCGCTACTTCTCACGCGAAAAAATGCATATACAATTGTATGTAATTGTAGTCTCAACTGTTCTTCAATCAATATATTTTCCGTACTAATAAAGAAATGTTATTATCTCTACTTGACTACAATAGCGTTAATCTCTGAAGCTTTAGGTTCTGGATTTTAGGAAATAGGTGGATGGATTTTCTAATAGGTCTACTGGGAACGCATTCTCTGTATGCATTGCGCGGTCCTACCTGATTGTTGTCTTGTAAACGGTACTTCCTCTATTGTGATTTGTTGTGTGCTCTTGGTATTGTCCCCTTCTTCCTTCTAATTTATTTATTATTTCCTTTTGATAGTATTTCTTCAGTATCACATCACCGTCTCCGTCACATCATCAGCGTACATGGAACATAAAGAAATTGTTAACATACATGTACAATCATTTTCCTAACAATACTAGTACTCACAGTTTTGCCCACTACGTATCGTGCCTGTCACCTGTCGCCACTTTATAGTATAATAAAATAATGGAATAGATGATAATAAAATGTTGAAATGCGTGGCTTTTTAAAATGTATTGAATTAATGAGATTAATTTTTCGGCATGAATTACAAGCACAATAAGCTGAGCTATGCCTGGAAATAAGTTCGTATTAGTTAATATTATTTTGCAGGGCGAAGTAGTGTCTTCCTCCGCTGTAGATTTGTGCTTACCATTCTTTATAATGCTACGTTTGGTCGCCGTGTTCACCTTCGAAGTCTTGACCGTGTTCCCATTAAGCTTATCGGATCTTCGTAATTTTCCAAAGTACACAGGTGGGCTTTAAATGGTTCAAATAGCTCTGAGCACTATGGGACTTAACAGCTATGGTCATCAGTCCCCTAGAACTTAGAACTACTGAAACCTAACTAACCTAAGGACATCACACAACACCCAGACATCTGGAGGCAGAGAAAATCCCTGACCCCGCCGGGAATCGAACCCGGGAACCCGGGCGTGGGAAGCGAGAACGCTACCGCACGACCACGAGCTGCGGACAGGTGGGCTTCAGTTCTTGTAATTTTTGTACTATTTGAAATAACAACTCACACGACCTTTCTGTTAATAAAGCATTACCGTATTTTTCTAAACGCTGCACATATGAAATACATACTCCTCACTTATTCATAGCGACCCCAAAATGGCGGTCTACAATAACTCGCTAAAAATGGCGTGCTTCTCACTCGTTCACTAGCTGAGCGCGAATCCTTCCTTCCTCCCTCTGGTACCAGAAAAAATCCTGTTTTTTAACAACTGAAAGTCAAAAAATACATGACGGTAGGCATAGGCTCTATGATGGGCTACCGCATCTTCTCTCTTTGCCTTTAAAGAAGACGAAAACATAAAGAAAATGCAAAAGGATTATCACAAACACTCAATAGTTTCCGAAAAGAATCACAAAGTTATTGTGCTACTTCATCAGTTGGAGCCCATGTCAGCAAAGCACGAGTATGAGTAGGGTAATGGGTAAGAGCAAAGTTTGGAAATTCTTTGCTCGGTGTTGTTATCCAGCCGCAGTTTTGATTCTTTTCTTGTCAAGGAAGTATCGTATATTTTCGTTACATCGCGAAAGACAACTTCATCACTAACAAAAGAAATAAGCCTTTCAAATCCCATAAATGTACATAACATATAAATTCTTGTATTTCAGTTTTATTTCTAATTTTTTACTTTTATACTTCAAGAGAAATAGTGCATTCCTAAGGTGATTTAGATCATAAAAACATTAAAAGCTTCGAGGTGCAGAGGACTACGAGCAACGTGTGAATGCACATGTGCCATAGTCACATTCGTTAGTGTGAATATCTTCAGGAATAACAAGCTAGATGCCGATTAAAATTACTTTGACGACCCAACGAGGCGAGTGATAGGGGTCAGCCGCCACCCAATAGTAGTTCGTTCTCCAGTGCCACATGCTTTCTGTTGTGCCACTTTCGTACACAGACGGTGGGACTTGTGAACCGTAGCTTGTTCGACGGCTCCTCTGCCACTACAGTCTGTCAGTCATACAGTAATTTCAATCGCGGTGTATTTAACATTGTTAAATACTTTGCGATTTCGTGATAATTTCTTGGCAAATAAAGCATATCAAGGCAGTTTCTAGAGACCTGGATCACGCAACTGCTTACGGATCCAGGCGTATATTTCATTAATTTCGTCGCTTCTGCTTGTGATTCCTCTGCTGTGCTTTATGTGATGGGTGAATGTAATTCTTCACCTCTCAGTAACAGTGTTGGTCACAGGTTTTGCAGAACGGCGTACTCTCTGGTAAAATGTTTTTCAGTGAAACCGTCGAAATTCCGATTTCTTCAACAATCAGGCAATTGTATAAGGAGTGTTAGATTTGCCCATCACACGAATCAGTAATGTACAAAAGCGGCTCCATTGTTACGTACGGCCACGAAAAATTGTCGAAAAATTGATGATGCTGTTCCAATGATTGGTTTACGCCTTGGTAGATTCGAGGTGCAAATTGGTCCCTGACTTCTATGAAGCGAACAACACTTTTCCGGAGAGTGTTAATTTGTACTGGGCACTGTTCGAGAGCAAACTCTCGCTAATAAAAAGAGATATCGTGGTGGAGAACCAAACTGACAAGCCGAGGATCGACTCGAAATAAATATAGAATAATCGATTTGTGGGTGTCCGACTCGCATACAGACCTGAATTTCGATAGGAAGATTTTGCGTATAAGGCCTCAGACACCTGGTGCGATTTCTTCAAGGAGAAATAAAAAATTCCACAGCGTCTTGTTACCAAATACATCACCACCCAAGATAAGAGTACAGTTTTGATGCGTTTTAAATCGTAGAAAGCTATGAACTAGGAGTAGTACGGTGCTGAGAGGAAATAAAATAAGGTCTGAAAGAAACAGATACCTATTTTTAGTTTGCCAAAGGAAGTAATATTTGTTCGTGCAAAATTTTATAAGTAATTTCCTCAAACAATAGTTTCTGTACACACATCAGCAGATTGTTGACACTGGCTGTAACACTGGCTGTAACAAATACATCTGCGACAAATGGAATAGACTGTAGCACCAATAAATACAAAAACAATAAGGCAAAAAAATTAATAATAGTTAATTTACACGCTCGGTCATAAGGGGACGAGGGGGAATTTCGTCCCGCGGGAATTACTAGCAAAAATTCAAAAGCCCGCCGGGGTGGCATAGCGGTTCTAGGCGCTACGGTCGCAGGTTCGAATCCTGCCTCGCTCATGGATATGTGTGATGTCCTTAGGTTAGTTAAGTTTAAGTAGTTCTAAGTTTTAGGGGACTGATGACCTCAGAAGTTAAGTCCGATAGTGCTCAGAGCCATTTGAACCATTTTAGAAAAATTCAAAAAAATTACATTCACAGTTGTAAAGTAACCAGAGGTGACTCGTGTCTCACTAGTTTGTGAGATCTTCGAATGCGAAAAATTTGAAATGTCCATTTCTGTGAAGCACACTTTTGTGTAAAAGTATGTCAATCGTATAGATGAAAAATTTTGTTTGAAAAAAAATTAAAACTTTAAATATATGGCAGTGAAACAGCCAAAGGAAGTTACTAGTAAACGTATAGATAGAAACCAGAAAATTTACGCTAATAAACATGTCTTTGAGGCGCACTTTTGCTTCAACAGTTATCAGTCACATAGATGAGAAAATTAGTATTGAAAAATTTTAACTTTACATAAACGGTGTGAAGCAGTCAAAGGAGATTACTATTTCACTGACATGTGCACTCTTTTTAGCACGTATGTGAAGCAGGCTGACGGTGTTACCAACCATTTTTATGAACAACAAAATCACAGGCAGCCGAAGCGGTCTGAACGACATGAATTAGGCAGTTACAGTCACAGCTAAATTTCGTGCTGGTCTTCCATACAGTGGCAGGACCAATTCTAAAACTTACGCACACAGTACAAAATAAATTTGCGTAGCACGTGAAGGGTAGGCAGCACGCGAATCCAAACTCATGACGAGAATATCAGCGCATGCAACTGAGTTCATTTTGTCACCCCAGTACCAATGAGATACTGGACTTCTGAGCTTGGGTACTGCGACATCTTCATGCGATAAATGTGGTTTTAAAATTCGGCTGAAGTCAGCAAAGTGTAATAAAATTTAATTGTTTGGTCGGAGTCTCCTCTAACTAAACATTAGCCGGCCGGCGCTTCAGTCCTGAACCGCGCTGTTGCTATGGTCGCATGTTTGAATCCTGCCTAGGGTATGCATGTGTGTGATGTTCTTAGGTTAGTTAGGTGTAAGTAGTTCTACGTCTAGGGGACTGATGACCTCGGATATTAAGTCCCACAGTGCTTAGAGCCATTTGAACCACTTTTAACTAAACATTCCGTGTATGTCGACTTGGTCAGAAATAACTACCAAGCAGTGTGTCCTCAAGATAAATACAAGTCTCCGAAGTCCGACTGTTTGAGGTGTATCTAGGCGGAGCAGGGGTAAGCTTTACACAGTACTTAAGGAACGTATAATGTTACAAGCCTTGAACATTTTTATTGGTTCAGCTTCTTTCGCAGTTCTAACTGTTACGAAGTATATTGCTCACTCCCACCCTATCTTAATATTGCGCCAGTTTTGCTAATAGAAAGATGGGGGTGCTTATTAAGACGTTGCACTCATGGGGGTGCTTATTAAGACGTTGCACTCACTTCTGGAAAGATTAAAGCTAAATTGCCACTCTGGTATCTTAACTTTTGTGCTCTCTGTCAGGCTTTTCAGGAGAACGGCGGAATCCTTCTATAGGCCAAATTCAATTACATCCGAGATCTTTCTCTAACGCTGACAGTTCCATTTCACCTAAAAGGTTGTAAAAAGTGACTTTGAAATATAAATACTTCGGAATATAAGGCCTCTAGGCCACTCAAAGACACTCATTGCGTAAACTGAAACGTGATCAGTTAACAATTTCGTAGAACTGTCTACTGTAAGATTGCAAAACGAATTCTCGTAGCCATTCATTCCTCAGATACGTCATGCTCTGAAGATAATTCACACAACAGTTAGGTTATGAAGCTACCAATCACACTGACTGACTAACACCCCATTTATCAGTAAAAGCTGATGAAGTTATTTGTGTTCCATTGTTATCTAATTCTTGCAAGACTGCCCAAGCTTAAGCGAGTTTTGTAATTAAATTTATTGAATGCCATGAAATACAGTAATTCCAACGGAGTAAGGCGTCTTCTCTGCATGAAATACTAAACATAGGAATAAAAATTGCGGTAATAATCAGTCAATGCTAGAACAAAAGTTGGTTTTTACAGTACTTTGGTGACCACCTTTCTGAAACATGCAGGAGTGGACAACGGAGTTACAATGCGAAGCATCACTGCACTATCAATAACTGCACATGTTTTATCAGGAGTCCATCAAATGTATCTCACTAGAATTTATCTGAATTGTCTGCAGAAATTGTCTGTAGCGGCCAATTCTGTGTTTTTATATTGTGTGCCCTCTACTTTATTCGCCATAGAAACACTGGTGTTTAATTGACTGTTGGAAGCTTTTATGCATTATCGAAGCTTACAAAGAATTAGCTTAATGTATCATTCGGCCATTGTAAGTGGTAAATGAATATGTATCTTAGTTCACTTTTTTTTATTGTGGGCCTGCAGCTTATATAATGTCACAGAACGAAATTATGCAGAGAATTGGAAGACAGTGCGCTGCTTGATATTTTATATTACTAAAATATTTTACTTCACTAAAATAAGATATCAAGCAGTATACCGTCTACCAATTCCCTGCATATTATTTCTCACTTCTTACGGGTAAGGTTTCATGTTGAAGTTAGTGACAAGACACGCTGCACTGATTCATTTATTTAAAAATTACTTCGTTGCCAGAATTTTTGCCTTTCAGTATATTTTATTTTGGTTTCTATTATTGTTGTATCTTATTCCTGGCACAATTCTAGTGTAGAAGGGACTTTGGTCTGTAGTTGAATTTCGTTTCCGTAACAAAATTTGTGTTACCTAGGAACAGGTACTTCCGCCCTAACACCTCGCGATCCTTCCACTCTTCAGCGTCAGGTTGCTGCATGCCTGTATAACTGAGACTGTCTCGAAACCACTCCCACAGGCACATAATCCGGTTCGATTGCGTCTCCCATTAATTCTGACTGCGGGTTTGTTGCTGATCTTAACACTAATTGGTTATTTTTGTCGCATCCTCGTCAGTTCTTTTAAGGTATGGCAAGCTGCACTTCGAACTCTTGCCGATTGTTCTGGATAGGTCTCATAAATGCCAGCTACGACAGGCTTTTCGTAATGTCCAAGAGATCGGAGAAAGCAAGCAATTAGTGAGAAGAGCACTGAGGCACAAAGGCGATATGACTGTGTTTATAGCACCACTTTTTTAAATATTTGTAGCGTTCAATTGATGCACTAGTGTTTAATCCGGTGCGTAAGGGGACGCTAACCCAAGTATATACATATATAAATAGCGGTGTCATGTAAGTACCTGTGCCATAGTCAGCGGCACTGATAGATTTTAACAGCCATTGACTGAAATTGGGAAGATAGCAAAGGACCAACTTCTTAAACATTACGTGCTGTACCGAGAAAAACCAGAAGAAAGTATTGGAGGAAGAAGCTGATGGCATAAACTCATCAGAGCAGTAATGCAGCCAAGAGATGGCAGTGAAGATTGTGAAGCAGGGGAAGAAGAGGAAGAAGAAGTCAGTCAGATACTCGGTATTTACCTCGTATATTACTGTAACTATAGCCTCTAATAAAACGAAATGCTAATTACCGTTATAATAAAGCGTAAAACATATAACACTAGATCAGGAAATGATACACTAAAAGTAGTATCGATAAACCTTGTTATTTGGACAGAAAGTAGACTGTCAGTGTCAAAAAAGGCCTAATTGAAGATGACAAATTTGCTGTCATAAATATAGGTTCAAGTGTTAGGACGTCTTCTCAGAAAGTATTTGTATGGAGTGTAACCGTGTATGGACGTGACACATGGACGATAAACACTTCAGACAAGAAGAGATTACGACTTCTCAACTGCAGTACTACAGAAGAATGCTGAAGATTAGATGGGTAGATCATGTAAATAATGGGGAGGTATCGAATACAATAGGATACAACAGAAATTTGAGGTGCAACGTGAGTACTAGTAGAAGGAATCGGTTGGTAGGACACATTGTGAGACATCAAGGGATTAGCAGTGTAATATTGGGGTGACTTGTTGAGCTACGAACAGTAGAGACGAAGTTATGAATACAGTAAACAGATCCAGAAGGAGATAAAAGGTTTGCACCGGATAGAGTACTACGGAGAGCAGCATCAAATCAGTCTTCGGACTGAAGATCACAGCAACACAACAAAGGACATTTGTGTACGCTCCGCGATGCGAAATTGTCTGTACTGCCTTCAAAGATTATACACTTAACATTAATAAATTACCTCCGGAAAAAGTGCTTGGAGGTAGGCAGGTTCGAAACCTGGAAATGGAAAATTTTCGCTGCCAGTATTTGGCTGCCAAAGACGAAGAGGTGTTCGTCACCAGTGTTCGTGCTAAATTCTTGGATTAAATTCCAAACCTCTCCAAAGTGTCTCAAGTAGTGACGTAATGACGGCTTGCAACACTGAACACTGTCGATGGGGACCCGTCCGTCTGATGGAGGGGGGGGGGGGGGGGGTACGTTACGGTCGGCGGCTCCCTTATTGCTACTCGAGAGAAGTAAGCTACGTGCCGGCACTGGCAGTTTACCCTCTCACTTCCCTCGATACACAACAGCACAAACCAAACACTAAGCTGTATAAGCACTCATTACATTCTTCCACGTGACAGTTACACACGGCACACTTCACAATAGGTCGGCGGAAGGCAACAGAAAACTTCCTACATAAAACCCTTCATTCCTAAAGGCATCTGCTCCACTAGGTTCATTCCCTGAGGGTGAAAATGCTCTGACTTGACCAAAAGTAGGCTCAGACATTTAGAAACACCGACTCACGTACGGCTTCGGCAAACAAGGGCTGAACAGAAGAAATTTTTCTCTGATTGAGCACATTTGCTAAACTCCCAGTTTTGACTGCCTGCCCAGCACACAGTTTTAGGCTACCATTAACTTTCAAAGGGCAATTCTAAATCATCATGTAACAAATGTTTGAAAAAAATGTGACCCTATCAATAGTGAATAACTACTTGTACCTCAACCAGTCTTCAGTGAAAACTTGTCGTTTTACATATCTGCGTTTCCATTAGAATTTCGTGTGTTCTCTCTACATGTTTTTCGACGATTGCTGTGTGCCTCAAACCCGTTTTGTTACCGTAGGGACTTTTTTTAAAGTCTTTCAACTATACAAATTTTAGCGTACTTCACTATTAACTTTTGTTTCTCACAAGATTAAATTCAGGTTTTTCAGAACATCTTCGTCGTTCAGTTGGTTTTTGAAATGTTGTCTTATCTATCGTTCAGCACATTCAGTTTAGTTAGGTTTTTTACTTACAAGAACGTATCAAAGTTTCGTTAGAACTGGCCATCCATTTCTTAGAAAGGAAACTGTACGAAGATGACATTGCATTAGCAGATGTTCATGTTCACGTCCTGGTTAAATATTTAAAAGACCTAATACACAGAGACGAACGATTATAACAATTACCAAAAGTGAATTTTATTGCTCATTGCAAAGACCCTTCCAAAACATTGAGGATTTTAATTTCACCAGGTGAATACTGTCACAAGACATTACAGCACATGAAAAATAACCTTGAGAATTACTGAAAAAACTACTCTATGACAAAGAATGAATAAACAAAGAAACACAAAGCACAGTTTTCTACCAAGAAATGATATTGTAGAACAAATTGTCCAAATAGCTTTACCAGAACAAACTCAAGCAGCCAGAAAGTACCTCAAAAACACATAAAAACAGTAAAGGATTATAGAGTAGTGAATGAAAAAGTTACACAGGTAAATAAAAGTTAACTTGTCTGTCACTTCACAGGACACTTCCATATTATAAAGGTTACAACAAAGCTGAAGAATCTATAACACTAGCATCTTTTTCCGATTTTGAATTCGAAATCTCACTAATTATGGAGTATCCGGTTCCAGTTTTTCACACAAGCGAAAGAGAAGTTCTGACAAACAAAATGAAATACAATCATCATCGCCATTTTACAGATGATGCTCCTATTGTGTTTGTGGAGTGTGTGCACTGACTGATGTTGAGAGGAGAGCAGTGCAGGAACTAGCTTTTTACATTATGAAGTAATTTCCTTGGAAGGCTGTATAAGCAAACTAGTATTTTTCTTTGGAGTTATGCTTATTGATTGTGTCCTGTTTTTGAATCCCTCCTTGTGTTCGGAAGGATCGAGATTCGGTTCATCCAGATTTAGGTTACCGGTGTTTTCCCTGAATTACTTGAGGAAAATACCGTGATGTTTCCTGCCATAAGGCCTGTCCTCCCCCTGTCAAATTACACCTATGGGTATGTAAATGTGCGTAATTGTTTCATGATTTTTGTTCTTAATCTGTAATATCACGACATATCCTACACTCTTGCAAGAGTGACCGTCTTATGAATAAAATAACTATCACAACTAACAGCAGAATTTCAGCCGCTGAAGTAACCCAAAATCCGGTTTTTTGTGAGGTGCCGGCCAGTGTGGCCGAGCGGTTCTAGGCGCTACAGTCTGGATCCGCGCGGCTGCTACGGTCGCAGGTTCGAATTCTGCCGCGGGCATGGATGTGTGTGATGTCCTTAGGTTAGTTAGGTTTAAGTGGTTCTAAGCTCTAGGGGACTGATGACCTCAGAAGTTAAGTCCCCTAGTGCTCATAGCCATTTGAACCATTTGTCATGTAGTGAAGCCTTTTAAGCTTGTTCTCAACAGCAAGTTCGGAATTCGTTTTGTTTTCCTTCCGTTCGTCTCTCACGCCAGGTTTCCCGCTAAACATTCCTTCTGTAAAAAGACTTCCACTGCTGATTGAAATTTGATCTCACAACGCCTTTGCCGCCGTCTGTGTTTACGTTCGCTGCGTTGGCACTCGCTCGCGCTACCGTTTCGTGAAATGCTTTTAGCTTTTGTTTCTCTTTTTATTTCGTAAAATAACAGCGGCCTGTGTGACAGGTAGTCAGCACTGACAGCGCCCGCCCGGTTCTGTCACAACGCAACGCGAGTTCATACAGTGAGCGCTGCACGTCGTCACACATATCACTGCTACAAAAACGAAGGTTCACATATAGCACATTCTCTGCTGTGGAGTAGAAAATTCTGCTTAGTGCTTCTATTCAATTACAAATGCTTTAGTATGATTGTTATGCAGTATATTTTCTGTAGCAACCTCGTAAACCTCCAGTGATGTGTTTAACTTGATTTTAAGAAATTCGCTTATTTCTGACGTATGTTTTCACAGTCCGCGTTTGCCATGACCTTTGGTTCAGGAAGAAATAAGAAAATAAACCTATTAATACCACACTGACATGAGTGCAGCGTTTCTCCTCTGTGTGGTTGTACTATTTCACGCCTAACGTTTTGGTCTGCCCTCTTAGCCCGCACGTCAACAGAGTCATTTCGTTCAACACTAGACCGATAGTACTGTTGATTTCGTCATGATACTCTTACTGTCTGTGCTTTAAAAGATTACCAAGGGTGTAGTTTAATGCAGGTCTTCTACCACAGAATTTTTTTTGAAAAGAGCTAGACTTTCAGAAGGCTTTTGACACTGTACCTCACAAGCGGCTTGTGTGGTTACGGAATATAGTCTCAGTAACGCGAATGGATTCGTGATTTCTTGTCGGAGAGGTCACAGTTCGTAGTAACTGACGGATAGTCATCCAGTAAAACAGAAGTGATTTATCGCGTTCCCCAGGGTAGTGTTATGGGCTCTCTGCTGTTCGTTAGCCATTTAAACGGTTTGGAACACAATCTGAGCAGCCGTCTTAGGTCGTTTGCTGATGATCGTTTCGCAGATTCTGTCCTCTAGTAAAGTCATCAGAAGATCAAAACGTATTGCAAAACGATTTAGAGAAGTTTTCTGTATGGTGCAAAAATTGGCAGTTGCCCATAAGAAACGAAAAGTGTGAAGCCATCCGCATTACTGCTAAAGGGAAGGCCCTAAATTCATCTAAATATCTAGGAATTAAAATTACGAACAACTTAATTTGGAAATAACACTGAAAATGTTGTGGGGAAGGCGGACCAGAGAATGTGCTTTATTGGTCGAACACTTAGAAGATGCAACAGATCTACCAAAGACACTACCTACGCTACTCTTGTTTTTCCTCTTTTCGAGTGCTCTTGGACGTTGTGGAATTCTTACTAGATAGGATTAACGGAGTACATTGAGAAAGTTCAAAGAAGAGCAGTTTTTGTTTTATCGAGAAGTAAGGGAGAGAGTATCAACGACATGAATTTTGGGAATTTGGAAATTTGTAGTAAGATCCTATGGGACCAAACTGCTGAGGTCATCGGTCCCTAAGCTTACGCACTGCGAAATCTAACTGAAACTAACTTACGCTGAGGACAACACACACACCCATGTCCGAGGGATGCCTCGAACCTCCGACGTGGGGAATTACGCGATCGGTGATAGACTGTGCGGCTACCAGGATTTGAGGTGCACATCATTAAAACAAAGGAGTTTCTCGTTGCGGTGGGATCTTCTCACGAAATTTCAGTCACAATCTTTCTCCTCCGAACGACAAAATATTTTGTTGACGCCGAGCTATACGGGGAAAAACGATCATTTCCGAATCAGACCTTACACGGAAAGTTATAGGTGGTTTTTCCGCGCGCTTTTCGAGAGTGAAATAATAGAGAAATATTGTGAAGGTGGTTCGGCGAACCCTCTTAAAGGCACTGTAGTGTGGTTTGTAGATTGTGAAAATAGAAGTAGATTTTTATGAAACTTCATAATGTATATCACAACTGAATACAGGTAAATAAGGTTCAGTTACCAGAGAAATTCATAGCCACCCCCTCCCTTTATAAATTTCTTCACAAGGCTAGCAAATAACAGAAGTTTCTGTCTCGTCCTACAATTTTACACAACGGCTAAATGCCTTAAGTTAATCTAGGTGCTACTGCTCTCATCAGATTCCCGGTAACATATTCGAATCTGTAGGAGCACTTCTACTGTGCTTTTATTGACAAATATCAGTCGAGTAATATCTTAATCATTTTATGTGACAGATAACACCGTAGTGTCTCAAACCATTATCGATTGCCTGGAACTGTCTTCCAGGGAATCTGTACGGTGTAATTGTCCTTTAAATACATAGGTTTTCACGTACATAATAATAATTAACTTACCTAGTTCATATTTTAGGAGTTTTTCCCATTTACACTGATCAGCGAGAACATTATAAATACCCACCTAAAATTCGGTACGACCATCTTTGGCAAGGATAACAGCGGCGACGCCTCATGGCATGCGGGGTGGAAGCAAAGACGCCTTGGAAGGTCGCTGTAGGGATGTGGCTCCTTGACTGCAGACACAAACCTCCTAATTTCCGTAAATTTAGGGGAGAGGGGCGATGAACTCTGATGACACGTTCAGTCACATTCCAGATGTGTTCGGATGGTTTCAGATCTGGCGAGGTGAGAGGCTAGGACATCAATTGCTACTAGCCGCTGTGTTCCTCGAAACACTCCATCACATTCCTGGATTTGTGGCATGGCGCATTATCTTGTTGAAATGTGGCAATGCTGTCGAAAAACAAGAGGGGTGTAAATGATCTGCAACCAGTTGACGATACTCCTTGGCCGACATGGTTCCTTGCACGAGTTACACTGTATGTCTAACAAGGGGAAGGCCTCAGACACGGCCAACCGATTCGGCTCAGATTTGGCAGGTCGCTTGTGTACAACCTAAAACGATGGAATCTACGATATTTTCGGTCAACACCCCCGCGTTTTTGAGAAAATCACCCCTAAAGGTTATGGCGAGCAACCGACTCAAAAATGGCGTGATCGATAGATAATTATAAATAGAGCATGTTTCATCATCAGGTATGGGGTCCGAAAACACATACTTTTCCAGAAATCGAGGTAAGAAACCTTTACAACTCCCCTTTCTGTACCCACATGGTAAACGCTTATTCGCCGGCAGCAGCGATAGCGCAACTGCCAATGTATGCCGGCACGGTAGCTCAGCGTGTTTTGTCAGAGGGTTTGTCTACCCTCTGTAATATAAAAACTGAGTGAACAGATCAACGAATAACCTGAACGGGTGTCATCGGTCGTCCGCCACGAACAAATACAACGAACAATATAGAACAAAATGAGATATAAAAAAAGGTAACTGTCTGGGAATCGCAGAACCCGGGTACGAATCTCGAAGAAACCTACCGGGTGTTTTTCTTTTCGTTTGTATTTTTCCATATCTCAATTGATAAGGATAGGAGGGTTAATAAGGTAAGTAAATCAATAAAGAATGATAATAATAAGGTAGGCAAATTAATTTCTCAAACCTCTTAGGATAGTCAACAACTAAAATGATACTCCAGGTCACATTACAATGTCTCTTCCAGTCACCGTTACGTGTCCTCACTTTTCTTCGAACAACTAGATGGATGGTACTTGTCATATAAACATTCGAAACAAATATACTCACGACACCAAGAACATCTAATGAATGCAATCTTTCGACAGCTACACTGATCCTTTCAAAGAGTCGGCGGAAAACAAACTTGGTTTACATTTAAAAATGTCTTTTTCGGGAATTAATTTTCATGCGTACCACGCATACGATATCACTGCCTGAAAAATTTGGTGCTGCCGGCCGCAGTGGCCGAGCGGTTCTAGGCGCTATAGTCTGGAACCGCGCGACCGCTACTGTCGCAGGTTCGAATCCTGCCTCGGGCATGGATGTGTGTGATGTCCTTACGTTAGTTAGGTTTAAGTAGTTCTAAGTTCTAGGGGAGTGATGTCCTCAGAAGTTAAGTCCCATAGTGCTCAGAGCCATTTTTTAAAATCGGTGCTGAAAGTTGGTTATGAAATATGCTGTGAATAGTTATTGCATCCGTGCGGTTGTGCAATTCCCTCTGGGTTTCCAGAACCACACTGCAATTCTGAAGCCTGGAAATAAGGTTTTTAACATGGCGATAGAAATAAACATCACACGGTTGGCATACAGGTGTGCAGTTTGGCAGACCCTCGCCATCTATAAACATTGTGTCATATATTGTAGTATTAAATTGTCCACTCCTGGAATCCAATATTAGAGAGAACTTGGTATCAGAAACATATGGTTTTAAAACATTCTCAAGAAATGTTCTGTAAATTGCATTCGTCAGTTTCCCGGATTTGGAGCAGGTAATGTAAACATTTTTCAACGAGTCGGTTAAACGATTTATCTCTTCTATAACCCGAGGACCAAATGTAACATTCGTTTCTTGTAAACACAGGAAAACCTTAGGCAACACTTTTCCAGAGGCTGTGATGGCATATTGCGCCGTGTACTGATGTGTTAGTTTGTTTTTACTACCAACTGCGACAAGGGTTCGTCTTTCTCCCTTATGCGATAACGTGCGTCGAATGTTCACCCGATACTCACATCCTGTTGGTCGGTGTTGATCACGTAATCACGATTAAAACCGGTCATAAGTGACGCCGTTTTCGTGCTGATAAGAGCCGCCACTTTCTGTATATCTACTATATTTTGTACCTCCTTATGAGAGACGTATTTAGTGACGTGCCGTTGACGAATTTTATACTCCGATTTGAAATTTCTTGCCCAAGGTAATGATGCAGCAAACGTAAAATCATTGTTGGCCGTATACTGAAGCGCTGCATCCGCAGGGCACTCCTGAAGTATTCTCGTCGTTACATTCTCGTTGCGACAACGAGATTCGACAAATCTGTAGTACGTCCACTTATTTATCGCCTGGTATTTGTCGTATCTTGTCCCTCCTTTAACGATATCACTTTTCCACAATTTCAAGTCCTTCTTCCTTTTCAGGACTGTTGTTACTCCATTCTTTTGCAGTGTTTGTAAGTTCCAATTTGGATGATTCCTGGCTAGCGCTACCGCCTTTACCTTTACTTCAAGGGGTATAGCGCCGTAGTCCAATCGTTTAGTAACCGGTTCGTAATACTCATCGGGAACAGATGAAACACATATTCCCAGTGACTTGGAGATTTCCAAAGTGTTATGACCATTTTGCGATTCACTGGTCGGGATGTCTTCCACTGAATCACCTGCTTCGTCTTCATGGCATAGTACTTCAGTATCGACAAAAGTCATTTCGTTCGTCAGCTCCAAAAATCGCTCGACGATGGCCGCTCCTATCAATCTGGAACGCCGAGAAACAGAACTGCCTGCTTCCGGTAGTGCATTGATAATGCATCTGTCTTGCACCACCTTTACAAACCAAAAACAGCGTTGGTAACTTCCCGCTTGCCATCGTCTGTGACAGGCTCCTAACTACATATTACAGCGCTAGTCGAAAGGTGTACATCCTCCATTATTCAGATTATGCACCTGAATGATATGACACTAGTTACTACGGCATGAACAGACGAGCTAATTCCTACAAACTACATACAGTACTCGTCATATGTTACTTACGGAACAACACTGTATTCATTCACAAAACGTATTTCATTCGGCACATTAACGATGGAAAAATCACTACATGTATAATTTTTCCTTATGAAACGTCCCCTTAGAAAAATTATGTATGACTGTGCTTAAACTGACACGCAATATTTTTTAGCGTAACGCAATCTGACTTTCAATAATCCCTACAAGAGATTGGCCCTGACTAAATTAAGCTATACGTTTCACAAATCACTTACCTCACAAAAATCTTCGTTACTCAAACTACTGCAATACAGCGAGCGCCAATACTGCTAGCTAAATAAAAGATTCAAACTACTGAAGGCACTAACTACTGATAGGCATAGTTAGCAAATGAAAGATATTGACAGAGAACAAACAATGTATTTACCATAAAAGTGTTCAAAAGTCATAATATATATAGCAGTTCATGACATCCATTCTTACAAATATACTGTTTCTGATAGACACACGTCCAGATCATCCGCTCTCAAAATTCCGCCATTTCTCTCCCCACATCCACCACTGCTGGCGGCTCATCTCCAACTGTGCAACGCTACGCGCTGTTAACAGCCAACAGCCCAACACTACAATAGCGAATATTCCAACAATGCTAACCAGCTACTGACTGCACACAGCACAGACAGTGATTTTCATACAGAGCGCTACGTGGCGTTACCAATATAAAAACCTAAACAGCCTACTTAACCACGTGCTTTCTGTCCCGTGCCTCTCTGTAAACAAGCGTCGCGCGGTTGGCTACCTGTGATCCCTCGTGAGGAATTCGAAGCACTCTTACTCGGAGTTATTTTCATGTGACAAGGCTTTAAAGTTTAATACTTTACTAACACACGGCGTTTGGGAAATTGGTTTGCCTCCCTTATTATTATCATTCCTTATTGATTTACTTACCTTATTAACCCTCCAGTCCCTATCATTTGAGATATGGAAAAATACAAACGAAAAGAATAACATCTTCGAGCTTTCGTCGAGATTCGAACGTCGGTTTTCCAATTCCCAGCCAGTTACCTTGGCCGTTGCGCTATCGCCGTTGTCGGCGAAAACCGTTTACCATGTGGGTACAGAAGTGGCAGTTGTAAAGGTTTCTTACCTCGATTTCTGGAAAAGTATGCGTTTGCGGACCCCATACCTGATGATGAAAAATGCTCTATTTACAATTATCCATTGATCCCTCCAATTTTGAGTCGATTGCTCATCATAACCTTTAGGGGTGACTTTCTCAAAATTGCGGGGGTGTTGACCGAAAATATCGCAGATTCCTTCGTTTTAGGTTGTACACAAGCGACCTTCAAAATTTGAGCCGAATCGGTTGGCCGTGTCTGAGGCCTTCCCATTGTAAGTGAATATTCCCAGAGAAAAATTCAACTACCGCTATCCTGTCAGGTGTCAAGGAGCTGCTAGCCTGGAAGATGGCGGATTCGCGCCCTCCCATCGGCATGATGAAGAAGGTATTGCGATTCATCAGCCGGCCGTTGTGGCCGAGCGGTTCTAGGCGCTTCAGTTCGGAACCGCGCTGCTGCTACGGTCACAGGTTCGAATCCTAGATGGGGCATGGATGTGTGAGATGTCCTTAGGTTAGATAGGTTGATGTAGTTCTACGTCTAGGGGACTGATGACCTCTGATATTAAATCCCATAGTGCCTAGAGCCACTAGAACAGTTTTTCATTCATCAGACCATTGAGTACTCTGCCACTGTGCCAGCATCCAATGACGCTGGTCATGTGACCTTTTCGGTCGTATTTGCCGACGTCATGGTGTTAACATTGGCACACACATGGGTCGGTCAGTTGCCGAGGCCTATCTTTAAGAATGTTCGGTGCACTGTGTGATCTGACACACTTGTACTCTGCCCGGCATTAAAGTCTGATGTTATTTGCACCACGGTCTCCGGGCCATCACAATCTGCTCTCGGTCAAAATCAGATAGATGGCGCGCCTTCCACATTCTACACACTGACAGCACGATCACTGATACTGCAAACACCGTGCAGTCGTCCCTCGCCAGATGACGCTGCTATCGTCTGGACCTGTTTATATCCATAGTAGTTTGATGTTTATAATGCTATGGCTGATCAGTTAATACTAAGTTTTAATTTATAATCTTGGATATTTTTAATATCCGCTATTGAGACTGACTGATTTTAAGATAGAATCTATCGTTTGGTTTCTTTTGCTGATTCATTAAATAAATAGGAACAGATGGCATAATTATAACATGATCCATCTATGATGTCAACAAAAATACGTTTATTTGCTAATCTGCTCGCTGCAGAACATAACCATCCACTGCGAAAAGTATTCGTCTCTTGTAAGTGTTGCATCAGGTTAACTCCTCAAGACGACTCCATTATCCTACAGCCAGCTCTAAACACAACCTCTGATGGGCTGCTACAGTCGTCGACCATTTTTCTGTGATTTCTTTAAAGAAAAAAGAGGCATGTTTTGCGCAACTCATAATAAATTGTTGTGCCAAACACATCATTGCCAAAAAGATTGTTGGACGTCATCCAGTCTCTATTCTGCACTTTTTTACACTCTACACTGTTAACACAAGTTCTATCATCCTGCACCTTTACCTTGTCAGAGATTTCTGCATGTTCCTTCTGTTGTGTACTAATTCAAACACAAACATATGAAGATGTGGACCACAGAGTGGTACAGCATCTGTTACCATGAGGAAGCAGGAGAGAAGCAGATACGGTTAACGAATCTGTGAGTACAGTAAATAGAAGTTTTACTTAACGTGTAGCTTTCTTCAAGAGTTACCAAAAAATCTTCCAAGAGAACAAACAGAAATAAAGTCCAGCTATTGATGGATAAGACTTGGATGCGTCTCACATTGTGAGGCTCCCGCTACACTGCACGATCAAACTGTCAAAGGCAACTGACACTGAAGACTGTCAAAGACTGCGACTGAGATGGCCGTGCAGCTGACTCCGGACATCCTATATTGCGGCGACAGAGGGCGCTCGTAGACAAAGCTGTTGAAAACGGGGTTCAGTGGGCGCGCATCATTGGATCCGTTGGGTCCCCACGCGACCATTGTCGGCGTGTGTCGGAAACACATGTTTCCGTTGCGAACTGTGAGACGCTGGTGTAGGTGGTGTCGATATGTGATACCACACTTTGTTCGCCAATTATGGCTGAAGCTCCTCATACCCTCTTGACCCATACTCCATACGAATTAGACTGTACGTTCCATTCGAGACTCGGTGTAGTTCTTCTTCACTGTCAATGAGGACAGCAACATCGTTGTATAGTACCATATCTCAAATACTTCAATACCGTACTTTGCTTTCCCGGTTTTCCTACAGTCCATAATTCACTGCCATGGTGTACACCAAATGTATAAAAAAAGCACTCCGTCTTCAGGCCACGAGTGGCCTACCGGACCATCCGACCGCCGTGTCATCCTCAGTGGAGGATGCAGATAGGAGGGGCATGGGGTCAGCATACCGCTCTCCTAGTCGTTATCATGGTATTATTGACCGAAGCCGCTACTATGAAGTCGAGTAGCTCCTCAATTGGCATCACGAGGCTGAGTGCACCCCGAAGAATGGAAACAGCGCATGGCGGCCTGGATGGTCACCCATCCAATTGCCGACCACGCCCGACAGTGCTTAACTTCGGTGATCTCACGGGAACCGGTGTATCTACTGCGGCAAGGCCGATGCCCACACCAAATGTATATTCTCAGGATTTTAGAGAATCTTATCTGTGCTGCCCATCACTGCCTGGGTTGTTTTCCAGTTCACTCTTGAATCATATTTCACGCGAGTTAGACTGTACGCTCCATTCGAGACTTGGTATAAATCTTCCTCACTGTAAATTAAGGACAGCAATGTGATAAGCGAACTTTATCAGGGATATCCTTTCACCCAAAATATTTATCCCATTCTAAAGCATTTGCTTTAGTTGTTCATGCATAATCTGAACAGTAGGGTCGAAATTCTATACCCCTGTCATACACTGCTTTTATTCCGAGCATTGTACAACTAAAAGCACTGTACCATGGCGAAAGCTTACTGCACGACGACATATCCTGTGATCCTGTTTTTATTTATTTTAATTACTGCTTTCATATTCAACAGCAAAGTCAGAAGAGCGTCTCTTGTGCGCTTACAATTCCAAAAGCCTAAATGATCCTGATCTAACAGATTCTATTCTTTCTTGAGCTAAGTGGAGTTAGAGGGGGAAAAATTCATATAATTTCGTATTTTTATCCCATTATAAAATTTGCACTTTATTTAATAAAATGATACATACTCACTTGTGAAATAGCATTATAAGGTTTTTTTTTTAAATATCTGCGGCTCATGTCTGATTTGTAAGAAATTTTACGTGCATTACTTTAACAACAAATAAAGTCTGTTATTATTTTCATATAGAAGGCTGTGGATCATGGTATTAAAAATGTTGATTTAAGCTGTTTGTGTTATTAGCACTATCGAAGACAGTACAGTAGGTTTCCATATTATACACCCATGTCGTATGTAGAAATTAAAATAATTCTGTTGGTACTGTGCTCAGTGTAGATACCGGAAAGGTAAATGACTTTCAATTAAGACAAGACATTGCTATAAATGTGTATCAGTGAACCACGAAAAACATATATGTGATAAGAACCATAAAGGACCAAGTGATAGAATATAGACTTGTGCAGTTACTAAAATTTTGAGTTGATCCATGAATGCAACGGGTGTTTGTTCCTCCAAATTTTTAGATGAGCGGAGTCGAAAGAATACAGCAGTGTAGTGGCAGGTCGGCCGTATGCTTATAAGACCAACCCAAGACTAAAATGTTTGGATCATGCCCAGAAGAGTATAAGCTTAAGGCAGAGGCGGTGGGAACTTTCTTTGAGAAACAAGAAACTTCGTGGCGGTAAGACCATACGAGGTACGCTGGCAGACAAAATTATTGCTGAATTACAACAGTGCTACGAGATGGGCATTACGAACATCACTGATGAATTGTTCAGAATGGGGCAGGCATATTGGGATACCTTCTTCCACAAACTCTCAACAGGCGTCATGTCACGGATTGCGCGGCCCCTCCCGCCGGAGGTTCGAGTCCTCCCTCGGGCATGGACGTTTGTTGTTATTAGCATAATTTAGTTTAAGTTAGTTTAAGTAGTGTGTAAGTCTAGGGACCGAAAACCTGAGAAGTTTGGCTCTTAGGAATTGACACACACTTTAAATTCTTAACAGATGACAAATCAGTGCGTCAGCTATAGCTTTCCAGAACATTCATGGTGCAACTTTCGAGACGTCCAATATTCATGCTTCATACAGCCGGAAACATTCCATATCAGCATCAGTAATGGATGTCATAAATCCCATTCACAGATATCTGACGCATCTAGAATTCCTGAAGAAATCTCTCCATGGGCAGACTCTAAATCCAAATATGTCTTTCAACAATCTCGTGGGAACTCGCATACCAGAAGATCTTCTTCGGAGGAACACACTATAATGAGGTATCTATGACGCTGCTATTGTTTTTAATGAAGAAAGCATTTGTAGAATGAAAGCGGAGTGCATGTAGGAATTATTCCTGGTGTAAACTACATCATAGAATGTTAAAAAATATATCGGCTCAACCACTTGTTTACAGTGTAAAACACTAAGATTGACACGTTTCGGAAATCAAGCTTCCATCATCGGAATAATAAAAAGTAAAGCAACCATCGTGGCTACTTCCCTTGTTGCAGCCGTGTCTTGCAAGGTGCATCTCCACATAGTCGTCAAAATATAAAAAACTCTAAAATGGTGTCGCCTATGGTGTTCAACGTCTAACCACATGGCTCTCTCCTCTATCGTTAACGGTTTGTATAGACATCTCTGTGACTCCCTTGTTTACTTGCACGTGAGCTCACTCGCGTTTCAGTTTCGTGCTTGGCTATGTGGTGTGTGGTATCAACGAAGACGCACGGGCGGTTTACGACGACAGAGGAGAGAGTCATGTGGTTAGATGTTGAACACCATAGGCGACACCATTTTAGAGTTTTTTATATTTTGACGACTATGTTGAGATGCATCTTGGAAGAGCACTATGGGTCTTAACTGCTGAGGTCATCAGTCCCCTAGAACTTAGAACTACTTTAACCTAACTAACCTAAGGACATCTCACACATCCATGCCTGAGGCAGGATTCGAATTTGCGACCGTAGCGGTCGCGCGAATCCAGACTGCAGCGCCTAGAACCGCTCGGCCACTGTGGCCGGCTAGAAAAATACTAATAACTACAGAAATTATGTTGGGAAAAACTCAAAAAGCACAAAAAATTTCATTTATATAGTTAAAAAATTGTATTTTCCTAACACTGGCTGAAATGCAAAGTGTCTAGTTCAGTATACTAAGAACATAATGTGTAACGCCCTGCAAGAGTTCCATGTCCATTGCTACGGTGTTTTTATAAATACAGGGAAGCCATATAACAAAACCTAACACTGCCGAAATACGACGTTCTGCTTCCCCTTAAAGCTCAATTAATATTTATTAATTGAGGTTAAAAAATTGAGTTTATGACACTTACAGTTTAGCTAATTTAATTCCCTGCAAACCGAATTAGAAAACTTAGGTTTTACTGTGAAAGATTATTTTTACCTTTTACTTTTACAAGCATTCAGATATTGCAAGGCTTTTGTCGGTAATCTTTATCTTAAAGTACTCGTTACTTTTAAAGAAATTTAGAATAAACATTTTAGAGTCTCAGTGTTGCTGCTACTTGACACTGCGCTTTAACGACCATAGAGAACTGTCGGCTTTCTTACGATATGTATCTGACAGGCGGATATTACTTTTCGTTTCCAATTCTTTCACAATCGATATGAGGACTAATACAAACTCTGTGAAGTACGACAGCACACTGTCAAGCATTTTATGCGCTCGGAAATAACCAAATGGATCTTCGTTTTCGGCTAAACTGAAATCCCCCGATGTCGTGAACACTTTGTCGAATAAATACCGGAAATTTACAGTCTCCTTTAGGAATAAGGTCAAACAGCAATTCGAAAGTAGGGAATATCATGGAAGATTGATGCATCCGTGGAGTTGGAGTTTTATTGCACTCTCGGAGCATTATTTTTTTACTGTTATTCAATAACAGCTTTCGATGAAAGATGTACTAAACGAACAGTGGTATCACAATCCATTCTGCTTAATGAACTCGAACCACCACATATCAGGTAATATAGTGCTCTCAAAAACGTATGGGCGAAGTAGATAAAGTAACATAACATAGTAAAAATTTGGTGAAAATGAATTAAAATGAGGGAGCATGTTGGCAGAGGTCTCCCAGTCGTGCTCAGAAAGCGGGACGTCACAGGGCGTAAAATCAGTGTGACTATAGCACCAGATCGAGCTGGATTTGCAACACGAGGCAGTTGAAGGAATGAGAGAAGACACTGTGTGCCATTGGCTTTGCTGCAGAGGTAACAGAGGTTCCCGTCAGATCACCGAAGTTAAGATCAATGTGACTATAGCACCAGATGGAGCTGGATTTGGAGCACGAGGCAGTTGGGGAAAAGGGAGAAGACACTCTACGAAAACGGCCTTGCCGCAGTGGTAACATCCGTTCCCGCCAATCACCGAATTTCAACGATGTCTTTCTGGGCAAGCACTTGGATGGGTCTGTTGGCAAGCGGAATGCACCCAGCCTTTCTGAGGCAATCTGAGGAGCTACTTGAGAGAGAGCTCCTGGATATGAAAAGTGACAACGGCTGGAGAACGGTGTGTTGACGACATTCTCCTCCGTATCCACATCCAGTGACTCCTCTTGGCTGAGAGGATGACATGGCGGCTGATCGGTACCATTAGGAGTTCTGAGGCCTATGGTGGTGGTCTCTTTTTCCACACATCGATGGCATCGTTTGTAATGGTTCCAAGAGCATACCAACAGGAGCAACGAGAACTGGGGTAATGTGCCCTTCTCAGACGAGAGCAGATTCAGTCTGACAAGGGGAGGCGACGACGACGGAATCAAGGATTTACTTCAAACTTTGTACACCTTTACTAGTCCATTGAAAGTAGTAAGGTGCACTACTCTGCGAATTCCGAGAAAATCTTAAGAGAAGTTTTACGCTACTATTATGTGGCTTACGTATCTGTGCGTAGGTGCTGGATGTTAGAGTTCATCGGCTTAGATCTGAGTGGTTGGTGGGACACGACGTCCATAAACAGCCCTTTTCAATCTATACCATGCATCTTCGATAGCGTACATGTCTGGAGAACATGCTGGCCACTCTAGTCGAGCGCTTTTGTTATCCTGAAGGAATTCATTCACAAGATGTGAAGGATGGGGCGCGAATTGTCGTCCAAGAAGACGAATATCCAGCCAATATGATGCCGAAATGTCTACACTATCGGTCGGAGGATGGCATTCACGTATCGTACAGCCGTTACAGCACCGTCCATTACCACCAGCGGCGTACGTCGGCCCCACATAATTCCACCCCAAAACAGCAGGGAGCCTCCAACTTGCTGCACTCGCTGGACAGTGTGTTTGAGGTGTTCATTCTGACCGGGTTGCCTCCAAGCTCGTCTCCGAATATTGTCTGGTTGAAGGCACACGCGACGCTCATCGGTGAAGAGAGCGTGATGCCAACTGTGAGCGGTCCATTCGGTGTATTGTTGGGCCCATCTGTACCGTGCTGCATGGTGTCGTGGTTGCAAAGACGGACCTCGCCTTGGACATCGGGGGTGAAGTTGTGCGTCGTGCAGCCTATTCCGCACTGTTTGAGTCGTAACAAAACGTCCTGTGGCTGCACGAAAAGCATTATTCAACAAGGTGGCGTTGCCGTTAGGGTTCCTCCGAGCCATAATCCGTAGATACAGGTCATCCATTGCAGTAGTAGCCCTTGGGTGCCCTAATCGAGGCAAGTCATCACTTCCGTGTCCGAACAACATCGCTTTGGTTCATTCCGAGACGCCTGTACAGTTACCTTGTTGAGAGCCCTTCCTGGCACAAAGTAACAATGCGGATGCGATCGAACCGAGGTATTGACCGTCTAGGCATAGTGGAACTACAGACAACACGAGCCGTGCACCTCCTTCCTTGTGCAATGACGGGAACTGACGGGCTGTCAGACCCCCTTCGTCTAATAGGCGCTGCTCATGCATGGTTGTTTACATCTTTAGGCGGGTTCAGTGACTATCTGAACAGTCAAAGGGACTGTGTCTGTGATACAATATCCACAGTGAACGTCTGTCTTCAGGATGTTTGGAAACCGGGGTGATGCAAAATTATTTTTGGTATGTGTATGTTTGTTTTGATAATGAAAGTTAATTAAAAATAGTAAGCAGTCAAATAACATGAAATTCACTAAATCTTCATGCAATTTTTTAAAAATTATATTACCTCTCAAAATGTTATAGAAACTAAATAATATGATCAGTGATGACAAAAATTTTAAAAATAAGTCTGAAAATGAATCGTATCGACGCCACATGCACATTCGTCTTAGGAAGCTGAAAGCTAAGCACTTGCACACCATGAATTCGCAGTCCGACACCTATGCACAGATACATAAGCACATAATGAAGGCGTAAAAGTTCTTTGCGATTTTCTCGGAATTGCCAGAGTAGTGCACATTACTACTTGCACATTATGTTGTTTTAATGGCCTGCTAAAGGTGTAGAACGTTTGAAGTAAATCTGTGACCTCAAACGTCGTGACCTGCCCTTGTGTTTAGTGCTTGTAGGCATACCCTCATGTGGGAGAAGGAAATTCACCCAGGAGTACAGTCGAACGTTGTCATTTTGGTGGCCCATCTGTTATGATGTGAGGAGGAGTAATTCTGCATCACCTCCATGTCTCTGAACGCAGTACACTCACCGGTCAACATTATTGTGACACTGGTCTCATTCGCCATCTGCGCCATTTCGGGAGTGAACTCGGGGCTGGCTTCATTTTTATGGATGACGGTGCGTGATCACATTGAACAGCACAGTTGAAGAAGCTCTTGGAACGACAGGACATTCGGTGAATGATCTGGACCGTCCGTTACTCCGACTTACATTTCGTCGACAACGTTTGGGGTACTTTAGGGAGAATTATTGCAGCACGTCAGTATGCACGAACGACCAACCAGCTGTTATCAGTCATTCTCGTGAAGGATTGGAACGCCCCAACACAGCAGATCCTGACCTACCTTGTGATCAACATGGGGGGCCCGTTGCAGATCATCCGTTGCTGTCCGTGCTGATCACACACGCTATTAACAAGGGAACCTCCCCATTGTACCCCCCTCAGATTTAGTTATAAGTTGGCACGGTAGATAGGCCTTGAAAAACTGAACACAGATCAATCGCGAAAACCGGAAGAAGTTGTGTGGAACTATGAAAAAATAAGTAAAATGTACAAACTGAGTAGTCCATGTCCAAGATACGCAACATCACGGATTGTGTGAGCTCAGGAGCGCCGCTGTCCCGTCGTTAGCGTGAGCAACTGGGGAGCGAGAGGTCCTCGGTCCAAGTCTTCCTTCGAGTGAGAAGTTTATTTTCGCAAAGTTATGATCTGTCCGTTCGTTCATTGACGTCTCTGTTCACTGTAATAAGTTTAGTGTCAGTGTTTTGCGACTGCATCGCAAATCCGTGCGATTAGTAGACGAAAGGACGTGCCTCTCCAATGGGAACCGAAAACATTTGATCGCAAGGTCATAGGTCAACCGATTCCTCCACAGGAAAACACGTCTGATATATTCTATATGACACTGGTGACGGCATGTGCGTCACATGACAGGAATATGTTGTCGACCCACCTAAGTTGTACACTTGGCGAATGGGTAAAAAGATTCATCTACCTTGCCCGATATAGGTTTTCTTGTGGATGTGATAATCACTCCCAAAAAAGTGATGAAAACATAAGAGTGTGTCACATAAACTGCAACAAATGAATGCAACAGTTCCAAAGTCGCACAGATTTCTCTGCGCTCTGTCAAAACATATGATTTTAACATTTTCAAATTTTTCCGTGTGTTGACCGTCAAATCCTGCATATGTCCGAGCAAATCTGAACAGGTCCTGGAATTTTAGAGAGCGAAGTTGATAATGTGTGAGTGCCTGAACTTTGAAAATTGTATGAAAACAAAAAATTAAACTTTTCACATGAGGGAAGACTTGAACCAAAGACCTTCCGTTTCGCAGCTGCTCACGCTAACCACGTGACCACGGCGCTCCTGAGCTCACGTAATCCTTGATGGTGCCTATTTTGCGCATGGACTACTCAATTTGCATATTTTGCTTATTTTTTTCATAGTTCCACACAACTTCTTCCTGTTTTCTCAATTGATCTGTGTTCAGTTTTTCAAGGCCTATCCACTGTGCCAACTTATAACTAAATCTGAGGGGGGTGCGATGGGAAGGTTCCCTTGTAAGTACCATGACCAGCGTTTTGTACGGTCCAGATATATATTGTAATGACTTGAGTGTCTTTAAATAAAAGTGTTTTTACTGCGTATTTCTATAATTTACCTTTTGTAGCATGCTGTAGTAGTTCTTTCTATTTACGCTCCAAGATCCATCGAGATATGTTGCTTGGCAGTGACGTATCATGAGAGAATTACTTGGCCGGGCGCTGTGGTCGAGCGGTTCTAGGAGCTTCAGTCCGGAACCACGTAGCTGTTACGGTCGCAGGTTCGAATTCTTCCTCGGGCATGGATGTGTGTGATGTCCTTGGGTTAGCTACGTTTAAGTAGTTCTAAGTCTAGGGGAGTGATGACCACAGATGTTTATCCCCACAGTGCTTAGAGCCATTTGAACCATTTTTGAAGGACGCTTGAGCCGTTACATTTGTGCTGTGCATCATGGTTGGGGAGTGTAGGGCTGGGTTTTATTGACCGCTAGACTTTTCAACTGAATATTATTTTTATTTTAAACTCCGGGAAGAAGTAAGTCCGCCCACATTTTCGGAATGCCAGTTCCGTGCTTCCCGGTCGCAGAGGCGAAAACCAACCAGACTCGAGAAGCTGTTTACTCTGAGACAAAAGTAAATAAACTGGCCATTCTGACTGGCACACCCCTGACGGCAACGTTGGCAAATTTGCCAAATGATAATCATTAAATATTAAATAATCCCAGAAAACAGAAAACATCCATTAACTGAAACATTTTTTTAAGACTTAACGAGATTTTTCACCATCCTTCAAAACCGTGAGTATCGCCAAAACACAACAAACAAATGGGTTCAGTAACTTAATTCAAATTTTGGTTGCCACCGTTCTTAAATGGTAGCTTACAGAATTGTTGGTGACTGGCCCGCATCCACAAGAAACACAACACGTGAGAACACAAACAGGTAATCAATAGCGTCAACACCGGACAACCAACTAATTACTGGTGAACATTAACATGTAAACATGTAGCAAGCGGCTGAAGTAATTTTGCGGCGCTTGCTGGAAACGGGAATGTGAGGCGGACTTAATACAGAGGCTGGCAAAAGGATTTCCTGTATTTTCAAAGCTAGTTACAATCAATGATAAACACAGAGAATATGCTTTTGTTTCTGAACAAAATGTACTATGTCAGTTTACTATTGCTATTTTTAAAAATTTTGTCCAGTAAACAGCGCCTCCATAGTGTGATTTCCGATGGAATGGCAGACACTTCCTGGATGATTGCTTCTTTACGTACTTGCAGGATTGTGGAGAGATGTTTTGTACACTTGAGCCTTTAAGTGTCTCCAAGGAAATAATCAGAAGGTGATAAATAGGGTGACCCTGTAGGCTGGGCAATGTCTTCTTCTGATGAAAGAAGACGTCCAGTAAAGGACCGTCTCAAAATTTCTAGAGAACGCCGAGAGGTGTGAGCTGTGACTCTGAACTATGGGATCTAGATTTCTTCATCTTCATGTTTCCCAACAAATTGGTTTAACTTGGGTCTTTATGAGGTGTCAGTAGCAATTTGAATTAATCTTTACCTTCATGATATATTCATCGGCAAAATAAAGCCGTTATGCCTGTTAAATATGGCACATACATTTCTATCGATCGATACTTCTCCTGCATCAGTCACACATTGGCATCTCCAGCAAAGGAGATCTTTTTGCCAGACCGCCAGTTATGATGATTTTGCACATTGTGAAACGTATATTTACGGCTCCCACATACATCCGTCAAGTCGCACAGGCTTCGTTGTATTTGCTGAATGGTAGTAGCGGTACCAATGGACAAAATCGTCGTTTTTGGAACTTAACTTATAGTCTCTTCTTTCGTAGTCGTTAGATGACGTTCTGTATCTTCTTGTTTCGTATGTTTTGTGTACCTAGTGTTTATTTTGTGCTATAAATGTGCAGTGAAGAAGAGAAACTTCTGGAGTAAATGATTTAGGAAGTCCTTGACAAATCTGTTAATAATTAGAACGAATTTGGATGACGATTGAGATTATACGTTTATGGTATTATTTTTGCAGATTATGTGCTTATGAAGATTTTTCTGAAGGTAAATCAGGAAATCAATCTCAGCGTAAGATTTCAGTGAGTGTAATGTTAGGCTGTGTATTTTTCCGTGTTTCAGTTCGTATCACACTGTACTCCATTATGAACGCTAAATTTTGCTTTGTTCTTGTGTCTGTTTCTTTAGATTTAAATATGTTCTAAGTAAAACTGAAACAGAAAGATCACTTTAAATTCTCCTGATTGGGTTTCACAGTAATGTAGAATTTTTTAAAAGGGCATAGTATTCTCTGTGGACTGAAGGAATTATTTGTTTCAGAATTGCAATTTCGGTCTTTGAGCCATTTTAAAGTGGTATTGCAAACGATTTGCCTTCAGCACACATCAGACTTTAAAATCCTCCGACATGTACACACGTCACCAAAAAAATAAAAAATAAAAAAAAATAAAAATAAAAATTAATAAATAAATAAATGAAATAAAATAATTAAATGAAATAAAATAAAATAAAATAAAAAGCCTCTTCACTGTAGATATAGAATAATATGAAATGAGTGCGAAAGATAACATTTCAAGTAATTTACATCACGTCATGATGTACACAGTTTTGACTCGTTTGATAACACTGTATTTGTACAGTGAAAAGTTTTACATGTAGGAGGATTTTAAAGTCTTACTTGTGCTGAAGCAAAATCGTTTGCAGCACCGCTTAAAAATTGGCCCAAAGACCGAAACTACAGTTATGAAATTAGTAATTTCTACAGCCAACGGCGAATATGATGTCCTTTAAAAAAGGAAAGATGGCTTGTTTGCTTCCCGGGGTATGTATTTGAATATCAGATTTCTGTTTAAAATTTTTCTGCGATAATAATTATTCAAGTGAAGTTACATCTGCGGATTCAAATTTAATACTAGCAATCTCAGAAAATTTATATTTAAAGTAGAAAGACCAATGAAACTAAAAATGTTTTCAAATTTCAGCTACACATTCGTACACACAAGTTATAACTTCCAAAAGAACCACATGCTTTAGCAAGTCCATAGGTGAAAGCAGCCATGTACAAGACCAGCATCGTAAGTGTTAACAATCAGATTGATTAGCTCATACGCAATAGATCCACTATGCCTCTAGTAATTAAAGTTACGGTAATAGACCCCAGTGCCAACAACAATTGCTGCCCTACGACGCAACTAGTACTTAAATCTATAGTACACTAGGCGCTAATGGTTAACTTTGCTTTGACTCTCGGGCACTAATCCGTTTATTCCAAGCCGGCACTAGCCCGTGATACTAATGTTGTTTTAGTTAAGTTAGGGGGATTAGCTCCTCCCTTCCAGCACAGGGTTTAGTGTGGGCACGACGTACTAACGCTACTCGCCACTTGGTCAACCGTTTGCGCTACAGCGCCTATCCATTAAGATCGAGTATGAATTAACCACGGCGACCATACTACTATGACCACTACACACAGAGAACCCACATAAATTTACCAGATTTCCATCTAGGACTGAATGGCGGCAATAAACCAAGCAGTCGCATCCAGAAAACGTCAACAAAAAGTTATTCCACGCATAAGCGTACAATTACTGTCTTAAAATTTCTCGCTACAAGTGGAATTAGACACACCAGATCGAAGCAACAAACGAAGCTACGTAGAAGGGAACACAATGTCTGGGCGAGATTCATTGCGAATGCCACGTCTGAGGGACGTAAAGTGGATTACATTTACGTTCTTCAGATGTGGCATTCACAATGAACTTCACCCATACAAGAGACCGGAGCACTCTTGATTTGAGGAGCAGTTTAGGCAACGGTGGTTGGACAACACCCTATACTTTGCTAATTTCTCAGATAAGAGCCAACAGACGATGAAGTTCCCCTTGTAGAACGTGCGGGACACCTCTTCACCAATCGGCAACCTCCATAGAACTCACAAGGACATCGCACTCTGATACCATTGTCCATGATAACGCGTCATCAATCAACAGTGCAGAGCGCACACTAACCGACAGATACGGCTAACCGACAAATACTGTTAACAATTGAGCTTTCAGGTAGTCTGCATGTGATACTAAAAGTATTTCACCGGAACACAAACTCACGTCATATTCGAAATAGCGCTATCTATCCAACTCGATTGTTCAAAAGACAGTGACCAAGACGTACCGCCGCCTTAAATGTTGCTTTTGTCAAATTCAAAGCGTTTCATTTGGCATTAAGCTACTGACAAATTCCATTAGCTTCTACTCAAAGGTCTAGTTTCAGAATGCAGCTGTCGAGCCGTATCACACCATAGACATTTGGGAGCACTACGTTTTTCTTTCACTTATACTTCTCCCCTACATTTTCTGTTTTCGACCCTCTGGGAACAAGGTTCGTTACCCGACTACTCAGCCTAATTATACGAATGGCCTAAGATCATTATTAGGAGAGTTTGGCCTCTAAAAGTGCTATCCTGAAAGTGTTTGAAACGTCTACTCATCACTGTAGCCGAGCACACTACCGCACGCCTGCGTGGTTACAGTGTGTTTGTGATATTCTGCCGGAGACTGGTATAAAGCATCTTCCAGGCCGATTAAAACTGTATACTGAACCGAGACTAGAAGCTGAGACCTTCGCAATTCGCGGACAAGTGCTCTGCGGTCTGAGCTACCGAAGGACGACTCAGCAACCGTCCTCACAGCTCTACTTCCGCCAATGACGGCGGGTCCTCAGTCGTTCTTTTGTGCCCAGTGCGCTATAGACTTAGTACTAGTTGCGTCATAGGGTACCAGTGGTTGTTGGCGCTGGGGTCTATTATCAGTAACTTTAATCATTAGAGGCATAGTGGATCTATTGCGTATGAGCTAACCAACCTGGTTGTTAACACTTACGATGGTGGTCTTATTGATAGCTGCTTTCACCTGTCTAAAACATTTTTCCGCTGAAGGCATAGGTCCACGTTCGAGTACCGATCCGGCACCAAGTTTCAATTTGACAGGAAGTTTCGTATCAGCATACACTCTGCTGCAGAATGCAAATTTCATTTAAGCATGATGCAGTTTTCCACGCTGAATTATCTGTGCAATCTACCTTTACAGTCTGCTTACTTGAGTCAAACTTAGATCTAGACCTACGATTTGTAACTCGCCGCCCCCCCCCTCCTTCTTTCTGTTAAAAAACTGAACACTTTCCGATGCCACAGGAATCTCCTAACGACCTATCACTTCTTTCAGGCACTTTAGGCCAAAAATTTCTTTTCTCTTCATTACTTAATCCATCTACCTATCTAGCCTCAACACCTTATTTTCTGGTCTTGTTCCGACTAGAGAAGGGTCCAGGAAAATCTAGACTATTTGATAGACAATATTAATGGAACAAAATAACATACCATTACAATTTTCTCCTGGGGGAAAGTTACTTTATGTGCTAAAAATGTTCCCCATTGGCAAACAGAGAACGTCGATGCCGCTGAACTGTTAACCGAACCACGCCTCTCAGTGTCGTCGGTGTGTCAGCCGCACAAGACATCTCAATGGTGCCTCGCAGCTTGTTCATTGTAGCTGGTTTCTTCTGACAAACTTCATATTTCAAGGTCCCCCGTACGTAGAACTCAAGAGGCGTAAGCCCTGGAGACCGTGGTCGGTACTCAACAGCTCCTCTTCGACCTATTTCGACCTATCCATCATCCAGGTAGATTTGCTTCGAAGTGGTTGTGAGACGAAGAGCCGTCTAGTTGTCGGTAAAAATCTTTCATTTCGAAACACCTA